>NW_028243165.1:0-309349 GCF_964263255.1 Lissotriton vulgaris
ACTGCCACAACCTGGGCCCTACATTGACTCTGTCTCTTTTGAAACAGGTCATCCACCTCAAGTGTGTCTGAGCACTTGACTACAGCTCCTCACCCAATCGAGTCACTGCCACAACCTGGGCCCTACATTGACTCTGTCTCTTTTGAAACAGGTCATCCACCTGAAGGACTGGGTTTTTCTAAGACCCAGCGGTGCCAGGGGACAACACCTGAAACCTTCGTGGGTTACCTGTTCCGGCGTACAAATGACAGAGACACGGGACACTTCCTTCGGCGTCAAAGATCGAGGTTTATTTACTGCAGGGAACGCAGAAGTCACAAGAAGTACAACGTATGTAGGTTCTAGGAGACTGCTTCAAATTGCATCTGCGGATCGCTCCTTTTATACAGTTTTTCGTCATAGAACAACATAGCAAACAAAAGGTTACAACTCAGTTCCCACAGTAAATTTCTTAGGGGGTCGCTTTCATGTATTCAGGGTCCCGGAACATAATTACAGTAGCATCGCCGGTTCCCAACTGTAAAAGTACATCTTCCTACCATTAGTGCATTCCATTCCGGCTGTAAACGAGTTAAGGAAGAGTCAGAAACAGGTGCAAAGGAAGACAAAGATAGTCAACAGATTGAAAAGAGTGTAAGGGGGTGATATCGGAAACACGATTGCAGGATCAAAGGAGACATGCCTAATGAATGCACGGCTGAAATAATAGACCGGCACGGCAAGATGAGCCTCGAGCGGGGCCATCTGCATTTGCAGCGTCATCCCCCTCGTCATAAAGACACCCTCAAAGGAACACGTGTCTTCCACAAGAGCTTGGGAATCCTAGGGTCATGAAGCGGACAATGTCCGTTCGCTGGCTACTTGAGGGCAAGAAACAAAATGGATGCCGTATCTAAAATGGAACCCGTGGGTTCAGATGAAGAAATCCACGAACAAGATGAACGGTTGCGTACACTTACTAAATTCGTCATTTGCGGTTCATAGATACCAAACTCGACCATATTCGAGCGAGTCGAAAACACCACTTACGATTGTCACGGAACCTCAGACGCTCCTTTTGCCCTCATGTAGGCAAGCACTAGTCGATATCAGAATCGATCTCGATATTCATCAGACCATCCAGATGTTGCTGCAACATTATTCTATCCATCAATGCTTCCTTGGTAACAGGTGGCCGTCTTATACACGTTGTGGCGCAGAGGCCACATAAGGCAGGACCACACTGTACACAAAGACAACACGTGAACAGAAATGCTACAACAACCCCAATGATCATCAGAATCTTCCAACCCCACGTCGACATCAGGCCCCAAAACCATCCTAGTAGCGTCCAATCACCTACGTCCACGTGTATGGACTCGGAGATCTTGTGCAACTTCGAGATGGCTTGATAGACAGTTGGAGCGTTATCAGGAATGAAAATGCAGCAACTCGAATGGATCACCTTACATACTCCACCTCTATCTGCAAGAACGACGTCTAAAACCATACGGTTTTGTAACGTCATAAGCCTGTCCGCCTGAAGCTCTGCTGTTATATTACCAAGGGCACTTGCAGTGATATTAGCAGTTGATTCCACCACTCGAGTCAACTGTCTCAGGTTCCTACTATTGATCATAGGTCCCCAAAACGGCAACAAACCCTTAAAGAAGTCTCCTGCTTCTTGACCAGCAGTTTCTTCTTCGCTAATCACGCCTCTCACAACTCTGGTCTTGTGATAATCTGACCCAACAGTAAAGGTCGGCGGCAACAGATTCGCAATATAACAGGTGCCTGAGAAGTCACGAGGCAACCATGTATATGCGCGGTCGTAACAAACAAAGTATGTACCCTTGGCAGTCAAAAGAACAGGGGAAGAGGCCGTCGGTAAAACATACGTTTCAGTACAGGCACTCCTCCCGAGCTGAGCTCGCGGGCTTTGGCCAAGACCTTTCAAACAGAAATTACCGAGATGGGGTACGATCCAGATCGGAGACGATCTTTTAAGCTGCCGATCACCCACTGACATGCTATACTCAGCCTCACTCAGATCTCTGTATGCTCGCACCTCTTCCTCTGGGATAAGCGATGCGTCGAAGATATCTCTATCTAGATCGGCAATCGCTCTTGCCAAAGGCTTGTGGTACGGGCCAGGGCCATGATCTGCAGTGCGTGGCTCTCGATGGGGGTAGGAATCTAGTGCGCTACGAAACATAGTTTGGAATGCTCGAGCTGACCCCTGGGAACTGTAAGGAAGGACCAAGTACGGAATTCCCCTATCCATGGTATGTGGCATTAAACCACACACCCAACAATTGGTAGTATTCATCACCAACTGATGTTGATGAAGAAGCTGGACGAAGGAGTTGTTCATGAATTCCGCACGTCTAACCTGTTCGTGTTGAGGTAGAGGGTGAAAAGAATGAGGAGAAACAGTGGGAGTAGGTTTTGGTTCAGAGGAAGAAGTAGGTGAAGCAGAAGGTAATAGTGATTGTATTCCATAATATACTCCACCCACCAATAGCATGGAAACAGTCAAGAACAGCAGGAACACCTGAAACAGAAAGCATTTGGTACGTACAACCCTGTGCAGTACTGATCTTTGCGCTAGAGTCTTCTCCACTTCCGAGAACTTTGAGAATTCCATCCTCTAAAAACCGTCCGCAACGTTCTTGACGCACTTCGTTCTGAGTAGCGATTATCAATTCCCAGGAGTTCCTAGGAATCAACAAAAGTACCGACCTAGTGTCAGGAACCTGCTAAAGAGAAGGAAGTACCCACACGGCCCTACGGTCAACCCGGATGTAAGGTTCTTTTAATCAAACAGTGTATTACAAAAAAAATCTCCTAGCTGTGGAAAAACACACACGTGGAAAAGAACTCAAAAATTAATAGAGACCACAATTGTTCAGAAATGTTCAAGATGATAATGGGGGGTAACGTGAATTTCAAAAAGGTGAAAAAGCAAAAAAAAAGATTTTTTATTAGTCTTTGGTATGGGAACGAAGAAAATATCTGCTTCTTCCAGGACGAGTCTGCTCTTCAAATAATTGTTCAGGTTGCGGAACAGAGTCCTGTCGGTCAGACGATAGTTCAAGTCTTGAGTTTTCCAATGACAAAGGTTCAACAAAGTTATCTGATTGCACTGAAGTATCTCCCACAGGCTGAGCGTCACTGAACGGCACAAATTTCACCGGAGCTTCTGTTTCTGATGCGGCGATGCCGGTCCTCACCCACGAGTCCGCTGGTAAAGGTATTGGTACCTTCTTTGTGTGGGTGGCGTGCACCCAATGTTTGCGGCCCTCCAGACGAACTGCAGTTCTCGTTGCGAGTAGAACCTGGTAAGGTCCCACAAATCTCGGCTCCATGTTCCGCTTCCGGCCAAAGTTTCTGGTGACAACCCAGTCACCCGGTTGGAGCCGATGTCCAGGACCCTCTGTCTGTGCCGGCAGTGCTTCAAAGACCTGTTGATGAATTAACCTCAGTTTAGCAGTCAGATCATGAAGATAATCAATTAACATTGGATACTCAAGACTGTCGAAAGACCTGGGTCTAGGGACCCCCCAAATATTTGCAGGACGGCCGAACACAATCTCATATGAGCTGAGCCCTACTCGAGAGTGTACAGTCGCTCTGGTCGACAAAAGAGCCAGAGGCAAGGCATCAGGCCACGACAGACCAGTCGTAGCCTGAATCTTTGCGAGTTTCAATTTTAGAGTACCATTGTACCCTTCAACCATACCCGATGATTGGCACTTTGGAATTTTTGTGTAATTCCAAGGCCCTTACACACACTCTTCATCACACTCCCCACAAACTCACTTCCGTTATCAGACCATACAATCCGTGGCATTCCATACCGAGGAAAGTATTCCTTCAGTAGGACTTTCGCTGTGGACAGGGCCGTATTATCTTTGAGAGGATAGGCTTCGATCCATCTGGAGAATGCGCAAACCACAACTAAAACGTACTTTAGGTTATTACATCTCTCCATATGGATGAAGTCTAGTTGGATAACCTCAAAGGGACATGTAGGAGGAGCAAAGTGGCCAGGTGGGGTAGGAGTGCCCTTGCCAGGATTGTACATCATACATACCATACAATTCTTAACCACTCTCTCAGCACACTTAGCAATACCATCATTCTTCCCAACAGGGGACAGCAACTTACATATACCTTTCACGCTAATATGTGACAAGCCGTGTGCCATCGTCACAATAGCCAGCACATATGCATCCGGCAACATCCATCTCTGATTTTCCGACAAATCAATTCAACATCTGTGCGCATCCAACTTTCCTGTGCTCTCCTTCCACTTAGTCTTTTCAGTTGCGGTGGCCTCATTCTGAATCGCTTTCACACTCTCCACAGTGTCCTCACACATACCCGTCTCTGCAGGCCACCTCACTGAACTCGTCACATACATTCTAGTTGCAAGATTTCTAGCTGTCTCTTTAGCAATCTCATCCGCAAACGCATTACCACGACCAACATCATCCGCCACCTTACGGTGCGCACTACATTTAATAATTGCCACCTGCTTGGGCAATGTAAGTGCGTCCAAAAGATCGTTCACGAGCTGTCCGTGTTGGATCTTCGTGCCATGCGATGTCATAAAGCCTCTCTCTCGCCACAATCGACCAAAGCTATGTGCAACGCCAAAAGCATATTGACTATCAGTAAAAACATTCACTCGCTTTCCCTTTGACAAAACACACGCTCTCGTCAACGCAATCAACTCTGCCGCTTGCGCAGAATTCTGATTCAACCTCGCAGTTTCCACAACCGTACTCAACGTTACCACAGCATACGCAGTCGTCACATCACCATTCGGCAACTTAAAACACGAACCATCAACATACAAGGTACCATCGGGGTCTGCCAATGGAGTGTTTTTTAGGTCAACACGACCCTTCGTTTCTTCCTCAGTTCGCAAATAACAATCATGTGGTGGTACGTCGTCTGATTCTATATTGGTTGGCAACAACGTCGCCGGGTTTAGGACATTACAGCGCTTTATTTGAATATGACTTGCCAAAAGCGTCAACTCATAACCGGACAACCTTGCGCTCGTCAAGTGTTGAGTTTTTGTACGATTTAAGAGAGTGTCAACTGCATGTGGAACCATCACCGTAAGCATATTATCCATGACCAATCCTGCAGATTGTCGGATGGACACCGCAGCCGCCGCTGTCGCTCTTAGACAACTCGGCAAAGCTCTAGCTACTGGGTCCAAAGTCGAGGAAAAATATGCACATGGACGCTGCTTACCGCCAAATTGCTGCGTCAAAACACTTAACGCACAACCCTCTCTCTCGTGAACGTATAGTGTAAACGGCTTACTGTAGTCAGGAGTACCTAACACAGGAGCCGAACACAACGCATCACGAAATTCAGAAAAACAATTCTGACACTCTCCCGTCCATGGCAAAGGAGTTGGAACATCCTTGCACGTGAGGGCTACCAATGGTTTCGCTAGCAATGAAAAATTTGGGATCCATTGCCTGCAGTATGACGTTATACCTAAAAAGGCACGCACATCTCTCTGAGTTGTTGGCACAGTCATTCGAGCGATCACTGCAATTCTCTCTGGGGTCAACCTTCTTCCCTCCTTTGACAATAAGTGACCTAGATAGGTTACTTCTTGGCAACAATATTGCAGTTTGGAAGGTGACACTTTGTGATGTAAGTCACAGAGATGCTGTAACAGCGATACCGTAGCAGTTTTGCAGATATCTTTTGTATCAGCAGCCACCAGCAAGTCATCCACATATTGGATCAAGGCCGCACCAGCCGGTAAGATAAACGCGTCAAGTTGACTCTTCAGGGCTTGGTTATATATCGATGGACTCTCACAATAGCCCTGAGGAGCGCGTTTAAACCTAAAGCTGCGACCACCTAATGAGAAGCCGAACAGATCTCTGCTTTCCTCAGCAATCGGAATGCTAAAGAAAGCATTCTTCAGATCGATCACTGAGAACCAAGAAGCGGATGCTGGAATCAGAGTCAGTAAAGCCGTAATGTCAGGCACCACAGGAAACTGAGGAATCACAATTTTGTTCACCTCTCGTAAATCAATAACAAAACGGTAAACAGGAGGCTTGGATGGATCAGTGCGTTTCAGAATGGGTAGCACAGGACTATTACACACGTTTCCCCGAGTCTCCTCAATAACATCTTTCTCGATCAAATCATAGATGATCGCCAACAACGCTCGCTCACCATCAAGGGAGATACGATACTGGGGAATACGTGGCAATCGCACATTCGATTTCAGTTGAACAACATAAGGGGAGATATCAAGCAGGCCCACATCATTGGGACCTGTTGCCCACAAAGATGCAGGAAGAGAACTCAATTCCGGTGGGAGCTTATCAGATGACAAATACATGGGAGAGATCACTCTCTGACCCAAAGTAAGCTCCACTCCCACAGGAGAACAGTACAAAGTCGCATATAACCGTTTCAGCAAATCCAGGCCCAAAAGATTTTCACCACAACCAGTAGTCAAAATCAAAGGGGCTTTCAGCTCACAAGGCCCATTTGTAAGGGGCAAAGGTCTAGAGACCGGATTACTAACAGGGGCGCCAGAGAATCCAACGGAAACATTCGTTAAGCCAGACAAAGGTGCGCCAGGGAGTTTCGAATGCATGATGGAACTTTTCGCTGCACCAGTGTCCAACAGAAAAGGCTCAACTACGCCCGATGTGGCAACTGCGACGTAAGGCCCTCTCTGATCAACCGGAACTGATACTACTCCTTCTCTCTGTCTGTGGCTGTCCTAGTAATTACCGTCATCAATACCCTGCTCGATATAAAAATCATCCACATGGTACTGTGCGGATCTACCTGACGATGAACCACGCTGATCAAAACAATTATTGGAATCAGATGAATTGTTAGAACGCTCATTTTGATCTTGAGTGACACCACGACCTCTACCTCGAGAAGCCTGTTGAGGACCACTACGACCTCCTCTAGATGAACCACCATTATTTCGGTCGCGCAAAACCGGACAATCAAACTTCAAATGACCCTCACCTCTACAGTAGGCACATTGATTGTATCCAAGCATAGATCTCTGTGAAGAAGAGTCATTCCGCGATTGCGATCTGGCGGATTGCGATCTATTCCGTTGTTGAGAATCATTTTGATTTAAGCGTGGAGGATACGCTTGCTGTAACAGAACTTTTGTTTTGAGATCTTTCGTCTTTTTATCCGCACAATCATTTTCCTCCTTCTCCCTATTTTCATAATATTGAGCCGTGGCCAATATCTGAGCAGAGGTAGAAACATCCCACGAACTCTCTGAATTTTTCAGTTTGTTGCTAAGATCAGGCAACAAATTCGCTACAAACTTATCTACAAACAGCCTCTGACCTCCCTCAGTGCTCATATCTTGACCACTGTGATCGATGAATGCCTCCTCAAATCTCGTAAAGAAATCGGAGACACTCTCGTCCTTCTTTTGCTTACAGGCAGACAGTTTATCCCAGTTAACTTTCATTGCTGGCATAAGTGTCTTCATTAGTGTAATAATTCTCTGAGGCAAAGCCGTAATTAACTGCTCAGGCTTAGCCCCACCAACCTGCAATCCATCAGCCGCTGTAAGTGCCGCCCAATCACCACCTAAATCAGCTGCATGATCTTCGTGACGTATTTTCGCCCAAACCGGTTGAGGTACTACGTTGCCGAACAACATGTCGATGTCTGCAAGGTTCATAATCGTAGCATCCACTAATTGGGACAACTCATTATAGGACCGTGCAGGATTTTTGCGGGGGTCAGGCAAGGATTGCTTCACCTGTAAGACTTCCGATCGCTTCCATGGGAGGTGCATCCAAACTCTCTGGAAATGTGGCGGAATAATAGGAACGGCATTAGCATCACCTGGCATCCACACTGGGGGAACTTCACGCATGGGATACTGACCAGGCGTCGCCATCCACTCCTCAGATTCATCTTTAAACAATGCTCGAGGTATCACAGTGAGACGAAAGGATAGAAGATGTTCTATAGCACGTCGAACATTGCTACCCACAAGTATACCACTCGAAAACTGAAGCTGAAGTTCAGTTACGTCGATCGGTACTTCGTTTACCTCATCATTTGATATCGCTTCACGTAGAAATTTGCACATTTCATCAAACACAAATCTCTGTGTGGGCTCATTGAATTGAGAGAAAGTCTCAAAAATTATGCGCGGGGGTTTTTTAAGGGGATACCTAATCCAATTACGCGCCATCCTAATTAACGTCTCACGTTCCCTACCACCAGGAAGCTGACTTCGGCGTTGGGGAATATCAGAAACATCAGACCCAAGAAGCGGTCCAAAAGGAGAGTAAAGATTAGCAACAGCATTAGGAATGCGTCTTCGAACAGACGGAGAAGAGGAGAAAAGTACAGGAGCAACAACTTGAGAGCTAAATACGGGAGCAGTAGGAGTAGCCACAAGAGCAGAAGTAGCGGGAGCAGCAAGTTGAGAAGGTATAGGCAGTGGAGCAGTATGGACAGGAGCAGGTAGAGGAACAGGGACAAGAGGATTCGCAAGAACAGGACCAGCAACAGGCTGACCAGCAGCTGCCGGAACAACAGGTTGAGGAACAGGGGGAACCACAGGCGCTGTAGTATCCTGCGCATATGGAGGTGGCGACTTCAGTAGGTAGGACAACAAAGGGTCCTCTACTGCTTCCTCTCACTTCTTATCAGTACCCGTCGGTAAAGCGGGATAACACTTATCCACTGTCATACATTGCAATCTATCAAAAACTTCATTTTCCTTCTCGTCTTTATCTCGCTGAAACTGCTCTGCATTTCTCATTGTCGTAACGATACCTTCTCTCTTATTACGTTTAAGCTGTTTGATTTCTTTCTGCTTGGCTTCTTTACGCCATAACCGAAAGGAATCGAACATGGCCGGCCTTGCTTTCTTTTGAAACAATTTAGCTTCGAGATTATCCAAAATTGGGGTTTCGAAACTACCATGAGGTGGCCAACTAAGGACACCGTCATCTTTAGTGTAGCGGACCCAGCAATCATTAAATGTGATAGGACCCACACCATGGCGACTATATAATTCATAGACTGGAGTTCCAACTGGAGGTATCGGACATGAATCCTCCAATCGGGAATCCGCACCACAACCTCTAAAGCAGCTAAACAAAGTACTACGGCCGGGCATCGTGCACACTAACCGAGTTTCACAAACTTCAAGGGTTATTGGATTACGATGTCCTCGCAAACAAAATGCCAAACCCTTGGTTTTTGGCGACTGCAATCGTCAAATAGAACAACTAAGAACAAAATACGAAGAACCACAAATGCAATGGAACCATGCAACAACTAAGCACCATCAACAACTAAGGACTCTGGGAGCGACCCACAAATACTTAACTGAGAGAACAATGGCGTCACCAGGAAGGCCCGTCAATCGTCTCGCTGTACAAAGGTCTACGCCAGGCGCCAAAACAGGTCGACAGTCAGGGCATCAGTCCGTCGCAGCCGTCAGGAGGCGGGGATCTTCGCGGGAAAAGTCTTCGGGCCACTTGTTTCGATAACAGGATCGATGAAGCGGGGTGCACCTTCCCTCGGAGATTTCACACGAAGTTCCTCACGATCGTCAGGCTTTGGACTGGTACCACTGATGTCGCCCCACGATGGGCGCCAACTGAAGGACTGGGTTTTTCTAAGACCCAGCGGTGCCAGGGGACAACACCTGAAACCTTCGTGGGTTACCTGTTCCGGCGTACAAATGACAGAGACACGGGACACTTCCTTCGGCGTCAAAGATCGAGGTTTATTTACTGCAGGGAACACAGAAGTCACAAGAAGTATAACGTATGTAGGTTCTAGGAGACTGCTTCAAATTGCATCTGTGGATCGCTCCTTTTATACAGTTTTTCGTCATAGAACATAGCAAAAAAAAGGTTACAACTCAGTTCCCACAGTAAATTTCATAGGGGGTCGCTTTCATGTATTCAGGGTCCCGGAACATAATTACAGTAGCATCGCCGGTTCCCAACTGTAAAAGTACATCTTCCTACCATTAGTGCATTCCATTCCGGCTGTAAACGAGTTAAGAAAGAGTCAGAAACAGGTGCAAAGGAAGACAAAGATAGTCAACAGATTGAAAAGAGTGTAAGGGGGTGATATCGGAAACACGATTGCAGGGTCAAAGGAGACATGCCTAATGAATGCACGGCTGAAATAATAGACCGGCACGGCAAGATGAGCCTCGAGCAGGGCCATCTGCCTTTGCAGTGTCATCCCCCTTGTCAATAAGACACCCTCAAAGGAACACGTGTCTTCCACAAGAGCTTGGGAATCCCAGGGTCATGAAGCGGACAATGTCCGTTCGCTGGCTACTTGAGGGCAAGAAACAAAATGGATGCCGTATCTAAAATGGAACCCGTGGGTTCAGATGAAGAAACCCACGAACAAGATGAACGGTTCAGGTTAGCGTAGCGAAAATGCGTACACTTACTAAATTCGTCATTTGCGGTTCATAGATACCAAACTCGACCATATTCGAGCGAGTCGAAAACACCACTTACGATTGTCACGGAACCTCACACCTCAAGTGTGTCTGAGCCCTTGACTACAGCTCCTCACCCCAATCGAGTCACTGCCACAACCTGGGCCCTACATTGACTCTGCCTCTTTTGAAACAGGTCACCCACCTCAAGTGTTTCTGAGCCCTTGACTACGGCTCCTCATCCTATCAAGTCACTGCCACAACCTGGGCCCTACATTGACTCTGTCTCTTTTGAAACAGGTCATCCACCTCAAGTGTGTCTGAGCCCTTGACTACAGCTCCTCATCCCAATCGAGTCACTGCCACAACCTGGCCCTACATGGACTCTGTCTCTTTTGAAACAGGTCACCCACCTCAAGTGTTTCTGAGCCCTTGACTACAGCTCCGCATCCCAATCGAGTCACTGCCACAACCTGGGCCCTACATTGACTCTGTCTCTTTTGAAACAGGTCACCCACCTCAAGTGTTTCTGAGCCCTTGACCACAACTCCTCACCCAATCGAGTCACTGCCACAACCTGGGCCCTACATTGACTCTGTCTCTTTTGAAACAGGTCGCCCACCTCAAGTGTGTCTGAGCCCTTGACTACAGATCCTCATCCCAATCAAGTCACTGCCACAACCTGGTCCCTACATTGACTCTGTCTCTCTTGAAACAGGTCACCCACCTCATGTGTGTCTGAGCCCTTGACTACAGCTCCTCATCCAATCGAGTCACTGCCACAACCTGGGCCCTACATTGACTCTGTCTCTTTTGAAACAGGTCACCCACGTCAAGTATGTCTGAGCCCTTGACTACAGCTCCGCACCCAATCGAGTCACTGCCACAACCTGGGCCCTACATTGACTCTGTCTCTTTTGAAACAGGTCACCCACCTCAAGTGTGTCTGAGCCCTTGACTACAGCTCCTCATCCCAATCGAGTCACTGCCACAACCTGGGCCCTACATTGACTCTGTCTCTTTTGAAACAGGTCACCCACCTCAAGTGTTTCTGAGCCCTTGACTACAGCTCCTCATCCCAATCGCGTCACTGCCACAACCTGTGGCTTCAACTCTGCCCCCCCGAGGGATCGTCATTAATAGACATGAGCACTGAACTGACCCACCCACGCGTGGGATCCAGAGGGAAACATCATTAACAACGCGGACAGTACACCACGATGCTGTAACATCGCGGTCGTTACAACGACCACGATGTTACCACGCTATGCCATTATAACGCAAGTCTTTACATCGACTTGCGCTAGATGGCATGCTAACATTAAAAATAGTGTAGTTTACTATCCCAACACCTTCCCTTCTGATAAGTGGACTAGAATTGGAATAGTAAATTACACTTTTATAATGTTAGCACGCCACCTAGCGCAAGTCGATGTAAAGACTTGCGTTGTAAAGGCATAGCGTGGTAACATCGCAGTCGTTGTAACGACCGCGATGTAACAGCACCCGTTGTAATAACACGCATTGTATCATACATCCGATCCACAAGCAATTCTTACAAAACACAAATGAGAAATCAATTTATGCTTTTATTTTGGAAAACACCAAAGAAGAAGAAAAGTTTTAGAGCAACCTTTGAAGTGCTATATTGGCCAATTTTCAGCTATTTACCGAAAAACAATTCTTAGGTACTCACTAGGTACACAACCGTTTTTAAAGGAAGGATAAAAAAAACAGGTACAATGTTGACTAATAGACTCAAGACTGAGAAGCTGATAAAACTCTGCTGCTCCTTAAAGGCATAGGATACCTCCAGTATCCCATCATGCCCTGTAGATTGCAGGTGGGCCACTAGTTTGTTTTCCAGCTCCTGCTGCAAGCAACCTGGAGCACTGAGCTTCACCTTTTAAATGTGTTATTATTTTTTAACCGTGCAAATCTTTGAAAAATGTGTTCACTCATTGTCTGACAATACAGGCAGCACATTTTGTTCTGTTTGTTGTCGGAAAAAATATTTTTTCTTCAAAAAATGTTTTTTTGACTGTGGGATAAATGAGGTTCAAACACACCCTTGTGCAGTTTGTATTGTTTGCCTTCCTTCTTAAAGAATTCTGTAAGATTTCAACGAGGCCTTTCAAAGACCCAGAGAAGATACAACTGAAGGGACTTCTGAATGATCCGCACAGGCTCAAAAAGGCAGAATCGGAAAGATCTGATGGACATGGACAGGGCGCTTCTTCTACCTCCACTCCTTCCTCTGTTGCCACGGTTTGCCTATGGGGGATATCCAAGGAAAGGTCCCTGTCAAAAATGGGATTTCTAGTCGGCTAGGCTATGTACCTAAGCCAGGAAAAAAAACCCACTCTAGTCAGCTTAAACCAGATATACAATGAAGATAACCTGTGCTCACCCTCTGGTGACTTGGCGCAGAGCAGGCAGGCTTATCATCCAAAGCAATGAGTAAAGTATTTGTGGAACACACACACACAACCACACACACGCACACACACAACCACACCCAACCACACACACAAGCACCCACACAACCACACACAACCACCCACACACACACAACCACCCACAAAACCACACACACAACCACCACCACACACACCACACACCATGCACAACCACACACACACACCATACACAACCACACACATACACACCCACCCACACACAACCACACATACAACCACACACAAACACACACACAACCACAAACACAGCACACACACACAACCACACATAACCACAACCACACACACAACCACAAAACTACAACCACACAGACAACCACACACACAACCACACACACAGCCAACCACAACCACACAGTCAGTGCACACTTTCGCCAGGCACAGACACCATCAGTCATCAGTGTACGCTTTCACCGGGCACAAACACCACTAGCCATCAGTGCACACATCAATTGTTAACGCATCCACAATTAACTATTGTAGCAATTGCAGTACAGCTTATTATTTGATTTTAACATTTCTAAGGAGTCTGAATATATAGTACCATTTTCCAAGAAGGAGATAAAAGACTCATTTATTTTTTACAAGAGGTAGGAGCGAGTTAAACTAATAAGGACTCAAAAGATGTTCGTCTTTTATAGGCAACTTGAACTTAGAAGTGGGCTCCAAGCTTACATGGTGGATGTGTCAAGACCTTCACATCGATTTGTATTAACACGCCTTAGGTTGGGAATTGCACACCACCTCGTGGCCTTCCCCGTAATGGGGGAAAGCTCTAACGAGAAGTGTCAATGTGACAATATGTCAAAATAGAGCTGCTGCCACTTTTTATTATTTTGTAAATTTTATATATTTTTAAGGAAATTTTATCTAAAGCCCATCCTTTTAAAATATAAAATTTGATCAACTATAGATGCTTTGAAATGATCAAGTTCCTTTGAGAGCCCAGATATCTGTTTCTATGTTGCACATTTTATAATGAAATGTAGAGCTGCTAGGAATTTGGCAATACTTTGAAACTCTGTCTTATATGGCTAATTTGCACTTATGCATATGTCACTTTACAGTAGAATGGAAGTATCCATATGTATGTACTGTAAAGTTCACTGCTTAATATGCTGCTAAAACTACAATGAAATACAGGGCTGCTTTTTAGATAAACTGTAATTTTGCACTTATGCATACGTCACTTTAAAGATAATTTGTGTAGCCTTTCGAGTCTTGTATAAGGGAATTAGATATAGCGATAGCAATTTTGCATATATGGACTCTGACGCATGACATATTTTAGCACATAGCACTTTAATAAAAAGCCTCAGTACATGGTTTGTTTAGATTATAATTGCATTTTGTAAAAATTGTTTATTTTTGAAGCATTTCTTATTATGGGAATTTATGACAGTGTGTTTTATTTTAGTATTGGGTTACTATGAAGTTCGGTCCGTGAAATAATTTTCTAATAATTGTTTAGTTAGAAGAGCATAATACCCCCATGTTTAAGACGACTATTTGAGAGAGGAGTAATAACATTTTAACATTGTATTTTCTTTTTCTATTGTTCAGCTTATATGGTTGTGTAATACAAACCGAATAAAAGCTTTTTGAACTGAACTGACAAAGCAGTGCATTTTTGTAATCTGGCTGAACATAAATGTGGTTCACTCAGCCAAGCTTCATGATTTAATCCAATTTTGTTTAAGTCAAAATAATCAAATCAGTTCCTTCAAAAGAGACCCATCATTTTCACAATTCTATCATAATACCTGTGAAGACAGAAATTCTAACATTCTCTTTAACTCTGTAGTCATAAAAAAGATGCTCGGGTGCGCTGACCTACTGCAACTTGGCACAATGGTAATTCGCACCTCCCGCACTGTCCCATATCACACATTTCTGGTGCTCGCTCTATTCTCTGCATATTGTTCTGCTCTTTGAATCACTCAAAATAAATATTATTGTGATATTCTAATATATATTTTAAGAAGTTCACAAATTTTATAAGAACATCCCTCTTCTGTTAAAAATATAGCTCCCCATGCTGTGGGCATAACATTGCTTCCGTTCACTGTCTGCAAGTACGTAGTCCATAGCACAATGCAGCTCTAGTCACTCACACATCTAGCCTTTATCTAAAAGAACATATTCCATAGTGCATATTAGTATGTGAACAAAGGCTAAGCAACATAACATTTCTGAACTCCTGATACAAGCATTGAAACGTAACAAAAGGCATTGATGCTGCAGGTTTATTTGCAAAAAACAAACAGATCAGTTTATATCCTATTTCAGTGCAGTGCACCATCATTCTTTAATTGCAGATACGGATCAAAAGGCAATCGTGAAGTATTTTGGGTTTCAACCCTGACCCTAATTGCTTTTAGCAATATTTATAAACCACAAACTATTTTCAGACACAAAAGTCTAAATGAAATATCTTCATGTAAATAAAAAATGAATTTTAATAAATAGAAAGGATCATTTTCATGAATATATTTGAATAATTACAGGACTATGCAGCTTTCCCTTTGAAATGTCTGTCCTTTCTGCTGCTAGCATGAAATTCTGGTCAACAAAGTGTGTTTAACCCCTTCCATGCTGGTGACGAACCCCAGCCGTCATGCACTACGGTGCTCGTGTGCTGATGACGGCTGGGGTTCGTCATGACCCGCCCCTGTTCGTTTGTTTACCGCACGGGGGCGGAATCGGGCCAGCAGGGAAGGGGTTAAATGCAAAGTGTATTTGAGACTGCAGTACCGTCACCTGTCTACGGGGGCAGAGCTGAGCACAAATATAAACACACCACCAGCCGTCAGTGCATGCTTTCACCAGGTACACACACACACCACCAGCCGTCAGTGCACGCTTTCACCAGGCACACACTACCAGCCGTCAGTGCACGCTTCCACCAGGCACACACACCACCAGCTGGCAGTGCACACTTCCACCAGGCACACACACCACCAGCCGGCAGTGCACACTTCCACCAGGCACCCGCTACCAGCCGGCAGTGCACGCTTCCACGAGGCACACACACACCACCAGCCATCAGTGCATGCTTTCACCAGGTACATACACACCACCAGCCGTCAGTGTACGCTTTCACCAGGCACACACACACCACCAGCCGTCAGTGTACGCTTTCACCAGGCACACAAACACCCCCAACCGTCAGTGCACGCTTCCACCAGGCACACACACCACCAGCCAGCAGTTCACACTTCCACCAGGCATACACACCACCAGCCATCAGTGCACACATCAATTGTTAACGCATCCACAATTAACTATTGTAGCAATCGCAGTATGGCGCACTTTACTTTTAAACATATTCATCTAAAGCGCAGCATGCCACCATTGCTACAAAGATAAATACACATTTTTTTGGCCTACAATTAATAGACTTTTTTGCAATTGGTGTTTCAATATTTAGCAATGCCAATAGCTCAAACTTAATTAATGCGAGACCTATTGCATTGTAAATGCTTGTTAAATGCAGATGGCGGCTTCGGCTGAGTCCCCTTGAACTCTGGGGAGTCAATTGCCTTAAAGCTGGCTTTTAAACGAAGCAATTAAAACAAATAGTAAGAGAAAAGGGCAGCAATTTAAGAAAAATACAGAAATTCCCGCCTTTGGAAGGTGAAGGGTTGGAAAGGAGAAGGGATTATTCCATTCGAGGAGAAGGGAGAAATGAAAGGTCATTAATATTAAAATAGTTTGGACAAAAGGAGATGGTACCAGTAAATAGGAATGGTTGGCCTATATGTCTGGTACAGCAGTTAAACATTCCAGTGCATTCATCCTGCGTTAACTACATTTCGTAAACAAGGCATTAACATTCCGTGCCCGTGAATTCCGCTTCCACCCCATTGGTTTTGCCAACTAATCGCCATTGGTTTCTACTCGATGTAAGGAAGTGTCTTCATGACACTGGGGGCATCTGATAATTTACTGATTCCCTCCACCCCCAGGACTATGGCACCCGCGCTCAGGGGCCATTTCACCGAGCCCTTCATGCAGATGTTGGCACCTGGAGTGCCTGCGGGTGGGGTCCTTTCAGACCACCTGCCAGGGGGCTAGCATTGAGCGGGCGGTGGAGGAGGGGGCCTGGTCTTACCCAGTCTCCTCTCTTCCTTCTGTACAGGGAGGTGCCCCCTCACCCCCAGGAGACCTGCTCCAGAAGCTACAGCAATCACTACCACGTGCACCTGTGCACAGTGTGCCTGTGTACACCTATCATCAACTGTACAGCGCTTAGAAGCAGACCAGGACGCACAGCTCAGCTCTGAAGCCTGCAACTGTGCACAGTGACCCTGTGTACACCTATCATCAACTGTACAGCGCCTAGAAGCAGACCAGGATGGACAGCTCAGCTCAGAACCTTGCACTGTGCAGAAATAGCAACCAGGCACCGTGTGGACGGCTCAGTCCACAGTGCAATGTGTCATCCATACACCTATCATCAACTGTACAGCGTTTAGAAGCAGACCAGGACGGGCAGCTCAGCTCTGAAGCCTGCACTGTGCACAGTGTGCCTGTGTACACCTATCATCAACTGTACAGCGCTTAGAAGCAGACCAGGATGCACAGCTCAGCTCTGAAGCCTGCACTGTGCACAGTGCACCTGTGTACACCTGTCATCAACTGTACAGCGCTTAGAAGCAGACCAGGACGCACAGCTCAGCTCTGAAGCCTGCACTGTGCACAGTGCACCTGTGTACACCTGTCATCAACTGTACAGCGCTTAGAAGCAGACCAGGATGCACAGCTCAGCTCTGAAGCCTGCACTGTGCACAGTGCGCCTGTGTACACCTGTCATCAACTGTACAGCGCTCAGAAGCAGACCAGGACTGGCAGCTCAGCTCTGAAGCCTGCACTGTGCACAGTGCGCCTGTGTACACCTGTCATCAACTGTACAGCGCTTAGAAGCAGACCAGGACGCACAGCTCAGCTCTGAAGCCTGCACTGTGCACAGTGCACCTGTGTACACCTGTCATCAACTGTACAGCGCTTAGAAGCAGACCAGGACGCACAGCTCAGCTCTGAAGCCTGCACTGTGCACAGTGCGCCTGTGTACACCTATCATCATCTGTACAGCGCTTAGAAGCAGACCAGGACGGGCAGCTCAGCTCTGAACCGCCACGTAGCTAGGGGGGGCGGTCCGCCCCAGGCGGCACCTTTTCTGAGGCTGCCGCGCGGGCAGGCTGGCACTGACTGGAGGCCGAGGCCCGTTGCGGCGGCGTGTGACAGTGACTGCAGGGCGGCGGGGCTTTACACATAATAAAACAATCATGCACTGGCAACTCTCAGGTGATGAACGCAACATTTTTCAACATTTCGAGTTCATTTACTGCTACATTGCAAAAGTCACCGCCCACAAGGTGGCTTAAATACTAAACAAGTGCGGGCAATAGGAGGAGGCCATTACGGAATATACAACAGATTTGTGCTTGAAAGGAGGCCATGAAGGGGGATCAGCAACAGGAAGGAAGGCAAGAAAAGAAAGAAAGGTGACAGGGAAGTAAACTATAAGAAAGAGAGAGGGAATCCACCAGGGAAGAGCAGCCTTCTTATACTGTGACCCGGATGTAAACTATAAGAAAGAGAGAGGGAATCCACCAGGTAAGTGCAGCCTTCCTGTGACCCGGATGTAAACTATAAGAAAGAGAGAGGGAATCCACCAGGTAAGTGCAGCCTTCCTGTGACCCGGATGTAAACTATAAGAAAGAGAGAGGGAATCCACCAGGTAAGTGCAGCCTTCCTGTGACCCGGATGTAAACTATAAGAAAGAGAGAGGGAATCCACCAGGTAAGTGCAGCCTTCCTGTGACCCGGATGAGGAACCTTGCGCTGCCTTGGATAGGTGGGACCCTTCTTCTCTACACAGTGAACCCCAAGAATGTTAGAGTGATTGAGGCATCAGTGCTTGATGCAAAGCTCCTCAGCACCCATCTCCCCGGCTGCCATAGGCCTCGTGTTCCCTTCCCAGTCATCCCTTTGATAAACCCGTCGCTCCCATCTGAAGTTAGCACTAACCAGCACAGACACCGTGGGACTGCATGGTAATGGCGGATCTAAATACACCGATGCAGCAGCAATTGAATACATCGGTTTAAAATCGATCAAATCGATCAACTCAGTGAACCCGACCGTTGTTGGGGCCCCCACCTCCCAGCCGCGCGCACACTAGTCCTCCAGGGCCGTCAATCAGTAATAGCTGCGCGAGGCGCACGAGCGCAACCAATAACAGGTGTACCGTAGTTATGATCTTCCCATCTGGATGATCTTCCCCGAACAATCTGCGCATGCGTATTTCACTACGCACGCGCATATGCTGCAAGACTACTTTCGCCTGTCTGTATGATCTCCCCCTCGGCCAACGCACCTCAGCCCTGCCACAAAGTACTACCTGCGGTTGATGCCATTAACATCGCATGCAATTACAATGCATGCGATGTTAATGGCAAAATGCTGACTCTCACATGCCAATACAACGCACAGTTGTTCCCTTCTAAAAACTGAAGACTGCAAATAATCACGTCACGGAAACGGGCTTTTTTCAAAATGCAACAGTTGTTCCCTAATCACGTCACGGAAACAGGCTTTTTCAACAATGCAACACTTGTTCCCTTGTAAGACTGCAAATATTCAAAGCCTATCACTAATGGCTCAGGTGTCAATATTTATGGGTGGTTGGGTGGATGGATGTGGGTGTGGTGAGTGGGTGCGTGGATGCATGGATTAATGGATGGCAGATGGATTCATGGATGACTGTCTGGATGGATGGAACGATGGGTGCTTGGGTGGATGAATGGATGGAGGATGATGGGTCGGTGTATGGGTGGATGGATGCATGGATGCATGTATGGGTGCTGGGTGGACGGATGTGTGTCTGGTGAGTGGGTGGGTGGATGCATGGATGAATGGATAGCGGATGGATTAATGGATGGCTGTCTGGATGGATGGATGGATATCTGGATGGATGGATGCATTTATGGGTGCTGGGTGGACTGATGTGTGTGTGGTGAGTGGGTGGGTGGATGAATGGATGGCGGATGGATTAATGGATGGCTGTCTGGATGGATGGATGGCTGGATGGATGGATGGATGGATGGGTGCTTGGGTGGATGAATGGATGGCGGATGATGGGTCGGTGTATGGGTGGATGGATGCATGGATGCATGTATGGATGCTGGGTGGGCGGATGTGTGTGTGGTGAGTGGGTGGGTGGGTGGATCCATGGATGAATGGATGGCGGATGGATTAATGGATGGCTGTCTGGATGGATGTCTGGATGGATGGATGAATGGATGGATGTATGAATGGATGGATGATGAATGAATGCTCAGCCTCGCAGATGGGGACAGGGAGGGGGAGCAGGCAAATGAGGTGTGAGCGTGCGCCAATGGCCATACAACATGCATTGTGAGAAATACAAGATAACTAGCTTCAAGAACCATTACTGCTTGCTGCGCTTCCTTACTGGACCATGTTTCTAGCCTCAAGGGCTAGTGTGTGTGAGGCACGTCACCACGCATAGATTTTTCTATTAGTCAGCATTCTCAAGAGGTGTGAGCTAGTATTGTATTTTTGCACTAGCCCTTTTATGGTATCACAAGTCTCAGCTGACTCTTTGATGCAAAGCTGGGAAACAGAATTTAATGTCCACAAATACAAAGAGGCATGCGCTTAGGAAGATACACATCTTCAGTGAATACTTTACATAGGTTGCCACATGGATTACACCAACCTGGACAGCAGTATGATGAACTGCAGACTGACATGCTCTTTGACCTATGGAGGAATTGTGAAGCAGTTTGTCAATTCATGCTGCACACTACACTTTGTAGTATAGTAACAGTGTAACTGCTAATGCTACGATACCTACAGCAATGACAATAGGACTTAACACCCTCTGAAACTTTGTTAAGTTTGGTGTAACTTAGGGATACATTGGAGCGTTAAAAAAACGAAAAGGAAAGAATCCCGTCGTTGGGACAAACAAGCTTCTTCATTATCCACAAAGCAGGTGCCCTATAGGTGCAACAAACTTGGCATTTAGCAACATTATTGCGTTGGACAAAACGAAAGCAGGGTGGTGATCTCTTACACATGTTTTATGACTGTCAACTTGCTCACTTTATAAGGCTTGAGCTATCCTACTGCTACATGCTTACGAGTCCACACATTCACTCATTTGCATAAACTTGAGAACAACTATACTGGATTCTTGGGCCATTTTGTAGTTTTGTTGTCAAACCCATCCTCCCAGAATGGAAATCAACTCATACCTTATCAGTTCATACTTAGTGGGCCTGGCTGTGTTTGATATGCACTCAGCACTTCATTAATCAAAGAAACCGGCCAACAAGGCTGGACTGGGAAACCAAATGCACCTCTGCCAAAAATACTCACCTTAAACACCCCCCTTCGTGTTATCTCTCTCTATCCTATCATCCACTCTCTCTCACTCTCCTTCACTTCTCTCACTCACTCCTCAAACTCTGATCGCTTTCTTTCAGCCTTCTTCCTTCCACCCACCCTCCCTTTCTCTCTCTCTCACTTGAAGCCTCCCTGTGCCAGCGACGGTTAACTTCGAAGAGCCGCGGAAAGTCCTAAACGTCTCAGGGGCGACCATGGGCCTTCAAATCAGCCTCCAAAGCATGCAGCCGGATGACACTGGGGAAATGCCCGGTGGATTAAAAGGTCGGGCGGCCCAGACAGACAAAACTAGTTACATTCTGAACATATTAGATTACCTAAAAGCGATAAAACCTCAGTGAAATTCAAACACTGTTTTACTAAATTCACGCCTCTAATTATAGTCCCAGCTGTACTTTTGGAACCAAATAAAATAAAACATAACTTACTTTATAATGATTGACCAAAATTTCAATTCAATCGATCTCGATTCTGCCAACAAAAAATCCTCTTCATTTGTACAATATTATCAAACACATCCGTGTCATAAATCTCACACTTTGATGTAAGTAGTTATATGCAGAACTCCTCGTGATCTACTTGTCCCGCTCAACACCTGGTTATTAAATAATTCCAGCATATTCCCGTACTTTCTGCATAGAGGCTATCATGGCTGAAATGTAATAGGAAGGCATTGAACATCGCGTTGTTATGTCAATCAATCAATCAATCAAAGCATTTATATAGCGCACTACTCACCCAGAGGGTCTCAAGGCGCTAGGGGAGGGGGGTCCGCTACTGCTCGAACAGCCAGGTCTTGAGTTGCTTCCTGAAGGCGAGGTGGTCCTGGGTTAGGCGGAGGTGGGTCGGGAGGGAGTTCCATGTCTTGGCGGCGAGGTAGGAGAAGGACCGTCCCCCTGTGGTGGCTCTTCGGATGCGGGGGACGGCGGCGACGGCGTGGCTCGTCGATCGAAGCTGGCATTTGGGAGCGTAGAAGTTGAGGCGGCTGTTGAGGTATCCTGGGCATTGGTTGTGTAGGGCTTTGTGTGCGTGGGTGAGGAGTCGAAAGGTGATTCTCTTGTTGACCGGGAGCCAGTGCAGGTCTCTCAGGTGTCCGGAGATGTGGCTGCGATGGGGGATGTCCAGGATGAGTCGTGCTGAGGCGTTCTGGATGCGCTGGAGTCTCTTCTGGAGCTTGGCGGTGGTTCCGGCATAGAGGGAGTTGCCGTAGTCCAGACGGCTGGTGACGAGGGCCTGGGTGACCGTCTTCCTGGTCTCGGTGGGGATCCACCGGAAGATCTTACGTAGCATGCGCAGGATGTTGAAGCACGATGAGGAGACGGCGTTGACTTGTCTGGTCATGGAGAGGGAGGAGTCCAGGATGAAGCCCAGGTTGCGTGCGTGGTCTGTTGGTTTGGGTGCGCTGCCTAGGGCGGGGGGCCACCAGGAGTCATCCCAAGCAGAGGGTGAGGATCCCAGGATCAGGACTTCCATCTTGTCCGAGTTCAGTTTCAGGTGGCTGTTCTTCATCCATTCGGCTACCTCTTTCATCCCATTGTGAAGGTTGGTTCTGGCGGTGGCAGGGTCGTTGGTGAGGGAGAGAATCAGCTGGGTGTCGTCGGCGTAGGAGATGATGTTGAGGTTGTGCTGACGTGCGATGTCTGCGAGGGGGCTCATGTAGATGTTGAACAGGGTTGGACTGAGCGAGGAGCCTTGAGGAACGCCGCAGATGACTTCGGTGGCTTCAGATCTGAACGGGGGGAGGCGGACTCTCTGTATCCTTCCGGCGAGGAAGGAGATGATCCACTCCAGTGCCTTCTCCTGGATCCCGACGTTGCTGAGTCGCTGCACTAGTGTACGGTGGCAGACAGTGTCGAAGGCCGCGGAGAGGTCTAGGAGGATGAGGGCTGCTGTTTCCTGGTGTCAAGCAGTGCTCGGATGTCATCGGTGGCTGCGATCAGGGCGGTCTTGGTGCTGTGGTTGGCCCGGAAGCCAGACTGCGGGAGGTCGAGGGATCCGTTCGTCTCGAGGAAGGTGGCCAGCTGCTTGTTGACGGTCTTCTCGATGACTTTTGCAGGAAACGGGAGCAGCGAGATGGGGCGGTAGTTCTTGAGGTCGGTGGGGTCGGCTGATGGCTTCTTTAGTAGAGCGCTGAGTTCGGCGTGCTTCCAGCTCTCCGGGAAGGTAGCGGTGTCGAAGGAGGTGTTGATGATGTCCCGCAGGTGGGGTGCGATGACAGCGTCGGCCTTGTTGAAGACGTGGTGAGGGCAGGGGTCGGTAGGAGATCCGGTCGCGCGATGTAATGTCGGCGATGTAACACGCGATCCAATTAAAAGGTCGCATTAGCGGCGCAACAACGCGCGATGTTTAAATTGCCGATGTCATCGCCGTTGCTATTTAAAAGCCGTGATGTAAATGCGCGTGATATCTATGTCCACGATATTGCGTCATACAACCCTTGTAATTAAAGCCATCGGCACTTATGCCACAGTAGGTAACTGCCTTCCATCGCTAGGCTGTCAGGCGAGGTGACCAGTATCCGTGACAGTGAAAACTAAGAGGAAGGCCCAGGTGATTTAATACCTGCCTGGCAAACACCTCAGTGAGATGGGACACACTTGATAAGGAGGATTTTGCAGTCCAGCCGGCCACTTCTGAACAGAAGGACATTCATGCATCCAGAAAGACAGGGTGTGTAAGAGATACCCATGACTTTGCATAAAGCGGGCATGGGACTACTACTCCTTGGAAACATTAAACACGTGCACTTCAAAAGACTCAACACAATAGTGACCGAACCAAAATGTGATGATGGATACAGACTGGAAACATAAATGTTAGAAATTTAGTTTTTGTTTGGCAGAGGTATGCACCCTGTCCAAGCAGGAACCACACTCCTAGTCAGGGAACGTCAGTAAAACACTTTAAATTAATCCGTGCTCACCTTCTGGTAGCTTGGCACAGAGAAGTCAGTCTTAACTTAAGAGGCAATGTGTAAAATATTTGCACTACACTTTAAACAGTAACACAGTGAAAACAACACAAAAAGACTCAACACCAGTTTAGAACAATAGTTTCTATGTTTATCAACAAAACAAGAGCAAAACAACAAAAATTCAATAAGTAGAAGTCAAGATATGAATTTTTGAAGAATAAATGTGTTTTTGTGCTTAGAAACAGATAGCCCCAACTGGGGCTATCTGGTTGCGCTTGACCGGGGCAGATCCAAATGTTCAGGATGACTGCGGTGGAGTGCGGATCGGATAAAGGGACCAGCCTTGGCCTGCTGAACAATACTATGTCGTGGGCAATGCGTGTGGGAAAAGGAGGCAATGCGTCGCTGTCAAGCCTGCAGATGTATGCGATGCGTCGGTTTCCAAGCTGCGCAAAATTGAAGATGTGTTGAGACTCAATGTGTGATGAACATCGGGGCGATGCATCACCGTCGAACTGCAGGGCTGTAGGCCATGTGAGTAGCACAAAGCTATGAGTTGACAGCGAGCCGCACACTTTTTTTGAGATGCATCATAAACAGGGGACGATGCATTGCACAATCGGCGATGCAGTGCCCGCGGTTGGTGCAGCAGCGGCGATGCGTCAGTGACAAGGTAAATGCACCGATTCCGATCAGTGCAACGTTGTAAATGCATGGATTTTCTTGTGGCAGCATTTGATACACTGAGACCTCAAAAACAGGAGACAAGCCAACAAGCCTTTGGAGATACTTTGGTTCTGGTATGTAGAGATGCAGGTCCAGTCCCTCTTACTCCCAGGCAAGAGGTAGCAGGCCAACCAGCAAAAACACAAACTCTAGTACTTTAATCTCTGGTTTTCGCAGTGAAAGAATAAAATATGGGTCTCAGTATCTGAAGTCTTTTTTGGCTGCCGGACAACCATGATTTGTGTCTTAAGGGCATGGGACCATGCAACCCTGTTGCTTTCTCAATCAATTTTAGAGCTTGGCCTGGTGTACAAGTCCAACCATGACGCAATTTCACCATTAGCCACCAAATACAACCCCCGCCTAACTCCCCAAGGTATTTGTTCCATGTCATCCATCCAGAGGCCAAATATCAGCCTTGTTCCTTTATCTTGCACTGCTCCAGTCTAAACTGAAACTGCTTGGGATTGCGTCTACACAACGACCCACCAACCACATCTTTTCAAAAATATACACAAACCCACCTCTTCCTCCCAGCATTTATCCCCTAATATCAAACATCCTAAGGGGAGACATCCGTTACATTGCGGTCTTCACACCGCAATACGTTTACAACGCAGGCATTAGGGGAGAGTATCCGGGATTGCCTTGGGGCTGTTTTTCAATGGTTCCAACTGAACAGCCTCAAGTGCAATTCCGATAAGTCCGAGGTACTCTTCTTTGGGTGTGACACAGAGCCAGACTGGCAGGCCTGGTGGCCGATCAATATGTTTCCTCCGTCTTGTTCTTCCCAAGTCGCCAAGAATCTGGGGGTCAAGATGGATAAGGGGCTAACATTGAAATCCCAGATCCTAGGGGTGTCGGGCACTTGCTTCGGCATCCTGAGGATGTTGCGGAGGTTCCTTCCCCTGCTGTCTGAGGAGCATAGGAAACTGACAGTGCAGGCTCTGATCGGGTCCAGGTTAGATTATTCCAACGTTCTTTACCTGGGCCTGCCAGAGTATCTGCTGCAGCGGCTCCAAGTGGTGCAGAACGCTGCCGCAAGAGCAATCTTTGGTTTAAATAGACGGGCCAGTGCAGCGGGCCTGTTGAAAACCTTGCACTGGCTTCCAATCCGGAAACGGATCGCCTTTAAGGCTCTGACTCTGGCCTATAAAGCTCTCCACGCGGTGGGATCAAAGTATCTTCAAAAAAGACTGGTCTTCTACCAACCGACTCGATCTTTGAGGTCGGAATCCCTGTTTCTGGCGGTTGTTCCGCGTGTGAAGAGAGCTCGCCTGGGAGGCCGCTCTTTTGGACTATTGGCGCCACAGTTGTGGAACTCTCTGCCGCTCACTTTGCGGGGAGCTACCAGCCTACTTGCCTTTAGAAAAAGCCTTAAAACTTGGCTGTTTACCCAGTAGCCTGTTTTTTTCCTGTATATGTTCGTTTGGCCCTCTGTCCTTTTCTTTTTAACGGTGTTATGTTATTGTGTTGCAGCCCTCCTTTTCCAAAAAAGCGCCGGGACACTTTTTGAGTAGCCGTGCGCTATACAAAAGAATAAATAACATAACATAACATAACATTACAACGACTTGCGGTGGATAGCGCTATACACTGAGCAATAGTATGATATACTATTCCAACACCTTCCCTACTGTTACGTGGATTGGAGTTTGAATAGTAAATCATACTATTTTTAAGTCCAGCGCCGTCCAGCGCCATCCAGCGCAAGTCGTTGTAACGACTTACGTTGTAATGCCTGCGTTGTAAATGTATCGCGGTGTGAAGACCGCAATGTAACGTCACATATTCATCCTGAGACTACTGCTTTTCTTGAAACTCCTGTCACTTCGTCACACACCCTGTTATTGCCTGAGCACATTAAGAAACCATTACATAAATAATTTTAAAAAACAGGCAATCTGGGCCAGGAGCCTTATCAGGTTTAAGAGTGTCACTAACTGCAACAACCTCCTGAAGAACTATTTGAAGGTCAAAGCTGTCGCTTCCTCCTGATCCACTTACATGATCAGCCTCAATGAGGTTGTGTCTCAACACGCCTGAGATACATAGAGTGTCTGACTGTAAAACACATAATAGACATAGAACAACTCATTTATTGCCCATCTGCTATTCTACTCTGGTGTGCTATTTGCCCTTCACATATTTAAAACTGCTGTTGAATCATATTATTGCCTTGTCCCATCTATCTATCCTGTTCTTCTGGCTAAGACATTCTGTTCCATGACCTCTTGTTCTGACAATAATTGTGTGGTCCCCAGGGGCATCTTAAACTAATCCAAGTTGCACTCTGTCCTTCCCTATCACCTTAAGAATGCCTTTTCAAGGGTACAGATAGATCTCTAATGTACACCTTAAATGTTCCCCACACAATGACATGTCTAAGGATACAGTGTACATTTTTATAAAGCCTTATAATTTCATCCGGTAATTTAAATAAGTATATCAGGTCTAGCATGAATTTCTAGGCTTTTCAGGTTTTTAAAGCCCTATATATGCTCATATTTAGAGAGTGTTGGTCTAGAGTCTGAAAGTTTGTAAAATAGGAAATAACAAACCTTTACATTTCTGTCCACACTACGCAACTACAAACAATAGTTGCTCCAGGACACAGGTGTTCAAAAAGTGGAATAATATGTGTACTCATGGACACTAGAATGAGCATGTCTGAAAGTATCAGCCACAGTGTGAAAACAAAATGTCTTCCACACCTGAACGAAGCAAAACTAAAGGGATGATGGACGGAGTGTTGAACATAGCAAAGACTCACCCCCAGTCAACTGATCTGGGTTTAATCCATCATCATTCTTTAGCTTACTCCACCACCCCAGTTCAGACATGGCCATATGCAAATCAGTCTAACCCTGTGCCTCTTGGAAACAGTCCAGCCCAAACTGCCAAGCCATGTCTTCCCTGGACTGGAAACAAGCATCCTGGGACCGGTTTCTGGCTAATCAGCCTTCACCAGCCAGGCTAGCTTGAATCCAGTGGCAAAGTGAGCAAGGGGCCCACGTCTGGGCATACCCTGCCAACTTAGGGCGAAGAAAGCAAAACCAAAGGGATGAAGGATGGAGTGTTGAACATAGCAAGCACACACCCCCAGTCAACTGATCTGGGTTTAATCCATCATCATTCTTCAGCTCACTCCACCACCCCAGTTCGGACATGGCCATATGCAAGTCAGTCTGACCCTGTGCCTCTTGGGAGCAGTCCAGCCCGAACTGCCAAGCCATGTCTTCTCTGGACTGGAAAGAAGCATCCTGGGACCTGTTTCTGGCTAATCAGCAGTCATCAGCTAGGCTAGCTGGAATCCAGTGGCAAAGTGAGCAAGGGGCCCATGTCTGGGCATACCCTGCCACCTTAGGGCGAACAAAGCAAAACCAAAGGGATGATGAATGGAGTGTTGAACATAGCAAGCACTCACCCCCAGTCAACTGATCTGGGTTTAATCCATCATCATTCGTCAGCTCACTCCACCACCCCAGTTCAGACATGGCCATATGCAAGTCAGTCTGACCCTGTGCCTCTTGGGAGCAGTCCAGCCCGAACTGCCAAGCCATGTCTTCCCTGGACCGGAAAGAAGCATCCTGGGACCTGTTTCTGGCTAATCAGCCGTCATCAGCCAGGCTAGCTGGAATCCAGTGGCAAAGTGAGCAAGGGGCCCACGTCTGGGCATACCCTGCCAACTTAGGGCGAACAAAGCAAAACCAAAGGGATAATGGATGGAGTGTTGAACATAGCAAGCACTCACCCCCAGCTATCCTGGCTGAAGAGGGGTGACACCCCAAAACCGGTCCTAGGATGCTTTTTTCCAGTCCAGGGAAGACCTGGCTTTGCAGTTCGGGATGGACTGTTCCCATGATGCACAGGGTCAAGACTCATTTGCATATGGCTGGGTTCAAACTGGAATGGCATGGTGAGTAAAACAACAATGGATTTATGTCCAGATCTCAGTACTGGAGTGAATGTATGACATTGTTCTGCCTTTTGTCCATCAAAAGTTCTTTTTGCATTCCACACCTGAACAGCTGCCCTAACCATTTGTTTAACTCTTGTATTGCCCTAGGCAAATGAATACCTCAAACCATATTAAAAGCACTACCATTGGCCTATGTCTCAAGTAAATTGTGACACAACTTTAGAAATGAGTTGTAGAAACCTGGGCTGTCTGTTTTAAGTCCACTAATTCTTATCAGCAGAATGGAATGATTATTAATGGACCCATTAACTACCACAAGTCGATCGATGGGATCCAGGAGAGCCCTGAAGTCAATAGGTTTATGAACCAAAGCAAAAACTCCATAAGAGCCAGTTTCATGAACAACTGAATCCGAGTTCCCCACGCTACATACATGCAATTACAATACAAAACAATACCTATTGTTGCATATGGCAATCCAAATCATCTGCTCCGGTTTCCAGCATGTACGCAGAGGCAGAGGAGTAAATGATGGAGGAGCCACATATAACATACAATTTTTTTAAACTTGCCTTTGTGCCACCCATTCCTACCACCTTCAACATATATCCCCAACCAAAATTGAAAAATGAATACCTGGCCTCTTGCCACCCACCACCCTCTGAAAAAACTCTCACTGCCAATCTCGAATCCTGCCACCCATCTGCACCACCCTCTGCATGAAACCCTCCATGCCCACTTACAGTGCAATAAAAAAATAGTCACCCCGCAGCCACCCACCATTCTCTTGCAAATCCTCACGGCCCAAACTAAACAAGCATTTACAATGCAATGGTCTCGTCTTTGTTAAAGTTAGAGCTATTGGCATTGCAAATGTCATTTTTTCCATTTATTGTTTTTTTTTAAACCAATAAATATATGGTATTGTCATTTACAATGGCACTAGGTAAGCATTAGAGAGTAGTAGAGAGTATTAACAGTGATTAATAGTTAGTAGAGAGTGACTAGTTGATTAATAGAGCCACACACACACAGAGCCACACACACACATAGAACCACACACAGAGCCACACACACACAGAGCCCCACACACACAGAGACACAATCACACAGAGCCACACACACACACTGAGCCCCACACACACACACAGAGCCCCACACGCACACACACACACACACAGCCACACACACACACACACAGCCCCACACACACACAGAACCCCCCACACACACAGAGCCCCCAACACACACACAGAGCATCACACACACACAAACACACAGTGCCACACACAGCTACACACACACAGAAGCACCGGGGGATGGTGAGAGGGTGAGGGGGTGTGAGGGTTAGTGAGAGTGTGAGGGTTAGTGAGGGTGGGTGAGGGAGTGAGAGGGTGAGGGTGGTGAGGGGGTGAAGGTGAGGTTGTGTGAGGGTGAGGGTGTGGGTGAGGGGGTTTGAGGGGGTGAGAGGTAGTATTTCATTAAAAAAATTTACAACAAGCAAAATCACAAAAATTGGCAAAGCCAAAAGTTAGCAGCCAACAATACCAGACTTATTGACTTTAATAATGTTTGTGTTTTTTGCCAACAAGTGTAGTGTACTAAGAGTGTTTGAAAAATTATCCAACCCTGAGAGAAGTCTTGCTGTTAAATGTTGTAGTAATTGTAGGTGGGCCACGTTTTTGTTAATCTCTACAATATATATATCAGGGCTGTTACAAAGAGAGGTAGGGGACTGCCAGGGCTGTTTGCCCCAGGCACAGCACTTTACACAGCCACACACTGCCACTGTCCAATCTAGGTATTTAATCCAAATGTGGGCTTCACATGTTTTTGCGGTATAGTATTAGACAAGTTAAGACAGCTTCCAATTTTTGTGATATATTCATGAGAGAAGTAAAGGCAACTGCCACTAGGTTGCGCCGTGTGCTCCAAATGTTTCGTCAGATATTGCTTCTGTTTTGAGGTGCTTGTGCTACGAGAAAACTTGAGAGGCCCTCTCACATATGATATTTGCCCCCCACAAATGTTTTCGACAAGCCATGATGCTGTAGGCACAGCCCAAAACATACTGGGTCAGCAAATTCCTCACAGTCATGTGCAGCGCTGCCAATTAATCAGTCAAGTTATCGACTGTCTATGTAAGTGTTTAGACACAAGACTCCCAGTAATGGGTAAAATCCCAGATTATTTCTATAATTGGGCAAACGATTATGAGTCCACCCCTCCAAAATATTCATAGACTTCCATTCATCTATCTTTAAAGTTTAAGCTGAGTCTGGTTTCCCATATTACAGAACATGATCACTTGTGTCCAGTTTCCCTGCGCAGTCCTCAGCGGAGATTTAAACCAGTTGGGTCACCAGGGCACCCTTACTGACGACTATTGTCCCTTACGGTAATTAAGCGAACCGCAGCGCCAGAGCTGGGACAATCAATTGCTTCAATGCAATGAGTTAAGAGGAAACGTACTCTGTTAGCACTACGAACATTGTAGTGAAAGGAGATTGCTTGCAAGAATGCGGGTGACTATTGGCTGTTTGAACTTCTGTTAGTTGGTTACTGGCTATAGGGTTCCAGAAAGTACACAGCGGTCAACGATTGGTTAGCACAGCTGCTATCGTTTATTTATTGGTTATGGGGCCACGAAGGCTGCATCGTCCCTCGCATTGGCTAGTGGACCGTCTGTCAGTTTTCCATTGGCTGTGGGACCCCGGAGAGAGCTGCTGCACGTCCCGCCATTCATCAGTGGGCGTGCTTCACCGACGCGAGGGCTGAGATCCTGGCCTTTTACTGAGTGACTTACTGTTGTGTGAGAAATCCTATGTCCCAGGCCTACCGAGCCTACCGTATGTGAGACCATCTGAGAGACACCTTCCCCTCGTGCAAATGTGAACAGTGCAGGTAACTAGGCTCATAACCACAACAGGCTTAGTCTTACTGGACTCTAGCTTAGCCACGCAGAAGCGTCTGTGGCGCGCTCCTCCACCGGAGAGCCGGCCGGACGGTACGTTCGTCACTAATGTGTCACCTCCTGTTTCCCTCCCGCGGCTACCGACCTCCGGTCCTATGGTCTCTTCCGCTCTGTGTCCCACCCTATACTGTGCCACCGCTGCTGTGAGTGGTTCCGTGGGCACGGGTATGGCTCTGTGACTTCCTGCCTTCTTGTAGGCACTTTATCCACTTGCAATTTTTTTTCTCTGCTCTGTGCCTCCGAATGCTGCTGCTGTGAAAGCTTCTGGGTGTGCAGAGTGCGGACTGGTCTTGGGCATGCCGCCACAAACAGCTGTTTATTGGCACCAAGTGAACTGAACTACTCAATGCGCACACAGCAGCGTGTAGTGTTCGCAGCGCACCAGGAGAGGACTCAACACAGCAGCAGGAGTCTGTAAGCCCTGTCCTTTTCAGACTGGGGGGCCTGTTTTTTTTAAATACTTGAGACATCACAGAGTGAAAGAACCTAAAAAACACACCCGCAAATCCGATAAAAACGGGGCTTTATTGGAAAGACAAACCTCTTCTCCAATGGCTGGCCAGCATTTAGGAGGCCAGCCAATGGAGAAGAATGGCGGGTTCAAGCCCCACTACTAGAAAACATAAAATCTCGCCAGCGAGACTGCGCAAGCGCAGCCTACGCTAGCCGACACCTAAAAATAAGTACATGGCCCCCTGCCTCCCACCCTCACTGCCCTCTGCGCCATCCCACACCCTCCCAGCCCCTCCCAGCCCCATGTATTGCTCTTACATTGGCTGCACTTGCATGCTTGGTTTTTTCCATACAAAGCAGTAAACTGGCATGCCAAAAATAAAAAAAATCTAATTTTGTGTTCCAAGTTCAGCAGTAGCAGGGGCGTGGCTAGGCGCGCGGCAAGATGGCAGCGCTGTAGTGCTGCTCCTCCGGCCACCGTGAAATATCCTTCAGTATCCTCCCCTTACCTGTGACTACTGCCCGTATATCGATACGGAGCGGACTGCTGACACCAAGGGCTGCCGGCTGAGGGGCTGACTGGAGCTGTGTTGACCCGGGGCGACATAGTAGAGGTTTGGGCTGGATCCGACTCCGGGGCCTTGCGGGGCTGAGGACTGGTGGACTGCGGCCGGGACACTGCCCGAGGCTCCGGACGATAGTAGGTGCAGATACATGCAAGTGTGAAGCTGTCCGTGTAGATTGAGCCTGGCGAGAGAACTCTGACTGCGTAATGAGGGGGCTGGCTGCGAGCGGTCCTTGAGTTTCGCGACGCCGGGAGGTGAGGATTCTTGCTGGGCTGGGGCTTACTACTGACGATCGGATCCTGCTCCGGGCCTGAGTGAAGGCCCCGAACGTCTCCTCTGCCCAAATACCTTATCCGACACTGAGCAAACAGCGGGGGAAATTTGCATTCCCTATAAGTGTTAGCTTTTTCCCGGATGTTGTTACTTTATTTTTTGTAGGCCGCATATTGCTCTTGTCTAGTGCTTAATTTTAATTGAGCCGCATCCAGGTGCTTATAGCGGGCAACAATTGGGTTGTAGTTCAAGACAGTGGGAGTTTTTCCTCAGTGGGGCAGTACAGTGTTCAGTGGGGGAGAGGATGTTGCACTATGGTCAGAACTGCTGAATTTGGAACTGGGAACCTGGTTCAGCCTTAATAACGAGTCCACCAGACCACTCTCCGGCGAGAGCACAATCACATGCTAGATCTTTGAAGGCTTCACAACACCTTAGAAGTCCTGGTGTCTTCACACCAGCAGGTGGACCCTAGTATGACAAGTGTAGGATAACGTTCAAGGCTTGTCCACCACTATCCATACTGAAGTTCAACTCCAGTCTTGTGGGCAGGCCTATGAAGCAGCACACCCTAGAACAACAGTCACTGACGTCACAGGACCCTTGAGAAGGGCCAGCTCTAGGGCGCTGCAACCAGTGTGACCACACCGTGTGCTGACTTTAGGTGGAGGCTTCATGTTAGCAAGTATATTATGGTTTTGAAAATGATTGCTGCCTCCTTCCTGGCCTCCACCAATTTTCGGCAACAATAAAAATGTCATGATGACTCTGGTGATTAATGTTCTTCCTAGAGAGAGATCAGAAATGTGTCTAGTGGAAAAGATTTAAGCCACGCAAGGGCCATTACCCTGATGACAAGTTCTGTAACCCGCGACAAGAGTTGGAAATGATTGTCCATGTGAAATGCTGCTGATAGTTCCAACAGCATCAGGGCACTTTGCTTCTTCTTCTTTTTGGCCCTCACTCTTATTCGTCCAGCACAGACAGCATGTCTAACTCTGCTCTATAGTGGGCTTTAATCCCACCAGATTAAATTGTAGGAGTCTGTTGTCCTCTAGATGTTGTGACAGAGAGCTTAATACGTGCTGTTCCACCACCTTTGCCTGGAATGGGCTCTGCGAAATTTGGGTGAAGTTTTTTTGAATGTTCCTGTCTTCCCTGGGTTTTTTCAGGAGTGGGATGACACGGGCCCCCTTTGAAATTAGTGGTGACTTGCCATACTTCCATTGAATGATTGCGAAGCAAGAGAACTTTGCTTTTTATCCCAGGGAGTGCCATCTCAAAGATCTTTGGTGGACAGGCATCTCACGGTACCCTCTCTATTAAAAAGAGACAGAGAATTATGGTTGATCCTGGGGAAGGCACTTAGTGGTGTTTTAAAAATACTTAGAGGCCCATTAGGATGTCGGGTGGATTGCCTCCGCGAGGGTAGCGGTGGCCACCGCAACCCTGGCGGAGGCAATCCGCCCGACATCCTTCCCTGCATTCCCCCCGCCATATTACGATGGCGGAGGGGACCGCAGCGGTGGGAAACACCGCCCGCCTGTTTTCCGCCACGGTCGCCTTGCGGCCGGGGCGGAAAAGGGATAACATGGTGGCAGTGTCTATCAGACACCGCCAGCCATATTAGAATAGGCATTTTTCAATGCCTTTCCGTGGCGGCAATGCTGCCATGGAAAGCCAGGCGGTGATTGCTGCGTGGGCCCCCTGTGGGCCCCCAGAGTGACGGCCATAGGGGGGTGGCACACGGGGGGTACCTGTGGTACCCCCCTGCATTTGCATAATCGCAGCGGCAGACACCGTTCAGCGCCTGCCACTTCGATTATGCAAATGCGTGCATTTGTATTTCACATTGTGGCGGGCGGTGCATGCGCTAAATTTCCAGCAGGTCATCCTTCCCTTTCGTTGTGAAGAAGGACTCGAACTTATTACAGTTCTCCTTACAAAATTAATACTTCAATTTCTTCTCTTGTTTCAGCTCTTTCAGGATTCGAAAGTTCTCTTTTTTTATCAGCAGCCACGATTTTTGCTTAATCAAAATCTCTATTTTTTGTCCTGTTGGCTTTTTTATAGCTTGTGAATGTTTGACACGTAATCTGCCCTGGCCTTTGGGTCATACGCGTTCTGCCCGGCTCTCTCGCAGTGGCGAAGGGTTTGATTTATGTTTCTTAAAATGTCACTGACCCAGGTAGCACCCTCTCCCTTTATCCCTTATTCTTTTTCTTATTTTCGGGGCCACCATATCAATGGCGTTCGTCAATGTAGATAACAGAGAAATGCTTTAACATCGATATCACACTGTGTAGATGTGGCAGAGTTATCTCGTGGGGTCACCAAGTCGTTGTCTCTCTTTTTATTTAGCGAGAGACAACCAATAATTACATAGTGTTCAGACCAAGAGCAAGGAATGGTGACTATAGGGCTTGTAAGTTTATGGGATCTCCACACTAGATTGAGTGTATTTCCCTTGCCAAGAGTGGGAACATTTACAAGCTGGGAAAGTCATAGATCCATCAGTGCCTCCTCCAACTGTTTTGCCTGACAGTCATTGTGTACGTGATCCTAGTGGAAAGTGAAATCCCCCATCACCAAAATGCATTGGTACAGTGATTGGATTTAGATAGTAGATCTGTAAAGAGCTCAATGAGTCTGTGCGACTTTTGTGGGGAGCAGTACACTATCTGGAAGACTCAACAGATGGTCTGTTATGAAAATTTTGCCCCCAGAACTTTAGCCCCTATGGAGATTTCTGCTCAACGAATCTCAGCCTTCTGTTGGTCTTTATAAAATCTTTTGATAAACGGACGCATAGTTCAGCGCTAGTGCGTCTACCAGGTCTGGGGATGAATATTTGTGACCGCCTGTGCAGTCACGATGTTGAGAGGGAAGACAAGAACCATGGATGAGTTCTAGTGACTCCTTTATTGGAGATACAATTGTTCAAAAACACCAGTCTCTAGGTCCGTTCCGGATTGTGTGGCGTCCAAGCACCCAAGCAGTCAGGGATCCCCGCCCTCTCGGTCCTGCATTGCTGCTGCTAGCAGGGTCTTTTGAGACATCTCTCATTCTTTCATCTGACGGGTAAGGGTAGCAAACAAAGAGCGATGATGGGGTCAGTATCGGGAACTTAAACTGTAAGGCAGTGCAACCGTCCCCAAGGTGGGGAGTGTTCAGGTAAAAGGAGAGTGTTGGGATCTGAAAATGAAAAAAAACCCAAATTTTCAACTCCCGTGTACCCAGACGCCCTACTTTCACTGACCTACCCACCACCTCCACCAAAAAGACCCCCCAAGCGGCACTTTCCTTGACCCACGACGCCTCATCATGGCCGTGGCGTCTGGAGCCGGGTCGTCTTTCACCCCCTTCTGCCGACCGGGTGCACAGTGTACGGTGGGTCCTCCAGCCGTTACGCTGCATTGGATCTGCCACACCTCCTGCTCCGCACTCCGCTCCTCACCTGGCTCGTCTCCTCCTCTGATGGTCGCCTCCTCTCTCCTACTCCGCTCCTCACACGCCTCGCCTCCTCCTCCGATGGTCGCCTCCTCTCTCCTACTCCGCTCCTCACACGCCTCCGACTCTCGTTCTCCTGCTCCTTTGATCGCTCTCTCACTCGTCTCATCCGTTATTGCGGGCTGTCCCAAGCACCGTGAGGATTGAGGGCTGGCAAAGTCCGCCCGCCATGCTAATGAGGGCCTTTGTGTTCACTAAATATACCAACGACACAAAACTTGCTGTGTGCCTAAGATCACACTGTTTGCCATTTGGCTGAGTGTGATTTATGTTTAGAGTGGTGGTGGTCAGCAGCTGTGAGCATTTCTTATCTGATTTTTTGAATTGCAAGTTGTTTATTTTACCACCCACACACATTCCTCCATTCCAAGATGCCTACCTTCCTGTTAGGTGAGGGGGAACAGTGCAATGGCTGCCACATGCTCCTGGGTGGGGGAGGCCTCCATGCTGCTGGGCTGTGGGGCAGGGGGCATGCTGGGAGTAGTGAAACAGGCCTACCACCCCCATGAAGGTATCCATTGCAAGATGGCTGGCTACCTGTTGGGTGAGAGTGGACAGTGTGATGGGGTTTGGGTTGTGCAAGGGAGTAATTCTCAGTGTGTTGTTTGACATTTGTTTGTACTTACCAGCCTCCGCTCCCCTGGCTACTCCTGTGAGACTCTCAGGAAGCAGTATGGAAAGCACCTTCTCCTCCCATGGTGTGAATGTTTTCGGTGGGATGGGAGGGCCACTGCCAGTCACGTTCGCCAGCGTCCAGCTCTTACTCCTCCTCTCCTTGACAACCCTCTTGAGATCATGCCACCGCTTCATGATCTCCTTCCTGGATCTTGGGGTGGCCCCTACTGCATTCACCCTTTGGACTATCCTTTCCCACATTTGGTTCCTTCTGGCTAATGGTGTTTTTTGGACCAGGCTACCAAACAGTTGTGGCTCTACTCTCACTATCTCGTTGACCATGACTGTCAACTCACTCTCAGTAAATTTGGGCATTTTAGGTGAAGTCATGTTGTGTTGTGTTTGGATTGTTTGTTGGTGCTGGTGGGTTGGTGGTGGGTGTGATGTTGGTGTGTGAGGTGTGAGGTGTGCTGGGGGATTGTTGGTGCTGGTGTGATGGTGGTGGTGTTTGTGTGTGTGCTGTGCTCTTTTTCCTCTCCTGTAAGATGTGGTGTATGGCCTTCTCTTCTGGAGTATAGCAAAGGATTGTGGTCAGTGAAACTGGTGGTTTTATACTCAGCTGTGTGGGTGTGGCCAAGTGGTATTTGGATGTCAAGTGTGTTGTGGGAGTTGCCCTGTCCTTGTATTTTATTTTTGGCAATGTTTATTGCTATTTGTATTTCTTTAAGGGGGGGGGGCTTAGCTACATTGATTTGTTCAATGTTTGTCATCACTGCGGTGTATTGGATTCGTCCGCCATTTTTTTCAGGTTCATTCCGCTGTGGTGGCTATACTGCAACTCTTCCGCTGTCTCTCCCATTCACTCCTGTGTGCGACCGTGGCGGTCGGAAACAGCGACTCCGACCGCGGGACACTCGGGATATCCAAATTTCCTGAGCGGTGTCTCCGCTTTACCTGTGGACGTTTTTGTCTTTTCCGCTGCTTTTCCAGCCGCCGCAGTCAGAGTTTTGGCATCACCGCACGCGTCGGGCGGTATATTTCCACCGCTACCGCCGCGGTCGGTCTTTAGTGGCGGCTGATCCTAATTTGTTCGCCGGCTTATCCGCGGTCCTGGTGGGCGGTTGTTTTCCACCTCCATGGCGGTCGGGGCGATTTTCCGACCGCTATCCTAATGTGCCCCATAGTCTTGAGGTACAAGGAACAAGCATGTTCCTTACTGATGAAATCAATGAATTTCATTTCTTTGCATACAGATTTTTTTTAAGTTAGTTGCTTGTTTGACTACCTAGCAAGAAAGACTAGTCTCATTGCATTTATCTTTTTTTTTAAATTATAGTGATATCCACTTTACAGATCTACTGTGCCTGAGTCCAGCATTTCTATAGGCACAGATCATTTAGGGGTCAATTCTGATTCGGGTAAGAAAACTGTCCTACGATTCGTATTTGTAGCCGTTTCCGCACGAATCATACAAAGCCGTCCAATTTGGGTAGTACGATCCGTTTCCAAAGAATACGTCCGAATGTTTACGAACCGTAAGAAAAACAAGCAAAGCTCCGTACGATACAGACGCGGGTTGTGAACGTACGATTGTAAACATGCCGTACAACCCGCCAAATACTATCCGGACTGGGCATCGAGTACGCGATTCGTACATAAAGCGACAAATCAGCAATTTGTACGGAGAACCACACTTACACATACCCACCGTATACCTGCGATCATGGGGCTTCACACCGTACCCCTATGCTCTGCACCCCTGCGCACCGTACACCTACACACCGTACACCAACACTATGTACACCCATGTACCGTACCCCAATGTGATGTACCCCGACACACCGTACCAGATTGCACAGTACCCTGTGATAATGGGGTGCACTCGCGTACCCCGGGGAGTCCATTTCACCTGTGTTAGAATCGAAATGTGCTTTTACGGATGTTTAAAAAGTGCCGTAGAGAAAGAGTTGCACGGATTGTCGTACTGACGAATCTTACTTGCTGGTTTGTAAAAAGCTGCCTCGATCCATAGGAAGATCGCGAACTGCGTGTTCTGAGTGCGATCTGTTCAGTTTCTTGAATTGTATGATCTTTTGTACAATTCGTACGGAGAACTGCATTAAGTACACATCGTACTACATCGTATGTACGGGTACGGTTCTGCGTACGAATTGTACGGAAAAAACACCCTGTACAGCGATTCGGACTCGATTTTACCTAATCGGAATCGGCCCCTAAATGTATTTTTTAGCACCCATATCGATTTCTATTCTACCTGCATTTGCCAAATTAACATTTTACATGCCCTCCTTGACATGTCACAATGTGTTTCTGCTCCCTATTTTAATTAAATCGATTTGTGTGGTTTAACAACTTTATTGACAATATCTCTTGAATTCCCTGATGCAAGTGGAAATTAATTTGTTGGTTGCACCTTTGTAGACCCACCAGGCTTTTAAGTTATATTTTATAATTTCTGATTAGTGCTGTACTGTTTTTATGGGCCCATAGTTCTTTGATTTCCACTGCTTGCCTTGCAGTCTTCCACTTTTTTTTAAATAGATGTATTGCAACAGGCGGCTGTTTTATAATCAGTGTTTGCTTTTTAATATCTGTCAGTCCCTGTAGCCTTACTTGTTTAATCTTAGTCACAATCATTCACACTCCAGTACTATTTAAGATCTTTAGTTCTTACCCTCACAAACTTGCTCACCATTCCCTTTTTTGTATAGTCATCTATTTGGCCTTGAATATGTACATTGGAAGAAACCGGTCACTGTAAAATTCATTACAACTATCACTTTTTCTAGTCCCCCTCTTGTTCTGGACAACCACAACATGCCCTCATGAATGATGTATCGTTTTTTAACTTTCGCCAACTGAGAGCTAATTAGTAACATAATTTGATAATGAAGCAATACATTTGTTATTGAAGGAAAGGAGCAAGTTTGTACCATGAAGGCATACCTTGCGTTTCCTTTACTTTGTAACTTATAAAGCGGCCGAATCCCCACCTTGTATCTCCATTCTACGGAAGAAATCACTGACAAAATATCGAAGGCCAAAAAAATCGACCTACAAAAATATCAGAGCAAGAATATTGACATCCTATCTACAACATGGTAAGTACAAAAATTATCTGAAAAAATATTGATGTCAAAAATATTGTTATAAAAAATCTTATCAATATAATAAACATAGTATAAATATTATATACTGTTTACAATTAATAAGTAATATATATATAATTTAATAAAACATTAACTAAACATAAACATATACATTTATATACTTAATCAGTTTTAATAATTATTTTAATAACTTATAAATCATTTTAAAATATTATAAATTATAAATACATTGATGCACATAAAATAATAACATAAATAAAACTTAAATTAAATATGTAAAACAAATTAAAAATTGTTTATTTATTTGTAATATTTTTAAAATGTATTATATACTACATTAGCTAAAATATTACCAAAAATATTAAATTGGGAGGGGATGAAACTACTGTCCCAACTCCAAAAAAAACAGTAAGAAAATTGTTGGATAGCGTAGGGGTAAAAATGACTATTCCCATTACAGAGAGTGCAACAGTAGGGAAAGTGTTGGATAGCGTAGGGGTAAAAATTACTATTCCAACTCCAGAGAGTGCAACAGTAGGGAAAGTGTTGGATAGTGTAGAAGTTAAAAAAACATACTTATAAATAAACTAATGTTTTAAAATAATTAAATAATTAATTATTAAATAAATCTAAACTATTTACAAATACAACCAGTTATTAAAATGAATAATTAACAATAAATGAATAACAAATACCAATTAATATTAATTAATAACTATTAATTACCAATTAATAAATATTGAACAATAAAATATTTTTTATAACAAAAACATATTACTTATAAAAAGTCATTACCAATTAGCAAATAGTGAACAATTAAATAACTTTATATACCAAAAACATGAATTATTAAAAATTACTTTCCCATTAATAACGACTTATTAATATATTAATTAAAATATAAATAAATAATTTTTAGTAATATTTAATTACCAAATAATTTCTAAATAATAAATAAATGTTCATAACCAAAAATACTACTTTTAAATAATTACCAATAAATAATGAATGTCCAATAAATCATCATTACCCAACCATACATTTTATAATGACTTAATTAGATATCAATTACACACTATTCCCCTACAAACGCATAACACACTCCAATAATAAAATAATACACTTAACCTAATTATCAATTAATCAATTAATTAATACTTAATAAAATGAATTACCAATAATAATTAAATAACAACTATAATTATCAATACCAATTACTGAAAATAAATTATTACTTAATTATATTTAAATTACTTCCCACCCTATTCCCCTATAAACACACAACCCGCTACAGAACTTACACACAAAAATTAACTAAAATTAATGTATAATTCCTAAAAATTAAGTGTTCATAACCCAAAAAATTATACTTTTAAATAATTACCAATAAACAATTAATGTCCAATAAATTATTTATCATTACCCAACCATACATTTTATAATGATTAATTAGATATCAATTACTTTACACATTATTACCCTACAAATACATAACACACTCCAATAATAAAATAATACACTTAACATAATTATCAATTAATCAATTAATACAAATTAACTACCAATTAATAAAAATTATTTACATTAATAATTAAATAGCTATAATTATCAATACCAATTAACGAAAATAAATGATTACTTAATTATATTTAAATTACTTCCCACCCTATTCCCCTATAAACCCACACCCCACGACAGAAATTACACACAAAAATTAACTAAAATGAATTTATAATTCCTAAAAATTATTAATTAATTTAGTATAAATACATTACTTCCCACCCTATTCCTCTATAAACCCACAACCCGCTACGGTACTAAAATACAAAATTAACTTAAAATAACATTATTAACATATAACAATTGTATACATATATTTTAAAACCAGTAGAATACTTTACCAAGAAAATATAACACATACATATATGTATAATAAAATAAATACCAATCATATAAATATCAATATTTGTAACATCGATATTAGTAACATTGATATTAGTGACATTGATATATTTGATATCGATATTACTATCTTCAATATTACTTACATTGATATTTAAAAAATCGATATTTCTTAACTTAGTGTCGATATTCTGTCCCCCGATATTCTTAACATCGATATTCTGTCCCTTCGATATTATCACCTCGATATTATTGTAGGTCGATATTTTATTGTCGATATTTTGACTGCTCACCCTACGGTAGTGCAACTATTAGCAAAGATAAGAGATTTCAGAAGGGCTCAATTTCTAGGTCTCTTCAGAATACTGAAGAGTATATTTCCCCCCACCATATTAGAATGGTGGGGGGACAGTGGCAACGGGAAGACCGTCCGCTGCTTTTCCACCCAAAAAAAATGGTTTCATATGGTGGCGGTGTCTGCTAGACACCGCCATCCATATCACAGCCTTCCTGTGAGGGCGTTGCCGCCCCAGAAAGGCATGCGGATTTGGAGGTTGGGGTCCCGTTGCGGGCACCAAGGATGTTGGGGCGTGGGGTGCCTGCCACGTTGTTTAATTTGTATTTATTATTTAATTTAACTGTTAAATATGTTTTTTGTCTAATTTGAATAAGAGCGGGTTGTGTGTTTGCAGGGGAATATGGTGCTAATTAATTTAATTTTAAATAATTCAATACCAATTTTGAATTAGGATTGCTAATAGTGGTAATTTGTTTATTAACTTTTTTGTTATTTTGTTCTTTTGTTTTTACTTATTAATATTTAATTAGCAATTATTTTATTTGTGTCATTTTTTTAAGAGCGGGTTGAGTGTTGATAGGGGAGTAAGGTCGAAAATAATGTATTTATTAAACCAAATATTAATATTTAAAAAGTAACATTAATTTCATTTTATTTTACTTTCTCTAATGTATAAATTAATGTATTAATAATTAGTTATATTTGAAATGCCTATTGTTATTTAATTATGCAAATAGTTCCATGTTTTACAAAATTGGTGGTAAAATTTATTTTTGGCATATTGTGATAGTTTTATTATTAATCAATAATTATTTAATTATTTATATATTTATTAATTAGGGGGCCATTAGAATGGCGGGAGGACTTTTTCCGCCCATCATCCTATCATGAAATGGGACCGCACGCCATAAGTAAAAATGGTTATCTTGCAAAGCATACTTAACTGATCCTATTGATTCTTGGGCAAAAATATATATAAAGGTACATGTCTTTGTATACATTCGTATAGAACCCCTTGAGTCTTGTAAATCAATTATTGAATAGTGTGTGTGTTTGCAGTTGTCTAACACTCCTTGGCCATAAGCATTAGGATATTCAACAACACTACCATGTAAAAGAAACCTTTGGATTGCTAAAGCAACCCATGCCTATTAATAAGGGAATACTAGCACTCTTTGTTCAGGATATCTATTCTAAAAGGAAGGCGCAAGGCAATCCGTCGCCTAAGCCAAGAGCAAGGCAAGAAGCAAACCAAGTACCCTTCTGATGAGAGTGGCCTGGACACGGGCCAGCATGTAATTCCCAACATCTGTTTGGCAAACTATTTTATAAAGAGCCTTAGTAGACATTTAGACAGGCCACCCTTAACCATGTCGATTAAATATGTTTAAAGCATTTGTGAGTACCTTGGAACATGAAGGCCTCTTCTTGGGGGCACCAGCTATTGTATCCAAACAGCATGTCGAGCGCCTAGGGGCTCTGAGGACAGTTGTAGACCGCAGCTGGAGCCGCTTGGCTTGTTAACTGGCAACCCCCCTCTGAAACAACATGTAAGGGAACTGCAGGAATAAGGTTTACCCCTCTTCAGCCACCACACGTTGCATTGCCCGAAAGGTCTTGCAGATTTGATAAGAGATAAAAAATAATAAAACATAATAAAAGATTAAAATAATAATACAAAAAAATAAGTATTAATATTTAAAAAAATATAAATTCCATATTTTTTACAACTCTAAAATCAATGGGGCGAATTATAATATCGGTAGGAGCGTTGGTGTCTTTAGTACTGAGATCTGTACAAGCGGTTAGCCAGATGCATATTAGGCTGCAGTAGGTTTGCTGGAATTGCAAAAAGGATAAACAGAGCAACATCTTCCAATATCCTCAAGGAGCACGATGTTCGGTCCGATTGCATTCCACCACAATGGATTACGATGCAACATTCCTCCAACCACTTATAAAAAGCTGGTAGAAAGATTTTTGTTTGGGTCACGATCAGGGGCTCTGCCACCCATAGACCTACGCAATGGTGAAATCCTTCCATGGTGCACCACCTAAACATACTTGCATGCTGTGCCTTCCCTGGGCAGCAGGAAAGTTTAAAAACATGCCTCTTAGGATTTAAGATTGTGATGTGGGCCTTTACCAGGCAGCTGCACAAGCCTTTATAAAATAGACATGTTTACAAATGACTCAAAGGCAGTCAGATCACAAATTTGGTGGGTGGGACTACTGACTACCTGTCAGTCAGTCACATTCTTCCACAATGGCGGTAGGACAGTCTTCCGAATGCAAAACTAATCAGAACAAATGTTAGTTACATTCAAAAAGCAGAACACAATTAAAAAATACATTAACATAAAAAAATAATGAAAATGACTATTAATAAATGTATTATTATAGCAACAAAAGAATAGAATAACAATTCAGACCAAAACTAATATTTATAATTAAGATAATATTCTGTGTTCTTTTGATAGTTGTCAGTTAAACACAATTTATAAATGATTAAGTATATAAATTAAATTATAAAAATGAACTTAAATTCATTTATTCATACAAATGCCACAAGTCACAGCAATGATATCAAATAAACATTATCTTGAGTACATATTAAGCATAAATGTTTAACTTATTATTACTTATTATAGATTAACATTCTATTTAGGGGCCGATTCCAATCAGGGTCGGAAAGCACTCCGACTGAGCGGGATCAGTGCTGTTTCCCGACTGATCTGGACTCCTGTAGTCTGACCAAGCGAGTACGATGCAGCCGTATGCTGTCAGACTCGGTTCGGTCAGACTCCGATAGCAGTCAATGGGAGCCGGTCATACAACGCGTACATGGGCTCCCATTGACTGAATGGGTACGTTGCGGACAAGTGCACCCCCTACAGTGGGTACACATCTCTGCCATCCGCACCGTACATGCCTGTGTTGGGGAGACACATGGGTCTCCCCTTGTGTCCAAGTTGTAAGGCTGCGGGAAACAGGGGGTCTGATGCGGACCCAAAAGTCCAACTCTGGGAGCTATTGCGAGCAGGAAGCTCTGACTCGATCCGGCTGTCCGAATCGAGCATCGTACTAGCTCGGTCATGAAACGTCTCCATTGAGCGCCACGGTTAGCTTACAGCCAAGACGTAAGCTGTGGTTCAGACCCGGAAACGATTCGGACGGAGATTTTGCGTTTGTTCGCATCGTACATCAACGTCCGGACCCGTGTACGAACCGGATAGAAATTCAGCCTCCGAATCCGATCCACTAATGCCGAACCGGATTCGGTGCCCTTCCGACCGAGATCGGAATTGGCCCGGAATCAGACCCTAGACAATTAAAAATACATCCATTCACAGGGTTTAAACATACCAATCTGATAAACCAGAAATAACATATTGTATTACAGAATAAACAAAATTAATTGTCAAATTAATATTAATAAACAAACAATTATTTAATTAGAAATATTTTACTACACATCATATAGCACTGCACAAAAGAAGCCGCTCAGCTATAACATAGGGGTCTACTAGGATGGCGGAAGGATTTCCACCGCAGGCTGGCGGTGGGAGCCGCCGGCTCGGCGGCAGCCATCCGTCTGCGAATGAACCAAGGAAAACCCCTGGTCGCATTAGCATTGCGGTGATGACCGCAGGGATGAGAAATCCCACCGCAACTTTTCCGTCTGTAGAAGTACTCACGCTTGCCTGCTGGGCAGAGCTGGACATCCAAAAAAGAGTCGGTGCACAGCCAGTCTACACCTACCAAATTATGATGCCGGCAGAAGCCAGCCTTTCCTCTGCGTTGGGAACGCCATTGAAAGGTTGGCTTTGGTTCCGGGAGCCCATTGCGGGCCCCCAATAAGTTGGGGGTGTGTGGGTGCACTGGGGGGGTACCCATGGTAACCCCCTACCCTCTACATGTCCCTGTACCAGGTGGCAGGGGCTATGCACTGCCACACAGTGCAGGGAAATGCAGGACATGGTCTTTTGACATCGCAACGGTGCTGCAGGCAGCAACAACCACCGCAATGTTAATGGCTGTGATTGTACCACCGCAGTTGGATTTGGACTGTGGAAAATACTAATTAGACAGGCGGTTATGTCGTGGCTTTGCGGGTGGTCTTTTCCCGCTACCAAGCCGATCGTGGTGATTATCAACCGCAATCCTAATGACACCCATAGTGCTAAAATTGTAGTTACAATTGACTTACATCTTTGAAAAATAAAGAAGTAATAATAACCAAAACCTAACAATTAATGATAATTCGTTCATTTCCTTAACTGTCTATGCACAAACAAAACACATGATGCTCCATAATCTTACATCTGAAAAGACATCTAATTATAGAATCAACAATTATTAGTTATATTTATAAATTATTACATATTAATTGTTTGCTGATGAATTATAATGTATTTAATTACCACCATAAATGCTTATGAAAAGCAAAACACTTAGGGTATTGTAAATTTTTAAAAATACATATTTTATTAAAAAAAAGTAATAACATTTTAAAAACGATAATAAAAGAGATCCAAATTAAACAAACATCTTGGTGCCGATTCCGATCCTGGAGGAAATATTAACGTACGATTCGTATGTACTGTCCTTTCCGTACGAATCGCACAAATCTGTACAATTCACGTAGTACGATTCGTACTGAGCAAATACGTATGAATCTGTGCGATCCGTACGAGAAGCAAGAGAAAATCAGTATGAACCGTACACCCACAGTCTTCCGTACGAATAGTGCAGATGGAGTTTGACCCGACAAGTACAAATCCGGACCGGGGTAGGAGGACGCAATTCGTACGGTCCACGTCAGGTAAGGGCGAATCGTACAGACAAACACACAATCATACACACACGGTACAGTGTGTACACCCTGCGATCATGGGGTACGGTGCGTACACCATATGATCGCAAGGGTACGGAGCGTACCCATACGATCATGGGGTGTACGTATCGTACCCCTGCGATCATGGGGTATATGCACCGTACCCGGAGGGGGGGCGTTCCGTACCTGTTTCGAGGGGAACTCTGCATCTCCTGATGTTTTTGGCTCCCGTAGGAAAAGCGTTGTACGGTGCGTACCCGACTCGAATCGTACTTGCTGGGTTGGGAATCCCTGCTTTGAACCGTACGAATGCTGCGTACAGCGGGTCCAGATGGTGAATTGTGTGGAGAGCGTGTTGTACGGTCTTTGTACGATTCGTACAGAGTCCGGCTCTTGGTACGAATCGTACTTGATCGTACATACGGGGATTTTGAAGGTGTACGGGAAAAACGCTCCGTTCAGCTAGTCGGAGTGGATTTTCCCGAATCAAAATCGACCCCTTTAAACCCAATAAAATACGATAACATATTTAAAAAGAAAGAACCAATTTAACTAGAATATTCTTAACTGTGATATTTCTGTAAAATATATTAATACATTCATTAATACTAACAACTGTATTACTTACATCAAAATCGATATTCTTGATTCGGATAATGTTGCACACTTTATATCTGTGTGAGAATATTTCATACACAATATTTATGGATGGCAGTATTTAATATAACAATTTTTTTTCTGAAAAACAAGATCTACTGACTGCCCCATTTGTCCTGAAGCATATATCTGACAAAGTCAGCGTGTTGCTATACCTTGACCTCTGTCTCCTGCAACACCACCAGGAGCCCTGGCTTATGAGCAGAACACAGTACAAGGTCCCTGAGGAGAAGCATCAGTTGTGCCACTAACTGTAATGCAATTTGTATGAGAATGCTTTATCAATTTCCTCTGAACAGGTACTCTGGACAGACAGAAACTAATCCATGAGAGGAACGTTGCTGAGAAAATCAGCAGCCTTTAAGCACTGTTGGGTGAAACAATGCAAGTGGTTAAAGGGCATGATCATTTGCCTGACTCATGCACATAACACTTCACCAACACCCCGCACATATATATTACTTTTCCTCACCAAGATCAATATAATCCCTTATTACAAGGAGAAATAAGAGAAACAGTTTTTTTTCTTATAGCAAAGACAGTTAAAGAATAGATAAAGGCTGGGTGCTGATTTGATGCGCAGTTGCGTTAGGCACAGTCACATGCAATGATAACGACAATCAAATCCGCATGTGATGTGCCACTCACTGGCCAGCACAACATATTGCAGGATAATGGACATTTTAACAAGGCACTTGCCTGCTTAACCCCTTGGCGGCTGGGGTAATTCCCCCATGGCATGGGGCGGGAGAGGGGACCGCGGTGCTCGTGAGCTGCTCTCATGATGAGCTGGGCTTGTCACGACTCCGCCCACTAATTGATTCTCCCGCACAGGCGGGGAATCAATTACCATGGGAGTGCCACGGCTGTTATGACGAGCCCAGCTCGTCGTGAGCACAGCTCCACTGTGCCTCATGACAAGCTGGGCTCGTCATGAGCAGGCAATGGGTTAAATATGCCAGAACATTATTCCACAAAACAGGTGATTCAATAAATTGCACAGGTCATTTACAAGATGACAACTGTGCAGTTTTCCAATTGAATTCAACAAAATCACTTAACATGATAATGGCTTTATTTAATCTAACTGATATGTGCATATCCAGCATCACAGCTCCTCTCGTGTTATTCAGTAGCGGGCTTATTTTCATTATTTTGACGACTGTCAAAATATTGATTTAAAAAATACATATGGAAATAATATAGTTATAAAATGCTGAATGCAAAAATTATAATTACCAATACTTTAACTGGTCAGTACCAAAAAATTGAGAATAAAAGTAATCAAAGTTAAAAAGAGAGTTATACAAAATATATATAATAAAATATATATATGTGTGTGTGTGTAAAATCAATTGTTAAAATAAATATACCAAATTAACTTAATGAAAAAGTTAAACAAACATACATAATAAATAAATATATAGATCTATACTTTAAAAAAAAAGATTGCTTTTATACTTTTAAAATTATTAAAAAAATATAAACACACACATATATGTGTATATCTATTTATATATATGTATTTATATATAGCAATAACCTAAACGATTATAAAATGAAACATTTTATTAAAAATCAAAAATGAAATGATTTACATTTTTTTAAACTTAAATCTCGTACTCCAGTCAGTGCAACAGAAGGTAAAATGTTGAATAGCGATGGAGTTAAAGTTACTTTTCCTACTCCTGTGAAGGCAAAAATAGTGAAAGTGTTCTACAGCCTAGGTATAAAAATTACTGTTCCCACTCCAGTAAGTGTAACAGTAGGGAAAGCATTGGATAGCGTACAGGTAAAAAAAAACAATTCACAATTCAATGAGTGCAAAATTTGTCAAAGTGATGGATATTGGAATTGAACAAATTACTTTCCCCACTACAGTTAGTGCAACAGTGGTGGGAGTGTTAGATAGTGGTGGAGTAGAATTTACAATTTAACACTAGAATGAGTGCAACCGTAGTTTAAATGTTGTATAGGCTAGGGATAAAATGCACTATTCCGACTCCAGTAATTGTAACGGTAGGGAAGGTGTTGTATAGCGGAGGGCTAAAAATTAATATTACAAATCCAAAGAGTGAAACAGATGGGAAAGTGTTGGATAGTGGACAGGTAAAAATGAATATTCCCGCTCAAATTAATGCAAAAGATCTAAAAGTGTTTGTTAGCAGAGGAGAAAAAATGATTGTTCCAACTACAGTGAGTGCAACAGTAGGGAAAGTGTTGGATAGTAGAGGGGTAAAACATACTATTCCAACTTAAATCAATTATTAGAATTAAGATTCTCGCTACAGTCAGTACAAAAATAAAAAATTACAAAATATTAACAACATGAAACTAAATTTAAAAAAGAGGGTATGTAAAAAATATGATACAAATTAAATTAAAAATATATTTAATATAATATATTGAACAATAAAGATCCTAATGATAAATGCATATGACCTATAACTACAAAAATTATATTAATTGTTGTTTGTTAATTTTGCTTACCAATTGTTTAAAAAAAAAGCATTAATTATGACGTAAATTTACTTATTTTTATTTCCTACCCTACAACACCACGAAATTCAAAACCTGCATCTAAATTAAAGAAAAGATGTACTTACCAAATGACATAGGTAATTAACAATTAAAGAAATATTATGAATTACAAAATTATTAACGAATTATAAAAATTATGAAAATTCCCACACTTTACACACTTATAAACGCGAAAAATCTAAGCTAAAATTAAAATGTAAAAAAGGTAACAGAATTAAAAATAATTGTAAATATTAAAGCGAATAGAATTCAAATAGTGATTGTGAGGTAAGTAAAAGTCATATACTTCAAAACCTTTATCCCTATAAAAGTAATATGCAAACAACAAATATATAAACGACAACACAAAATAAATATCAATTAATTAATAATAAAAATAAACTAAAGATTATGTTAAAAAACTAACATACTTAACAAACTTGAGCCCATATAAACACCACAACCAACGCCTAAAAAAACTTACACAATTCACAAATGTTATTTGAAATTAATTAGTGAAGATTCATTAAGAACTTATTATTAATGAATTAAAAATAAATTGCTTCACACACTGTCCCCCTAGAAACCACACAATCATGCATCTAAAAAATGTAGACATTTACAAAAAGCACTATGAAAATCTAAATTAAGTAATAATACGAAATAATACATAATCATGAATTTATAAACATTAAATTAATTCCAAAACTACTCAACTAGAAACCCACTAGGCACTATGGAAAATAAAATTGCAAAATTTATTTAAAAAACAATTCATATCTACTAAACATGTAACACATATGTTAGAAAACGTAAAAAATTATTATAGAAATGGCAAAAAGATTCTTTTAAAACAAGTTCATTTAAGAAAAAAACTAATATTTAAAATGCTATTTCTTGTTTTATAACCGATATTCTTAAACACAATATTCTTAACATCATGATTTCTGAGTCACGATATTTAGAAATAAATATTTCGGTGGGGCGACATTTAAAAACACATATGTCTGTCTGAAAACACCTTAATTTAACAAACCTGGCTGTGACCCGCGTCAATTTGCAAAATACGAACCAATATTGATCATAAATGCAGATATAAAGATCATGGTGAAGGTTTTACACAATAAACTTAAGGTCTATATTACATAATTATTTAACCACCAAAGGTAGGGTTAATACATGATCACACTTCAGCGAATCATGTTAGGACAAACTCCCATCTACAGTTAGAGACGCAGAACGATGAGGATAAGAAGGTGGTTGTCTCTCTTGAAAGCAAGAAGGGGTTCAAACTTATAAAGCGGACATACCTTTATGGATGATGGAGATCATGGACCTAAGGGACGTGTGCTTTGCTTAAAGAACAGTGAATATAAAGTGCTACTACGGCCTGAGTGACCAGTGGGTGCTTCTCATCCACCTTTTTTGCTCTCCTTTGTAGCACAAGGCAGGGGTTCCCAATGTTTCCACTGTTTTATTTTGTAATTTGCAAAAAGAAAAGGGTAAATACATCTGAGAAAAATGTAAAGCTAAATATCTAATCATCCATAGCGTGTAAAGAAAAAAAATATTACAAATAGATCAACTGAAAGAAAAGCTTCAGGATAGCAAAAAATACAAGAAAATGTAAAATATTTAGTAATTTATAAAAAAAAAACATTTAATTAAAAAAATGGTAATCACATTGTCCCTGGAACTGAAGATCAGGAGGAATTACACCAGTTGAAAATAAAATACCTCCCCCACATAAATATATTAATAACATTAGAGGGCTTGTTATGGTGTACGGCACCATAGCGGAAACATGACCGGCCAACCTCCAAACGGCGGTCCAGAACAACTGATTAAAATAAGACCACGCATGGTGTGGTGCAGTCGCATTCTCAAATTCCAATATAGGAACATCTTCTACAGCCGTAAACTGGCCTTAGCTCAAACTCACATAGGGAAATAGGAGGTGGAGTTTATCCATGCACCGTGTACCAGGGAATTCAGGGTGTTTGCCACAATGTGCAGGGATCAACAAGTGGGCATGCTAGGTATCACATTAGGCACCAACCGTAGGCCGCAGGGTGAAGTATGTTTTAAACATGCTTTCTGTGTCTGAAAGCAGGATATTAAAAAACACTACCATAAATAGTGCATCGTAATCCAGACAGCGTAAATTGCCATACATATAAATTACATGTCAATTGAGACTGGACAGCAGTTTCCTGGAGCCCGTTGGAAGCCAGCGTGAATAACCGACCAGTTTCACTTCAGACCGGCAGTATAATGATCAGCCAGTCGTAAGTGAAAATGACGGTTTGAGTCAGAAAGCCTCCGACCTAAAGTCGGAGACTTTCATAAAAAGATCATAATGAAGGCCTATATATTAGACTTAAAACAAATTAAAATTCTACATATACTAATGTGAACATAACTTAGGTGGCTGATTACGATGATGGGTGGACTTTGTCCGCCCACCACTGTAGCAGTGATTGGTACCGGCCGCCAGACATTCAGCGGTCCCACCACTGCCATCAGGATGCGCCTGCCAAACTGGCACGCGCATCCTGGGCCTTTAACATAGGCAGTGCTGGGGGCTAAAGCGCCGTCCCCAATGTTAAAGGTGCTTGCACCGCATTACCCTGCACCACATGGCAGGCACCACAAAATGCCTGACAGTCGGTGCATGGAAATGCAGGGGGGTACCATGGGTAGCCCCCAGTACAGCTACCCCCCCCACAAGAGGGGCCCGCAACTAGCCACCAAGTTCAATTCCCGACAGCCTTTCCATGGCGGCAACGCCACCATGGAAAGGCTTCTTACAGGACACAAACTAATATGGCGGACGCTGCCTGCTAGGCACCGCCAACATATTAGTGGACTTTTGCCGTCCAACAGGCAATAGGTGCGATTGCCACCAGTGGAAAAGTGGAGGACGAGCTTTGCATCCGCCACAATATCCTCTGCCATGCTAATAAGGCAGTGGGTAAATCTGTATGTGATGGATATCATAATGAGCACCTAATATACTACATATTGCTAAGCCTTAAAGGTTATCATGGTAGTAAATATATAGCTGCACCTATCCATTACACAACATATCAAAATCATCAAAAAGACAATACAAATGATATACAAAACTTAACTAACTCCCCTCTAATGTTAAAGCAACTGAAATTAATTTTTTCAAATAAACTTACCTTAACCGATAACCGTAGCTAACAAATTCAAGCTTCTCTCCCGAAAAGCGTCCAAACAATAACAGGGTTAGATGAAAAAATCTACTTGGACACCAAATAAAAATTGGAAAAAATAATGTGTACCTTTGAAGTCAATATAACACAATATTATTCTAAAAATATATGTGTCAAAAATATATTCAATTCTAAAAAAAATTATTAAATAGTCTAACGAAATTATACAATATATGGTAATCAATATTATAATATACACACATTTCTAACTATATATTCAAACTAGTTTGGTTAATTTGTTGTTGATTATTTGTAATAAAAGAAAAACCCAACAGTTAAAAAATATAGGAAAAATAATTGAAAATATAAAAAGATAATGCATAAAAAAAATATTATGTATAAAACTTGATTTCAGGTTGAAGTTGTAAATTAAATAATAATATTTTAAAATATAAGATTATTAAGGAGATTATTAAGATGCAGCTGTACAAGTCTCCGACCCTTCATCAGAGCATTTACAGCAGCATCATAATATGCCTGCAAGATTACTTTACGAGTGTCTCTTTTTCATGATACCAGTCGTAAAGGAATTCAAACGGTCATTCCGTCTGGCTTCGAGGCGGCAAAAAAAAGTTTGAGCCAAATATGTATTGGACACTTAACAAAGTGAAGGATCATTCTCTTCCGGAGACTTAGGAGGATGGTGTGTGGTAGGATCACAAACAAAATATGTGGAAAAAGTGATTTATAAAACTAAAAATGAAGTTTGCACAGAATTCTGGGTAGGAAAGTTTTTGGGGGATAGACGCAAGCCAGACCTCCATGTACTGGCCAAGATGTCTAGTTTATAGAAATGTGTAGGTTTGCTAGGTTTCCATAGATGGCCACTGAGCAAGGGGCCAAAAACCCTGGTGACACTCTTTAAAAAGCAGGCCATTTTGTGATAGGTCATTTTGATGTTTCCTCTATACAATTTTGGGCCTTTGCATGACACGGTTAATTGGCACACCCACATGAGTGAGGTAGCACTTTTAATATGAGAGTTTGGAGAATGAGGGGTGGGTGGAAGTTTGTGTAACAACGCAGATTGCAGAACTTTCCATCACAGGAATGTGATGGAAATACTTTTTTGTTTTTTTAAGCTTGAGGTTAAAAGGGGATTCTGGGTAACAGAACATGGTAAATGACATACAAGTCACCCCATCATGGAATTGCCTGGATGTCGTGTTGTCAAAAATGTATATGTTTGCTAGGTTACGCTAGGTGCCAGCAGAGCTAGGATTCTAAATACAAAGCTATGTACTTTGAAAAACAAGGGTCAGTTTTCACAGTAAAAATTTGCTGGGTCCTCGTTAAATTTTGGGACTTTTCCTGCTGCAGGCACTTGGCCTACCCACACAAGTGAGCTACCGATTTTATCAGGAGACTTGTGTAATACGGGGTGGGTAGAATTTTGTAGATACTGGCAGAGTTCCATCACAGAAATTAGAGGAAAATGTGTAGATTTTTTTTGAAGTTTGAGGTTTGCAAGGAATTCTGGAACACAGAACCTGAAGAGAGCCACACAAGTGACCGCATACTGGAGTTCACGTGGGGGCTCATTAGGATATCTTGACGTTCACCACACCACATCGTAATGATTGAAACCCCCCCTTCATATTACAATGGTGAGGGGTTTCACTGCGGACGAAAATTGTGTTCGCCACTTTTCAGCCGGCAATCATTCCGATTGCCATCCGGACATAACTAGTATGGTGGCGGTGCCAGGCACCGCCCTCCATATTAGGAAAGTGTGATGTGAAGGCCTTTCGATGGCGGCTTCGCTGCCATGGAAATGATGGCAGGAATTGCTTTAGTGGCCTGTTGCGAGCCCTCAAGTGGATTGGAGGAGTGGAGGGCTGCACCCATTGCCATCCAGAAGGTGGTAGGCACCGCGCCGTGCCTGCCACTTGTTCCATGGCAATGCACGACATGCCTCTTAGGCTTTGCGGCGGGTGCTGCTAACAGAAGCACACAAAGCAAAGTCAAAGATGCAGGAAACGACCGCCACGGTAGTGGTCGCTACTAATTGGCAGTGTGGGACCTCCCCTAGCTGGCAGATGGTAACAACACTGCTAGGGTTGTCCGCCCACCATCCTCATGGGTCCCTTAGTGTATAATTTTCAAAAATGTATAAGTTGGCAAGGTTTTGCTTGGGGGCCGGAAGAGCGAGGATTCAAAATCCATAGAAAGGCAAAAAAAAAGGGGCAGTTTTCATTTTAGAAATGTGGTGGGTCCACGTTGCGCTTTGGGCCAATTCCTGTCGTGGGCACTAGGCCTACACACATAAGTAAGGTAGCATTTTTATAGGGAGAATTAGGAGAAAACGGATTAGTAGGAGAACTGTTATTACCAATTAACTTTCCTTGCAGTTAAGCCTTCCTAATGTAAAAAATGGGAAATAATAAGTAATTTAAAAAAATTGCATCTAAATTACATGCTTGCATGGGTTGCCACAATTTTGGAGGGATCACTGAAATAATATTGATTGCCAAAATATCGAGTTGCAATAATATCGTTGACAAAATATGGACTGTCAAAATATCGAGTTTCTATGTACTAACAGGTAAGTACAAAAATATCGAGTTTTAAATATCGTTTATAGTTGTAAAAAATATCGACTTTAATAAAAACAATGTTAAATTACATTAATATTAATAATTAATTACTAAAATATATTTAAAAATACTTAAATTAATTTATAATAATTAAATAATTAATGAAAGTCAAAATATATTTTTTTTAATCATATTTCTTAAAACATATATATAGAGTAAAAAAATATAATTAAATAATAGCCAATATTATTAACCTACAATAACAAAAGTGTAAAAATTACTATTCCCACTGCACAGAATGCAAGCATAGGGTAAGCGTTGGATAGTGTAGGGGTTAAAATTACTATTCCCACTCCAGTGGGTGCAACAGTAGGGAAAGCGTTGGATAGCGTAGGGGTAAAAATTACTATTCCCACTCCAGTGAGTGCAACAGTAGGGAAAGCGTTGGATAGCGTAGGGGTTAAAATTACTATTCCCACTCCAGTGAGTGCAACAGTAGGGAAAGCGTTGGATAGCGTAGGGGTAAAAATTACTATTCCCACTCCAGTGGGTGCAACAGTAGGGAAAACGTTGGATAGCGTAGGGGTAAAAATTACTATTCCCACTCCAAAGAGTGCAATAGTAGGGAAAGCGTTGGATAGCGTAGGGGTTAAAATTACTAATCCCACTCCAGTGAGTGCAACAGTAGGGAAAGCGCTGGATAACGTAAGGGTATAAATTACTATTCCCACTCCAAAGAGTGCAACAGTAGGGAAAGTGTTGGATAGCGTAGGGGTTAAAAATACTATTCCCACTCCAGTGGGTGCAACAGTAGGGAAAGCGTTAGATAGCGTAGGGGTAAACATTACTATTCCCACTCCAGTGGGTGCAACAATAGGGAAAGCGTTGGATAGCGTAGGGGTAAAAATTACTATTCCCACTCCAAAGAGTGCAACAGTAGGGAAAGCGTTGGATAGCGTAGGGGTTAAAATTACTATTCCCACTCCAGTGGGAGCAACAGTAGGGAAAGCGTTGGATAGCGTAGGGGTTAAAATTACTATTCCCACTCCAGTGGGTGCAACAGTAGAGAAAGTGTTGGATAGCGTAGGGGTAAAAATTACTATTCCCACTCCAGTGAGTGCAACAGTAGGGAAAGCGTTGGATAGCGTAGGGGTTAAAATTACTATTCCCACTCCAGTGAGTGCAACAGTAGGGAAAGCGTTGGATAGCGTAGGGGTAAAAATTACTATTCCCACTCCAGTGGGTGCAACAGTAGGGAAAACGTTGGATAGCGTAGGGGTAAAAATTACTATTCCCACTCCAAAGAGTGCAATAGTAGGGAAAGCGTTGGATAGCGTAGGGGTTAAAATTACTAATCCCACTCCAGTGAGTGCAACAGTAGGGAAAGCGCTGGATAACGTAAGGGTATAAATTACTATTCCCACTCCAAAGAGTGCAACAGTAGGGAAAGTGTTGGATAGCGTAGGGGTTAAAAATACTATTCCCACTCCAGTGGGTGCAACAGTAGGGAAAGCGTTAGATAGCGTAGGGGTAAACATTACTATTCCCACTCCAGTGGGTGCAACAATAGGGAAAGCGTTGGATAGCGTAGGGGTAAAAATTACTATTCCCACTCCAAAGAGTGCAACAGTAGGGAAAGCGTTGGATAGCGTAGGGGTTAAAATTACTATTCCCACTCCAGTGGGAGCAACAGTAGGGAAAGCGTTGGATAGCGTAGGGGTTAAAATTACTATTCCCACTCCAGTGGGTGCAACAGTAGGGAAAGTGTTGGATAGCGTAGGGGTTAAAATTACTATTCTCACTCCAGTGTGTGCAACAGTAGGGAAAGCGTTGGATAGGGTAGGGGTAAAAATGGCTATTCCCACTCCAGAGAATACAACATTAGGGAAAGTAAATATTTCATATATTATTCAAAATTCTAACAATGAATATATATTAATAATTAATAACAAATAAATAAAAATTTTATCTTATAGGATAAATAATATTTTAAAATTACTATTTAACAATAATTATTGTAATTAATCACCTATTAATACAAATTAATTATACATTAACAATTATTTTTTTATACTTAAACATTATTTCACTATTATTTCCAAATAAATGACGTTCAATTATTTTTATTATTTAATTAATTATTACAAAAATTACTTTGCACCCTATGCACCTATAAACCCACAACGCACTACAGAAAATAAATTAGTAAAATGTACATAATTACCAATTAATCAATTAATATAAATAAATTAATGATTATAATTAAATTAATAAACTAATATCAATTAATTAACATTTAATTACTAATTAATATCAATAAATAAATTTACATATTCATGTAATTATAATTAATTTACTTCCCACCCTATTCCCCAATAAACCCACAACCCGCTACAGAAATTAAATTAGTAAAATTTACATAATTACCAATTAATATAAATGATTTGAAAATTCTAATTAAATTATTAACAAATATAAATTAAGTTACAATTAATTACTAATTACTATCAATAAATACATTTACATATTTAATTAATTATAATTAAATTACTTCCCACCCTATTCCCCTATAAACCCACAACCCGCTACAGAATTACATTACGCAATATTCATTAAAAAAAATTCATTTAATAACATTATGTATAACATAAATACACACTTTTCACACATATTATAACATGAAAATACACTATAAAATATTATATATTATAAAGAAATCGATATTTTTAACTATCTATATCATATATTTCGATATTTTATCTATATATATTTTTTACAGTCGATATTACTTCACTTACCTTAAAAACGATATTTTTGTTGTCTATATTCTGTCCTGTCGATATTTTGTCCAGTCTATATTAAATACTCGATATTTTGTCCAAACGATATTTTGGACTCGATATTATGTCTGTGCACCATTTTGGAGATATGCAAAACACACTGCTTATAAACTCTATATTTTGTTTAAGAAATATATTGCTTTCCTTTGTACCTATTTTACTCTGTTTATATTTACCAAAAGAATTGCGAGAAACACAGTACACAATGAAAACCCAGTGCAAGACGCAGCTCAGTTTTTGGACCTGGGTTGCTAGGGTTCTTGGTGAACCTATGAGTCCTATATATTCCAAAAAAGGAAGGATCATGCTGATTCAATGTTATATTGTTAGGCAAAATGTCAAAAATTTCAGGGGAAAACGTTAACACAAACTGCTATTTTTTTTATACTTTACTGCAATATTTACTATAGTCAAATGTACATTTGTATAGGAACTCGTTAAAGGATAGAGACAAATGCCCCTATTACTGAATTCTAATTTTTGTCTAGTTTTTAAAAATGTATAGTTTTCTTGGATCCATTATTGTTTTGAAACCAATTCCTAACACTAACTGGAAGGAGGTTGAAAGAAAAAATAAATGCAACAATAGACTATGTCACAGTAAAAAATAAAAACTGCATAGAAAATGTTGGTTTACTGTCAAAAGTCTACTTTCCCCAGAAATCTGAGATGATGGTAATTTCATCACCACAAACACTTTGTTGATGCCATTTACGAGAAACAAACCAGACACTTTCTACTGCAGCAATTTAGAACAAGTGTTTTTAGAAAAAGGCAAATTTTTTAAAGTATTTTTGAAAATTTCTATGTCTTTTCCAGGGGAATACACAAACCCTGGGTACCTTTAAAATCATCAGGGTGTTGGGAATAAGGGCACAAATTTAACATTAAAACCTTAAGTGGAGAATGGAGGGGGCGTGGCCTGAGGTGTCAAGATGGCAAACGCACTCTAAGAGTGCTCAGGAAACCCCATCCATCATCTGCCTCGCATCCACCGCCAACAGCCGCTACTCACCTCTTCTATTTTCCCAGGGTGCATTCTGAGTTCACTGGCTCAGCTCCCGACCCTTTCCCGGGAGGTTCGGTGCTTCGGCAGCCTGGGGAGGCTCTTCGAAAGCCGGCAGACTCAGCTCCACGAAATGGCAGACCCAGAGTTGCCCCGATCCCGGGCCTGACAATATCCCTGTGCGGACCGGTCCTCCGCCTACGTGTGGGGCTCCGTAGATCGGGGCTAGACTGGTCTGCTAAATTGATCTGCTGGCCCCCCTGGAGTTGCTGCGGAGCACCTCAGACCTTGGCTGCCGTTGTCGAGCGGCCTCCCCACGTGTGTTTCCCCCCTCTCTGCAAGCCAGTGGCGGACGCCCTCTGGACCCGGGGAGGGGTGCCGCTTATAGGCCTTCTTGGGGCCGCCTGGGGAGCGGTGGGCCCCGCAACGCTGTGACCTCTGGCGGCGCCTCTCCTGGTCCGGACGCGTGGACTGCCCTGGGCCCGGTCATCCTGGGTCCCGCCCTACCCGCTAGCTTGTGCCGATATGGGATCAGTGGCAGTCTGACTTGGGGGAGCCTGAGACTTTCAAGCAGAGTGGCTGTACTGGTGAGTGGGGCCTGGGATGGGTGTCCAGCTATCTTGTCGGGTGGCAGGGTGGAGGGGTGGCTAGGTGCCCTGCCCCACCAAACTCCATCATTCTCCTTACTCCCCCCCACGGTTTGGGCCTATTCCTCCAGGTTCCTTTCACTGTCGGCCACTGGCCTGTAGTTACTGGACCGCTTGGAGTTAGGCGTTGCATTGGGCTGTGGCCCCCCCATCTTTGCGGCCTCTGGCGAGCCCCCCCTGGTAGCCAATGCTTGGGCTGCTTTGGGCATGAACCATCACACCTCCTAACCCCACGAGGACACAACAGCTTCACTATTGCTGTTGGGCGACTGGGCCCTGGGACGGGTGAGAGCCACCAGTGAGTGGGGTTGGGGAGTGGGAACCGGCCACCAAGTCGGGTGGCGGCGCAGGGGGCTACAGTTGGTGCCTCCGGCACCTCTACTGCTCCCTCGTTGCCTACTCTCCCTCCTTCATACGCCATGCTCCTCGTCGGAGAGTGCCTCCCTGAGAACAGCTGGGGCCCTTCTGTTCCGGCTGACCGGTGTCGGCTGCGGACCCACCACAGAACTTGGCTCCTCCCTAACCCCTATTCATTTCAAGCTACCCTCTCGGGAGAGAGGCCATCTCTGCCAGACAGGGGGTCCGAGCGTGGGATTTGTCTTTGTAGATACAAATTGACCCAGCCCAGCAGCCTTCCACTGGTGTGCTCCGTGTAGACCCGGCCCTGGGGCACTAAATGCATCTCGCTGCTCATAGTGGGCTCGGGGGTGGACCTGGGTGCCCGGACCTGACCCCCTCCTCATCTGCAGGACCGCTGTTCTCTCCCCCTGCCCAGGCCGAGGTCAGATCCCATCCTTGGAGGCAATGGGAAGGTCTCGCACCTTACAGAACACTGCCCATCCAGCCCACACCACAATGGATCAATTTACCACGTCGGACCGGGATCCTGAAGGTGGGGCATCCAAGGCCCCTGCCCCCTATGTGGATGATCTCTCCACCATCCTTCAGGTGATAAGCGCCTCGCAGGCCTCCGACGAGAATAAGATTGGCGAGGTGAGGGTGGATGTGGGTCTTATCCACCAAGACCTGCGCAATGCCACGGCACGAATCATGGAGGCAGAATCCCGCATTTCCACGGCGGAGGATGACATTGGCCAACTTAAAACACAGGTGGCCCACCTCCAGACCCAGACCTCAGAGCTCCACCGACGGGTGGATGATACCGAAAACAGGTCGAGAAGGAACAATCTGAGACTCATAGGCTTTCCCGAAGGAACGAAGCATGGTCACACGGACACGTTCGTGGATGAATGGGTGCGTTCAGGGATGCCCAAGGAGTCCTCTTCACCCTGGTTTGCCGTTCAGTGGGCACATTGCTCCCTGGCCCCTAAGCCTCCACCGGGGGCTCCTGCCAGACCCATCATCCTGAGGTACAAGCACAGCGTCAAACCTATGACGAGGTGAAGCAGAAGCTCCGCAACCTGGGTCATCAATATGGTCTTCTCTTCCCAGCTCAGGGTGGTCTTTCAAGACAAGGCATTCTTGTTTGACAACCCCCAGGCGGCATGGACCCGGCTCACGGAAGACCAGCCCCTCCTGAATCGGCCGACCCCCTCTCCAACCCGGCTGGCCCCCACGCAGCCCCACCCAACCTTGCCTAAGCCCCAAAGACGCCGGACTAGGTCACGTAATAAAAACGACCATCGGGGGAGGCATCCCGTTAACCAGGTGCACCGTCTCAGCGCCCTCCCTCACACGCTTCAACTCAGAGGTCCACCACTTCTAGCCCTACTAACTCTGTGATTAACTTGAGCCGTGTCCTGGACCCCTCCAAGGCCTTGCGCTCCTCCCTATCTGACTCAGACCTGACTAGGAGCCCTGTGCTTCATGGATCCGGGGATGATGGGAGAGCTTGAACTGCTGACTAAACAGGAACTCTTGCTTTGTTTCCAATATGGCACCTACACTTATGACTGTTTAGTAGGTGTGATCCATCTTCACCGTAACCACAGCTTGGTGAACTGTTTCCTATTCCAGTTCCTGAACTTATGTGTACTTCTCGATGCATATTAGTTTAAAAGTAATTACAGCTGTTAATGAATCTCTTATCCAGCTACATGGATGGGGGTACATCTCTGCCACGTTCATGTTCAGTTAACCATTTTAACTTAGCATTTAAGATTCACTAGTGGGTTGTTGTTTTTAATGTTTTCCTTTTCAGGGCAACAGATGCCTTGTCTTCAGAAGTGTAGGGTGGGGGGAGTTGGGGGGCAAGGGAGAGTGGGTAGACCGTTGTCTCTCGATTGTTTGTTGTTTTTAGCCGCCTATGGGCCGCTGTTCCTTGTTTTCCTTGGTAGCTACCCACGCATGTATGCTACTGACGATGACATGAGCCTTACCAGAACGCACCACTTTTACCGAAAGACCCCAGCCATGACACGTTTCTTCCCTTGGGAACCGGGCCGTTCTGAGCTTGCATTATCTCTTCCACGCACTTTACACCCCGATGACATCCACCCTACATAGACCCCTCCACATCCTCTCGTGGAACGTCAACGGCCTCCTAAAAAGCTTAAAAGGCAATGCTGTCCTTTGTAGCGACCAGCAACATACACCAGATGTCTTGTTCCTACAAGAAACAAACCTGCTGGGCACCCAATGCAATTTTCTCGACCGGTATGGGTTCGACAGGGTCTATTATTCAGGTTTTACTTGGGGTTCCCGGGGTTGTCATGCTGCTCCAGAAGGGCCTTCCCTGGCGCAGGCCGAGACGGACTCACAAGGCCATCACGTGGCCCTGACGGGCAAGATTGAGGGAAACCCAGTTAATCTCCTCTGTACTTACATTCCCCCACCACCATGGCCTCTGCCCTTCGCCGTCTCACACTCATGGTCTCCTCCTTTACTCAGGGTCTGACGGTCATCGGAGGGGATTTCAATGCTGTTCTGCAACCCTCCAACCCTCGCACAACACAACAGGTGCCCCTTCGGCATCCCGCCTTGCCTTCGCTAAGCGCTTGTATGACTGGTCCTCTTCTTTGGGTCTTTGCGACGCTTGAAGGGTGTGGAACCCTTGCAGAAAACAATATATTCAGAGATCAACGGCCCACCACTCTCACTCTTGCATCGATCTGTTTCTACTACCTGCCCCAGACTGTCAACTGATGTCCGGGGCCTCTGTTTTGCCGAGAGGCATCTCGGATCACTCCCCATCTCCCTGCGTCTCGGGAACCCCCTAATGGTACCCGTACAGTATGGCAGATGAACGCCTGGGTCTGCAGGATGCGGAATTCGTTGAGTCACTCTGTCAGGAACTGAGGCATTACTTTAAGACTAATACAGGCTCGGTCTCTTCGCCGGGGACGTTATGGGAGGCCAACAAGGCCACCATGCGAGGGGTGGCTAGAGGTTTGGTCCACGCAAAGCGCACGGAGCAGACCGCCTGACTCATACAGCTGGCGGCCCAGGCAGCACAGTTGGAGGGGGCCCTGATGGGCGTGGACAGCGATAACTCCGATTGTCGGCTAACATTGATCTGGGAAGAGATCTGCCAGATCTCACTGGAGTCCGCTAAAATGCTCTGGCGCTCCTCTGTGGCACGCGTGTATGGGTGGGGCGATAAAACGGCAAACTAGTTCACAAATTAGGGGCATATTTACAAGCCCCTTGCGCCACTTTTGCTTCACTTTTAACATGTAAAAAGTGGCTTAAGGGGCTTGTAAATCTGTCTTTTAGTGTCCTACCCTAAAGCCAACCACATTATCCCTGAGATCTGTGACGAAACCGGGGCTTGCCACGCCACCTCCCAAGCTATCGCCTGAACTTTCGCGGTCTATTATGCTGCCCTTTATGCGGCCCGACCTCCCAGGACCACCTTGGCTGACTTGCTATTTGAGACTGGGACTCACCTGCCCTGTCTTTCCCAAACGGTCTCGGAGAAGCTTGATCTCCCCCTCACCCCAGAAGAGATCCACGGGGCCATTACACTGTTGCACTCCGGCAAAACGCCTGGGCCCGACGGTTACCCGCAAGAATAGTATGCAACTTTCTGTGAAACACTGGTCCCACATTTAGTGGAGCTGTTCAAACATATAGTAGACAAGGGGTCCTTCCCACCAGAGACCAACATGGCCCTCCTAGCCTTTGAACGTGTCTCCGGCATCCGGCTCAAACCGACGAAGTCCACATTGGTTCCCCTACATCCATCCGGGCGTGCTTCGACTGGCAAACGACCATCCCCCTGCGTAGGCAGTCGTTTAAGTACTTGGGGGTGTGAGCCGTACTCCTCCCAGACCTCAAATGGGCCCTGAACATCAAGCCCCTGGTCATTAAAGCCAAGGTGGACCTGAAGAAGTGGCAATCCCTCCCCTTGGCAGGAGCGCCCTTTTTAAAATGATGGTCCTACCCCGTTTGTTATACATTCTACAGAATATCACCCTTCATCTCCCATGGAGTTGCTTCTGAGAAATAGACAGTGCCCTTACCCGGTCTCTGTGGGGTGGCGGGAGGTCACGATTGTCTCTGGTGCAGTGCTGCATACCTCCCTAAGATGGGGGTAAACAATCTTCACATTTACTACCTGGCCACGAAGCTCATTGTGATCTATGACTGGTTCGCGGGCAACTGGTTTGACCCGGCGTACCGGGTGGAACTCCAGTCAATGAATTTCCCACAGCTCCAAGCCTACCTTTTGGGACACCCGTGCCACAAGCCCTCCCCCCCCCCATCACCCGAACGGTACTTATGGCCTGGCGGACGGCCTTACGCCACACGAAATGGGACCGGAAGCTCATCAGGCAGACGCCTCTGTGGAGTGGTGTTTGGCTGGAGGAGGTCTTGTCACTCCGAGACTTCCGCTGATGGGACCACATCGGGATTTTGTTGCTGGGAGATGTCTGGGTAGGGGACTACATTAGATTGTTTGCAGAATTACAACACCGCCACACCCTTCACTGCTCCCAATTTTACAAATATTTACAGCTAAGGCATGCCCTCCAAACATGCATTCCATCTCCCACCTCCCTCCTGGAATGGCCCTGCATCCCTGGACCTGATGCGTGCCCGCTGGGATGGATGGCTGGGCCCCCTAGAGGAAGTGGACTGGAAGGAGGCCCTTATGGCTCTTAAGACACTGAAGACCTCCTCCAAGCTGCGTCTAGTCCAACTTTACTACCTCCACACGGCATACCTCACCCCAGCGCGCCTATACAGCGCCCGTACTCGGCCATCCCCATCCTGCGCGCGATGCAACCACGCTCCTGCGGACTTCTACCACATGACATGGCAATGCCCCGCTCTTGCACCATTATGGGCGGCAGGGGTAGCGCTAGAGCTTACACAGACCTTGGGATGGGAGGTTCTCCATGACCCCTCCGCCTCATCCTGAGTTTGTTAGAGGGTCTCTATGGTGTTTGGACAGATAAGCGCATCCTCGGAACGGCAGTGGCGGTGGCAAAATGCGATATAGCAGCGCTTTGGTATCAGGCCCAGCCACCTACTATGCGGACATGGAGACAGGGAGTGGATTGGTGCGAAACTCAGCAGGAACCACTCTTTGAGGCCCGGGGCCGTCCCAAGCTTTTTGGTAAGATATGGGGCAAGTGGTTCAACTTGGTGCCCTGAGGGGCGCAAATGCGTCTTGTATAAGATTGTTTACATGCAAGTGCTTTATTCATTCCCAAAGTGTAGTACCAGTATCAGTCGTCCTTCTTCCCAATGTAATTTATCTCTACGTCGTGTCTGATTGTGCTGCCATTATTTTTTGTGATTTGTTCTCAAAAACACCAATAAACTTGAAAATCCCAAAAAAACCTTATGTGGAAAAAAGCTACAGGGGCCTAAGTGCAAACTACCACAAATAAACAAAATAAAGCTGAGCAAGGGGTTGCGGGAAAGGCCCGAGCAGCAAAGGCGTTAAAATACAAATGCTACAATCTGTACATAGTGCTTCACGCTAGACTTATAAGTGCTTTAAAAAAAAATTCAAATGATCAAATGAATGGCAGTCTAGTTGATTAAATTAGCACAGTTGATTAAAACGAATGCAATAAAATGTCATCATAGCGCTGTTACAACGTTAAAAAGCATAAACAAAGCAAACCATCAATATTTAAATTGATACACATATTAGTGACGAAGCAGTATTGTAGTTACTATTGTAATCTTGTAACTGGTTTCCAAAACCAAGGATAAAATAGTTTGGTACAGAGACGCTATGGTAAAGTGCAAATATAGTTGGTGATGAGTTTTTGGGGAGAGGAGGGGAAATGATAGGGTGCGGACAGAAGAGGGTGAAAGCAGACTGTCCAGGAGTCTCACATATTTTCCAGACCATGCGAGCACTTGAATATCTGGGGAAGTAAAGCAGAGAGCAGATGCCTCCCAAGATGTACTGATGCCCCTTTTAAATATAAGGGTTTTAAAATAAGTCTTCTGGCAGCGTCAAGTTGGGATAACAAAAAAGAAGATGCAACCATGATTCAGACATGTAGTTGCATTGTTTGAAAGCCCCCTCCTTAGGTTTTTGGAGCAAATAGGTTGAAGGCAGTGGAGCGCAAAAGTAGGAGTACACAATTCATCAACAAATAGCATATTAATTGTACTTTGCTGGATTCATCTTTCTCATTGTTATAGGTATTGTGATATATATGTAGGTATAAATATATGTATAAAACATTTTGGTATTCTAACAAAAAATACTACTTTGTCAAAATCTAAAAATTCTTCAGAAACCAAAGAATTGGTGAAAACAAAAATGTTCTTTTACCCTATGCATATGCTACATACGAAAATATATTCACAATTATTGTCTTCTAATTCTCTTGACCTTTCTGCTGCTTTTGACACTGTCAATCACAACACTCTCCTCATCACTCTTCAACAGAGAATGGGCTTGGAGGGCACTGTGCTTAAATGGTTTGCTTCCTTCCTCTCTGATAGATGCCAAATGATCAAAATAGCCAACAGTCTATCATCTCCTTTGGCAGTAGGCCAAGGTGTTCCTCAAGGCTCTATACTTGCACCCACACTGTTCAATCTCTATTTAGAACCACTGGGAGATCTCCTAAGCAAATCCGGGGTCCACTATCATCTCTACCCAGACGACACTGAAATCTACCACAAGGTTGCCTCCACTCACGTTCTCTCTGTCCTAAGCTCTACTCTGGACTCCATTCAAAACTGGATGTGAACACATCAACTGATTCTGAATACCCCCAAAACTGAATTCTCCCTCCTCTCCTCCCCACTCTCTCCTCCCCTGGTTCAATCATGGATGGATCAGATGAATCTACTTAACAATACACCCACCATTGTCGACAGCGCAAATCCCTGGGTGTCATACTTGACAAAAACTCAATCTAATCTCCCACATCAACTCCATTGCAAAGTCTGCGCGATACCAACTGCGCTTTCTTTGGGGAATTTGTCGCTTATTCACGGAGCAAGACCTCAAAACCCTGGTCCAATCGCTGGTCCGCTCCAGACTGGACTACTGCAATTCTCTTCTCACTGGACTCCCCAAATCCCACCTGTCCCCCCTTAAATCTGTTCTCCATTCAGCAGCTCGCTTCATTTATGGGGCCAAAAGAAGCGACCACATCACTCTCATGCTATCCACCCTCTGCTGGCTTCCCATCGAGGCATGATCTATCTACAAGACAGCCTGTATCACACACAAAGCCTTGAACTCCTCCTCTCCTCGCTAGCTGGCGAATAAACTGAAACTCTCTGGAGGCTCTAGACCATCATGTAATGCGGAAAATGTACTGCTTGATCCTCCCATTTTCAAAGAAGGAAAGATCGATGGCCCAATCCTTTTCAGGCAACGCAGTGAGAATCTGGAACTCACTTCCGCCGCAGCTTCGGACCACCACCTCCCCCCAGGCCTTCAAAACTGCCCTCAAAGTTCTCCTCCTTCAAAGACACTTCCAAATGTAATTCACACCCTCTATATTATCTGAAGGAAGACCCTCCATTATAGAGAATCCTTTTCTCCATGACTTTGGAAGTGCCTTCCCAGTGTGTTCTTGTGGTTGGAGTGTCTGCCATTCATTGCAGTATTATCCTTCTACCTGTGTTTGGTACTCTTTTTTAACAAGCATACGTCACTTTTCTCTTGTAACACAGTTTGCTACCTCATACATTTTGTTTGCTTTAGATACTTGCACAAGTGCCACCATTGCCTACGTAACGTTTGTTCTTGTGTTTGCCATATATTGCAGTATTATACCAAAACTTGTACTTAGTACGCTTTTGAAAACCAGCACACGTCACTTTTCCCTCATGTAATGCACCTTTTGCTTCCTCTTGTATTTTGTTTGCTCACAATTGTCACTTTTGCCTCATGAAACTTAACGTCTGCTTTTGTAATTTGTTCACTCTAATGTTCTCCTCATGTATCAGATCTGTTCCTTTTGTGAAGCCCTCTGACACCTTCGGGTAAAGTCAGCGCTATAAAAAATAAACAACGCATAAAATAAATAAATTAATAATTCTATGTCAGGACAGGAGGCTCCGATTATGCTTTCTCATTTCTTTAATGAAATGCTCAGCAGCCAATCAAAAAACAGAACTACAAATCCCATGAACACTTGGGAATGACCTCAGGAAACACTATAAAAGGTCCACAAATCAGTCTTTCTTCCTCTTTCTTTGCTGCTCCGCAGCCAGTTAAGTCTATTTTGCCTTACTTGCATTGCTTTTCTTGTAATTGCTCTGCTTTGGTGTGTACACTTGCCTTGTATTGCGCTGTTTGTGCTTTGTTGCGAATTGCTTGTGTACTCTTGTTCGGTTTTCATTACCGATATTCCTTCCTGCGTCCGTTAGCGGCGTGTCTTCCTGGGAGCGTGTGTTCACCTCCCTGCGCCTGGCCGCGTCCTTTGTGCCCGGTTGCCTTAGTGGAGTGGGAGCAGGGGTCGTCGGCTTCTTGGGGGAGCGCGAGCGCTCTCGAGCCGGTGTTTCAGTGGCAGCAACGTCGCACATGCGCGTTGCTTGTTTCCGGTTTCTGGCTGTTTGCCTCACGCCGGTCGAGTGAAGGAACGCTTCTCACCAGCGCTCACGCCCACAGCCCTGAACTTTCGACCCCGTCTACGCCGGAGCACGCTGAGGTGTTTTGGCTGATAATTGTGCATAGGCTCTGCCTAGAGTGGTTTATTGGCAGGCTCTCTCCCTCCACGTTCTATTGACTTCGGAGTTTGGTTCTTTCGACCATCTCTTGGGCCTGCTTTGGGGTTCTCACTCCCCCTTACTGGTATCTCGATACCCCATATTCAGTCAGTCATCTAGTGGGCATTTACTTTTGTACTTTGATACAATGTCTGAATACTACGACGCAGACGATGACTGTTATTACGATGAGGAAGAGGATGACTCCATGGAGTACAACCTGGTCGAGGAGTTGGACAAGGGAGTCCAATTTTCAGTCAACAAGGCCTTGGTTCGAGCCATTACCCCTCTTAAAAGACACCTCAGTGACTATGCTGTGCAGCAGGGGTGGTTGCCGCCTTCTCAAAAGGCTGCGAAGTCCCCTCTCAATCCGCATAAATCGGATTTTCAAAGGCTGGCACGGGCCTTGTCTTCGGACAAAACCAAAGCTTCTGTGTCTCATCCTGTCGACGAGTCGGACCAGGCTCAGGCTTCTTCGGAGCACGACTCTTCACCCCCAAAGAAGCGTCTCCGTAAGGAACGTTTTGTGGACGCACCTGAACGTCCCCTTCTCTTGAACTTTGAGCCGGAGGATATCATCCACCCCAACTCAACATCATGGTTGCCGGCTCCGGCTGTGGCCGCCTATCTTGAGGCGCACGTTCGCCACCCCTTCGAGGCCCCTGTCAGGGCTCGTCTACGCTCGGAGTGTCCGAGGCCAGATCTTGCGGACAACATGGCGGAGACTCCAGAGGTGGATCCAATGATGGTAACGTACCTCAAGAAGTACGCCAAGGACCCCAAGAAGGGTCTTGACCGCTCGTGGAGGTCCTGTCAGGACAAATTGATGGATATGCTGGGTCCTCTCGCTAAGATCTTGGATTTGGGCTTCAAGGCCAAGGAGGCTTCCGCGACCGTCAACCCTGACGAACTTATTGAATGGGCTCAACGAGCTGTCTGTATGTTTGGCAACGTTAATTGCGCCATTTCCGCGGAGAGACGCAGGTCCATTCTCCTCAAGCTTGACCCAAAACTGGCGGAATTGGCCACGTCTGAAGCCGGTCCGGAGGCGCAAGGTCTTCTTTTTGGTCAGCCTTTCCTCAAAGAGTTGACCAAATTCGTGTCCGCCTTTAGCGGCATTGACAAGGCGCAGGCGTCTTTGCGCCGGGCCATGCGTCCGGTTTTCAGCAAGGCCGGACGACGGGGACGGTCGTTCGGCCGCGGGTCACAGCAGCAGTCCCACAGGGGAGTTCCTCAACAGCGCGGCGGTCAGTATGACGCCGGTTATTCCACCCGCGCAAATTTCTATCCTTCCCGGAAAGGAAAAGGCCAGTACGGCAAGGGACGATCTGGTGGTCACCAGGGACAGTACCAGGATTCCGGAGCTACAGGTGAGCTTAATTCCAGCATGCGATGTGATGCTGGGGGGCAGGATACAGTTTTTTCTAAACAATTGGCGCTTGATCTCCAGCGATGCTTGGGTGCTGGAAACCGTTCAGGGGTTCAGAATCGAATTCTATCACCCAATTCATCAGACCCGTCTGCCGACCCCTATGCTTTTTTCATGTCACTCTCGAGACAGTATGTCAAAGGAGATTCAGGAACTCCTCAGCAAGGGGGCGATTGTTCCAACAGTACGCCATCCTCAGGGCTTTGTCAGCTCAGTCTTTCTGGTGGAGAAAAAGGGAGGCGGCTCCCGCCTAGTTCTCAACCTGAAAGACTTCAACAGCGGGGTTGTATACAGGCATTTCAAGATGGAGGGCATCCATCTTCTGAGGGATCTCCTTCGGGAAGGGGATTGCATGGTCCGATTGGACCTGAAAGATGCTTATTTATCCATCCCGATATACGGTCCCCATCGCAGATTCCTTCAATTTCAATGGCTGGGTCAGTGGTATGAGTATCAGGTTCTCCCGTTCGGTCTCTCGTCGGCCCCGTGGTGCTTCACGAAATTGCTGAGGCCTGTGGTGGAACATCTTCGTTCCAGGGGGGTCAGACTGATTATTTACCTGGACGACATCCTTTTTATGGCGGATTGTCCCCTCAAGCTCCTACAACATCTGGAGTGGTCCATCACCCTTTTGCAATCTCTGGGTTTTCTAGTCAATGTACCCAAATCGGTTTTGGTTCCCGCTCAGTCTATCGATTTTCTGGGTTTTCGGATCGATTCCTTGACTTGTCAACTACTCTTACCCAACCAGAAACTCCGTTACATCAGGAGAGAGTTGACGTCTGTTATTTCCAGACAGACTGTGTCGTTGAGGTCGTTGGCGCGTGTAGTGGGCCTTCTGGCGTCCTCCATTCAAGCGATCTTCCCGGGTCCCTTACATTACCGGGCGATGCAACGCTTGAAGATTCAGCATCTTCGGAAAGGTCTCCGCTATTCAGATCAAATTCCTCTTTCGGAGGAAGTGCGGATGGAGATGCAATGGTGGCTAGACCACATGGAGGCATGGAACGGTCGAGCCCTGTTCGGGTCTTCTCCAGAGCTGGTGATAGAATCGGATGCCAGCCAATGGGGCTGGGGAGCCCGTTGCGGGTCCATCTCGACGGGGGGTCGTTGGTCTCCCCAAGAATTGTCCCTTCACATCAATTGCCTGGAACTCCTGGCAGGGTCCTTTGCGATCCGGTGTTTTTCCCCCATGCAGGCGAATTGTTGCATCCTTCTCCGGATGGACAACGTGTCGGCAGTCCGTTATGTGAACAAACTGGGCGGGACACGGTCCAAGATTTTAGCGGAGATTGCCAAAGATTTTTGGCATTTTTGCCTTCCCCGGAAGCTCACAGTTATTGCCGAGTATCTTCCGGGCCGCAACAATCAAGTGGCGGACTGGCACTCCCGTCATCTTCGGGACTACAGCGACTGGAGACTTCACCCTCGAGTCTTCCGTGCCCTTGTTCATCTTTGGGGCCAGTGTCACCTGGATCTTTTTGCATCTCGCCTCAACGCGCAGCTTCCCCAGTTTTACAGCTGGAGACCGGACCCTTCAGCTCTGGCCACGGATGCTTTTCTCCAACAGTGGCCCTCGACTCTTTGCTATGCATTTCCCCCGTTCATGATGCTTCCCAGAGTCCTGGCTTATGCCAAACGCTTTCGAGCGGAGCTGATTCTGATTGCTCCCTTGTGGAGAGCTCAGGCATGGTTCCCGGTTCTCCTGGAGATGTGCTGCGCCCCTCCTCTCCTTCTTCCCCAGAAGCGGACTCTATTGCAGGATCCTCTCGGATCTCCGCATCCCCTCATTCTCGCCGGCACTCTCCAATTACTGGCATGGCGAATTTCGGGGATCGCTGGTCGATCCCAGGCATTTCTAGCGACGCTGCCACCTTTATCAGTAACGCCTGGTCTCCCAATACCCACAAGCGGTATCGGGGAGCTTGGAAACGATGGAGTGATTGGTGTGCTCAACGGGAGGTTGATCCCGTTTCGGCAGATGTCAGTCTAGTTATAAATTTCTTGACTTCTTTGGCCACGTCGGGCCTTGCCTACCGGACTGTTAATAGTTTCAGGTCGGCGATTTCGGCAGGTCACATCCATATTGATGGTAAACCTGTTGGGGAACATCACTTGCTGTCCAAACTTTTGAAAGGCATCCGCCTCGCGAAACCTCCCACACCGAAGTATGTGTCTCTGTGGGATGTTTCGATTGTCCTGAGATTCTTGGAGGCCTGGCCTTCTAATCTTCTTTTGTCCCGGAAACAGTTGTCTGCAAAACTGACAATGTTATTATGCCTAGTTTCTTGCAAACGTGTTTCGGATATTCGGGCTTTGGACCTAGCGGGCCGCTCCTTCACACCAGAAGGTGTTACTTTTACTCTTTCTCGAAGGACTAAAACCAACACCTCATCCATTTCCTATCCTTCATTCCCGGATCACCCCAACCTGTGTGTTGTGCAATGTTTAAAGGATTACGAGGTGAGTACCGCTTCTTTGCGCGCGGATTTGCAAGGTCAGCTATTGATAGCTTTACAGAAGCCTTTTCGCCCCGTAGCCCCAGCTACATTGGCTCGCTGGGTGCGCTGGCTTATGTCCGAGGCAGGCATTGATGTCTCTGTGTTTGGGGCGCATTCTGCTAGAGGGGCGATGGCCTCCAAAGCCTTTTCTATGGGTGTAACTCTGTTTGATATCATGAAGGCTGCAGACTGGTCTTCGGATTCTGTTTTTAAGCAATTCTATTATAAACCTATTGTTAGTGTTGCCTCTGTTGTAATTGATGAGCTTTGAACAAGCATAATCGGAGCCTCCTGTCCTGACATAGAATTCAAAATTTGCAAACATTCGTGACAAGAATTTTCAATTCTATTAAGGACAAGGAGGCGAGGATTATCCCACCCGGACTATGCTTAATTGATATAAGCATTTACTGTATATCGAATTTGTATTATTACAGTTGTAAAGAATTCTATATTGTTTCCCTTCCCTATATTTCTTACTCCCTTGATGTTGGGACATTACGGCTCTGTCTCTGTTTCAGGTTCCGACCAGAAGTGATTTGGTTTTACATCATGAGCCTCACCTGTCTCCTTGTGCACGGACCCCGGATGTTTCCTCCTTTGCGTTGAAGATCTTGTGGATTTCGGCGGCCTGCTTGGAGCTGATTCTGTTACTTTATCTGGGATTATTGTTTGATATCGAACTTGTTACAGAAAGAAAGAGGAAGAAAGACTGATTTGTGGACCTTTTATAGTGTTTCCTGAGGTCATTCCCAAGTGTTCATGGGATTTGTAGTTCTGTTTTTTGATTGGCTGCTGAGCATTTCATTAAAGAAATGAGAAAGCATAATCCTCGCCTCCTTGTCCTTAATAGAATTGAAAATTCTTGTCACGAATGTTTGCAAATTTTGAAATATATGCCAACTTTACTCATGCCATAAGAGGCATGGACATAGGACCAGCCAAAAAAAGCAGCTTATAGCTGTATTTGTGAGCACCGTAGGGGGAGACCAAAACTACGGGAGCGGAGCTAGTTAGTTTAAGGCTGTAATTGTAATCTCCCCTCTGACAGGGGGAGATCAAACCGACAGGGAAGAGGAGACAGTTAGCTTCGAGCTGGACAGCCCTCGCCGTGCCGCACCGTAGCCAGCCAGTGTGACGCGTTACGCGCCGCGCGCTCCCCGCCCCGCCCCTCCCGTCGTGCGTGGAGTCCACCATTCCTCGTGCCTGGTCCCGTCCTGCTGCAGACTGTGACTGCGGGCGGCGCGCGACCCTGAAAGAGTCCAAGGTGAGAGAGAGAAGATGCACATTACGGCTACAAAAGGGAACAATTTACGGTGCTGGCGGCGCCCTAAAGTTATTCTGGGGCTTGGTTATGGGGCGGGACGCTTATCTGAGAAATGCATGTAAACATGCACATTTAATCGATAATATATGGTGCACAACCATGCCATGTTTTATTTAACATATTTGCAAGAGAAAGGTTTACAGTAACAACATGTTTACCCTGCTTTTAAAATGCTTTGCACCAAACCAGTGTTTACATAAACCCCATGCCTTTTTCTCATCGAAACAGCCAACATATGTGTCAAAGGTTGCCCCTTATAACATCATTTATTTTATTTTTGTTAACATATTATTTTTTTGAAGGTACGGAAATAACTTTGACAACACTTTCGGACGAGTTTTCGCTGTGTAAGTACAGTAGCTACATTTTTCTGTCCGTAATTGAAATGTTTACTTATTTGGAGTTTGACCTACATAAGAGGTTTCTTTGCATTTTTATCCTGTGAAGCTAAAATGTCCTCTTAAAGCTAACACGCGAATCTTGTTTCTTATAATCAGTAAACGAGAGCATTATTTATACACTGCTGGCGCAACGCTAAATATTCAGGGGCTTCATTTGAAACGGTGCTTAACTGAACGCCATTTTGCAAAGTGCTTTTACACGTGCACATTTAATACAATATATAACGTTGGAAAAAAATATTTACTAGGTTATATTTCAAAGTTGGAATTTACCAATATAATGGGATTTCGACTGTGGGGAAAACAACCTTCTTTTGCCCCTCACGGGTCTGTCTCGTCCTTCCTGCCTCCTCTTCAGACCTCGCGGATACATGGCACGTCTCTGCCTCTCACACCTCTCAGCTCTGCAAAGCCTGCAAAGTGCCCCCACACATTGCCCCAAGAGAAAGCAACAAACACCGCCCCCCCCCTACCTTCCCAATACCTTTCGGTTGTTTATGTGCCTGTTTTTTATTTACATTGAGACATCAACGCCACGTGTACAATTGCGCAAATCTAACACCAGATTGCACTATTTATACCTATTGGCAAATGTACGCTGCTGCCAGCGCACCTCTAGATATTAATGTTTTTTTTTTTTTATAACCGGTGTTGAACGGGACGCTTAGCTGCGCAATGCAGTTCAACATGCTAATTTACTATATTCTAGATCCCGTGGCAAACCATGTCTGGTTTAATATACAACATTTACAAGCCAAAAGTTGCCGTTTAAATACCGGTTGCACAAAATTTATACTGGGTTGCACAAAGCCAGTATTTATACAAAATCCTACGTTTTGGCTTATTCAATCAGCCAACATTTGAGTTAACGCTAGAGCCTCATAACATAATATTTGTTATTTACGGTAACACATGTATTCTTTACAAAGGTACAGAAAGAACACCTTTGGACGCCTTTCACACCTGTTACACCGGACAATCGTGACCGGAGTCCCATCGGACATTTGTAACATCGTGTAAGTACTTTTCCTCAATATTTCACATAGTCATGTCACTTGTTTACTTTATTCACCTTAGCATGGCATTGCATGGTGCCTTATTTTTTTCTCACTTCAAAAAATACTTAACTATGAAGGGAAATAAGCAAACGCCGGTCATTGACACAACCTGAAGGATCCTATTCCCGCCGCTGTCTGCGCCTCTACAGGGCTTCAGACCCTTTATTTTCGAGGGTCTGAGAGTGAACGCGCTTTAGCTGAAGGATTTTCAACCTGCATATTTACTGCAATGTACACCGTGCGGAGGGATACAGGGCCTTATTTATGAAGGCCTTGCGCCGCCGGTGCGTCACTTTTAACATGGGAAAGTGACGCTCCGGCAGCGCGCGGCCTTCATAAATGAGCCCCGCTGTAATTACGATGCTTCGTTTCTAAGGTTACGCTTTTCACGATAACAAATGTTTACACAGATTTACAAATGTTTTCCACAAACCCCGTTTGCATCGGAACACCAGGGCGTTTGCGCTCAGGGCTCAGTTTATTCTCTTCTGCCCCAGCCTCGATATACACGCCAAGTGTCGCCCCCCTCAGCTCTGCGAAAGAATAATGCTGGCAAAATGCACCCACCCCCCCAAACCCACCTCCACTCTGCCATGCAGCCCCCCCAAACCCACCTCCACTCTGCCATGGAGCCCCCCTAAACCCACCCCCACTCTGCCATGGAGCCCCCCCAAACCCACCTCCACTCTGCCATGAAGCCAGCACCAGACACTGACCCGCCCCCCCCCCCACCTCCACTCGGTCATGGAGTCAGCAACAGACACCGCCCCCCACCCCCCAAAACCCACCTCCACTCTGCCATGGAGCCCCCCCAAACCCACCTCCACTCTGCCATGGAGTCAGCGACAGACACCGCCCCCAAACCCACCTCCCACTCTGCCATGGAGGCAGCGACAGACACCGCCCCCCCAAACCCACCTCCACTCTGCCATGAAGCCAGCGACAGACACCGCCACCCACCCTCTGAAACCCACCTCCACTCTGCCATGGAGCCAGCCACAGACACCGCCCCCACCCCCCAAACCCACCTCCACTCTGCCGTGGAGCCAGCGACAGACACCGCCCCCCACCCCCCAAACCCACCTCCACTCTGCCATGGAGCCCCCCCAAACCCACCTCCACTCTGCCATGGAGCCAGCAACAGACACCGCCCCCACCCCCCCAAACCCACCTCCACTCTGCCATGGAGCCAGCCACAGACACCGCCCCCACCCCCCAAACCCACCTCCACTCTGCCGTGGAGCCAGCGACAGACACCGCCCCCCACCCCCCAAGCCCACCTCCACTCTGCCATGGAGCCCCCCAAACCCACCTCCACTCTGCCATGGAGCCAGCGACAGACACCGACCCCTTCCATCCGAGCTTCAGAAACAGACCCGCGCCCTCCTCCGACCTTTACAAACGCGTTCACTATGGGAATTACACGCACCCCACCCCTTTATTTAACGCAGTAAAGAACGGAAATGCGCAGACATGAAAAGGCATTTTTAATACTGCAGCTGCCGCGTTATTTCCGCTTTAAAAGCAGTTTTTTATGTGCACCAAAAGAGACTTTTCAAGATGGTGCTGCAGATGCATTTCACATGTATTTCAAATATGAGCGAAAAAAGACAGAACTGTGAAATACACCATTTATAACCCCGGCAGCCACGTCCTAAGATATTACTACATCAGCTTTGCCTAATAATGTACAACTATTCAGACGGACTGTTTACAAAATGTAGCTTTTAATCAACTTTGTCACATATTTTACTTTATTAACGTTGGACTGCCATTGCATGTTGCATTTTTTTATTCTCATTTAAGGCAATACTTACCTACTAAGGGAAACAATATTTTTTTTTTATTAAAACTCGTTGGAAGCTATACTAATTGCCACTGCTGACTGCGCCACTATAGTTATTCAGGGGCTTTTTTTAAGGGTCTGTAACTGAACGCGCTTTAGCTAAATGCTTTTAAACATGTATATTTAATGCAATGTATACCATGCGTGAAGATACACTATTTACTATCTTTAATACACCACTATCTTTCTAAACATATCCTACCCCTCTAATAAACATCAAATAACCTTGTACACCTTTGGTATCCCGCTACTAACCCTGAACTAACCTTCTTCTACGACTCTAATTCTACTATACCCCTCTGGTAACAGTCTACCACTCTGCACCAGTACCCCTCTACTGACCCCCTACTACCCCTTTACTATACCTCTATACCTCATCTACCCTTCTATCCTTCTATCCATCTACTACCCCTTAAACACTCTAACCCTTGCATCCTTCTACACCTATTTTACACCTTCACTAGCCCTCTACCCCTCTACTGGCCCTCTTCTACACCTCTACCACTCTTAAACCTCTCTAACCATCTTCTATCTATCTACCCCTCTTATAGCCTACTACCTGTAATACCGGTATACTACCCTTCTACACTTATACCCCTCTCCTAAACCTCTACTACCCCTGTACACATCTTCTTCTACTCCATTTCTAATCATATACCCCCCTGATAAAACTCTACTGCAGTGCCCCTCTAGTGCCCCTCTGCTACCCTTCTACTACACCTCTACACATCTTCTACCCATCTACTGCCCCTTTAACACTCAACACCTCTACACCTATTGTACACCTCTAATTCCCTTCTACTATACCTAGCCCTCTAATGCCCCTCTTCTACCACTTTACCACCTCTCTACAAATCAGCTACCCTTCTATACTTATATCCAACCACTAACATTCAAACCCTATACCTTCTACACCTATTCTACCCCTCTACTACCCCTCTTCTATCCATCTTCTACACCTCCTACCACTCTTATACCTCTCTAACCATCTTCTATCCCCTACACCTATTATAGCCTACTACCCCTGTTCTGGACGTCTACTACCCTTCTACACTTATACCCATCTACTACACCTCTACTACCACTCTAACCCTCTAATACTCCTCTACTACCCCTTTTCTAAACCTAACTCCATCTTGCCCTCTTTCACACCTTTAGTCCTATACTAACCCTCTACTATCTACTATACCTCAATAAATCAATCAGGAGTTTGTTAAAGAGCAACTACTCACCCGTAAGGGTCTCAAGGCGCTAGGGGTGGGGGGCGGGGGGTAAAGGTTCCATTCCATCAAGGAGTGGGTATGTCGAAGTTGAGGTTTCTTGCGAAGATGAGGAGCGATGTTGTCTGTCTGAGGTGGAGCGGAAGGGCGTTCCATGCTTTGGCCGCGAGGAAGGAGAAGGAGCGGCCTCCCGATCTGGTCTTTCTGGTGCGAGGGACCTCGGCGTAGGAGAGCTGGGCTGATCGTAGGGTCCTTTGGGGTGCGTGGAATTTGAGCCGGCTGTTCAGGTATGCTGGTCCGGTGCCGTGGAGGGCCTTGTGTGCGTGGGTGAACATCTTAAAGGTGATTCTCGCCTCGACGGGGAGCAAGTGGAGTGTGCGCAGGTGCTGGGAGATGTGGCAGTGTTTTGACAGGTTGAGGACCAGGCTTGCGGCGGCGTTCTGAATGTTCTGTATCTTGCGGATGAGGTTTTTGTTTATTCCGGCGTAGAGTGCGTTGCCGTAGTCGAGTCTGCTTGTGACCCGGGCGTGAGTGACTGTCTTTCGGTGTTCGAGGGGGATCCATTTGAAGGTCTTACGAAGGAGGCAGAGGGTGTGGAAGCAGGAAGATGAGACAGAGTTGATCTGGCTGTCCATTTTGAGCTCTGAGTCCACGATGATTCCCAGGTTCCGTGCGTGGTCTGTGGGGGTTGGCGGGTTTCCGAGGGCGGTGGGCCACCAGGTGTTGCTCCAGGCGTCGGAGTTTGGGCCCATGCTGAGTACTTCTGTTTTGTTGGTGTTTAATTGTAGGCAGCTGTTTTTCATCCATTTGGCGACGGCTTCCATGCCTTCTCGAAAGTTGCATCTGGCGGTGTTGGGCTCGTTGGATAGGGAGAGGATGAGCTGGGTGTCGTCTGCGTATGACACAATGTTGAGTCTGTAGGTTCTGACGATGGGGGCAAGTGGAGCCATGTAGACGTTGAAGAGCGTCGGGCTGAGGGAGGAGCCCTGAGGGACTCCACAGGTGGTAGGTGTGGGGTCTTAGAGGAAAGGGAGGAGTCTGACCCGTTGCGTCCTGCCGAAGAGGAAGGAGCAGATCCAGTCGAGGGCCTTGTCCTGGATTCCTGCATTGTAGAGTCTGCGTATTAGGGTGCGGTGGGAGACTGTGTCTATGACCACTGCAACCCGCTTCTACCCCTATGACACCATGCCCTTCTATCCATTGATGTCGCTACAGCTCTAAGCCTCTAACATCCCTCTACTACCCCTCAAAAAGTTTACAACACTACTCAGTTAATACCCCTCTTCTTCCCTTCTAACAGTCTAATAACTAACTAACCTTGTACTACACCTCTAAACCACAAATAACACTCTTATTACCCTTAATCACTCTACCACTCTTCTACACTTATACACATTTACCCCTCTACAACTCTACTACCCCTCTAGCCCTTTACTACACCTCTAATACCCATCTAACTCTTTTCTACCCCTATACGCCTCTAGCCTTCTAGCCATCTAATCTGTACCCCTCTACCACCCCTCTAATATCCATATCCTACACCTCTTACCCTCTTCTACCCCTATAACTTTATACCCTTTTAGCCATCTACACACCTACCCTTGTAGCACCTCTCTAATATCCCTCTACTACCCATATTCTTTCATTCTTCTACCCCTGTAACACCAGTTAACCTCTCTACCCCTATTTTATCCCTCTATTCCTCTTCTACATCCCTACCACTCTTCTATCCATGTAATAGGCTTCTACCCTTCTATCACAAAAGCCCTCTTCTACCCCTCTACACCTCCACTAACCCTCTATCCTTCTACCCAACTTCTAACCCTCTAATACACCACTATCTTTTAAAACATATCCTAACCCTCTAATAAACATCAAATAACCTTGTACACCTTTGCTATCCCTCTACTAACCCTGAACTAACCTTCTACTACTTTAATACTACTATACCCCTCTGACAACAGTCTACCGCTCTACAACACTACCTCTCAACTGCCCCTCTTCTACCCTTTACTACACATCTACACCTCATCTACCCTTATATCCTTCCATACATCTACTACCCCTCAAACCCTCTACCCATTTACCCTTCTACACCTATGTTACACCTTCACTGGCCCTCTACCCCTCTTCTTTCCCTCTTCTACACCTCTACCACTCTTAAACCTCTGTAACTAACTTCTATCTATCTACCCCTCTTGTAGCCTAAACCTGTAATAACGGTATACTATCCTTCTACACTTAAACCCCTCTACTCCTCTCTTAACCCTCTAATACCCCTGTACTAATCTTCTTCTACTCCACTTCTAATCCTATACCCCTCTGCTAACACTATACTCCAGTACCCCTCTAGTGCCGCTCTGCTAACCCTCTAGTACACCTCTACACATCTTCTACCCTTCTATCCACCTACTGCCCCTCTAACACTCTACACCTCTACACCTATTGTACACCTCTAATACCCCTCTACTATACCTAGCCCAGTAATCCCACTGTTCTACCCCTTTACTACCTCTCTACAAATCATCCAACCGTCTATACTTCTATCCATCTAATAACCCCGAACCCTCTAACCCCATACCTTTCTAATTTTTTTATACTCCTATTCTACTCCTTTATTCCTCTGCTCTCACTCTAGCTCTCTACCCTAGAACCCCTCTAGTGCCCCTCTTCTACATCTTTACTACTCAACGACATACAGTTCAAGCCTTCTATCCATCTACTAACCCTTTAAACATATACTACCTCTATAGCCTGTACTATTCTACACCTATTACACCCCTCTACTAGCTCTCTGATAACCCTCTACACCTCTTCTTTCAATATTCTACCCCTCTGCCATTCTTCGACCTCTATTCCCTTCTTCTATCCCTCTACACCTCTTATAGCCTAACACCCCTCTACTACACCTATACAACTCTACTACCCTCTATCCTTCTACACCTCTTCTACCCCTCTACTACACGTCTATTCTTCTACCCATCTACTTCCCCTCGGCTACACCACAACTACCCAGCTAAACATTTACTATCCCTCTACTACCCCTGTATTAACCTTCTTCTACTCCACTTCTAACACGCTACTCCAGTACCTCTCTAGTGCCCCTCTGCTACCCCTGTACTACCCCTCTACACCTCTTCTACTTTTCTATACATCTACTGTTCCTCTAACACTCTACTTTTCTAGATCTAATCTACACCTCTACTATACCTACCCTTTCAATGCCCCCATTCTACTCCTTTACTATCTTTCTACACCTCATCTACACTTTCATCCTTATATCCATCAAGTACCCCTCTGCCCATCTACCCCTGTACCCTTCTACGCCTATTATACCCCTCTAATACCCCTCTACCCCTCTTCTTTTCCTCTTCTATACATGTAACACTCTTATACCTCTCTACCCATCTTCTATCCCTCTACACCTCTTATAGGTTACTACCCCTGTTCTACCCGTCTACTACCCTTCTACACTTATACCCCTCTATCTCTCTACTACACCACCCCTTTAATACTCCTCTACTAACCCTTTTCTAAACCAAAATCCATTTATCCCTCTTTTACCCCTTTAACCCTATACTAACACTTTACTATCCCTCTACTAACACTATAACCCTCTTCTATCTATATAACCCTCTGCCCTTCTATCCATCTACCTAGCTAAACATCTACACCGCGAACATCCCTCTACTACCCCTCTAACCTTGTCCAACACTTCCCCTTTACTACCCCTCTTCCTGTAGCCTACCTCTGTAATACCCATCTTCCCTTGTACTACAACTATAAACCTCTACTAACCCTTTTCTTCCCCTCAACCCCTCTAAAACTCTTCTGCTCACTACTCTACCCCTCTAATACTCCTCTACTAACCCTTTTCTAAACCTACATCCATCTAGCCTTCTTGTACCCCTTTAGCTCTATACTAACACTGTACTATCCTTCTACTGCCACTATAACCCTCTTCCACACCTATAACCCTCTACCCTTCTATCCATCTACCTAGCTACACATCTACACCTCAAACATCCCTCTACTACCCCTAAAACATTTTCCAACCCTACCCCTTTACTACGCCTCTTCTTGTAGCCTACCACTGTAATACCCATATTCCCTTATACTACACCTCTAAACATCTACTAACACTCTACTTTTCCTCAACCCCTCTAAACCTCTTCTACTCGTATACACATTTACCCCTCTACACCTCAACTACCCCTCTAACCCTTTAAAACCCCTCAAATATCCCTCCAACCCTCTTCTAGCCCTATACACCTTTATCCTTATACCCAACTAACATTCTAACACTATACCATTGTAATACCCCTCTACTACCCCTCTAATACTTTTCTACCCCTATAGCCCTCTACCTTTTTGCATATCTACACATCACCTGTAGCACCGCTCTACTACCCCTCTTCTTTACCTCGTCTACCCCTCTAACACTCTTCTACCTCTCTACCCATCTTTTATCCCTCAAAACCTCTTCTACACCACTAACTCTCTTCAACCCCTCTACTACCTTTATATACTTCTATCCCAATACCCCTCTACATCTTTACTACCCCTCTATCCATCAACACCTCTTCAAACCCTCTTCTATACCTATTTTCTTCAACACATCTCCCACCACTCTACTAGCACTCAAATAACCTTCAACACCTTTAATAGCCCTCTAATAACCCTGTACTACCTTTCTTCTACGTCTTTTCTAATACTATACCCCTCTGCTACCACTTTCAACCTCTTCCACAATAGCCCAATAATGGTCCTCTTCTACCCCTCGACTACACCACATATACCCTTCTATCCATCTACAGCCCTTATACCCCTCTAATACCCCTCTACACCTGTACCACTCTACACATCTACTATCCCTCGATCCTTATAACCCTCTTCTAACCCTCTACTACACCTCTATCCTTATACCCATCTCCTACCTCTCTACTATACCCTCAACTAGCATTTTACATATTTTCTATCCCTATATTAACCTTCTACTTTCACTGTACTAACATTTGTAGTCTCTCCTACTCCTTTACCCCTCTGATCTCACTCTATACCTCAACCCTCGTACCCCTCTTCTACTACTTTACTACCCCTCTACACTTCATCTAGCCTTCTACCCATGTACTACCCCTCTTCCCCTGTACTACCCCTCTTCCCCTGTACCATTGTACACCTATTATACCCCTCTAATAAACCTCTACCCCTTATTCTACGATTCCACCCCTCTACCACTCTTCTACCTCTATACCCCTCTTATATACCAATTACCATTGTACACCTTTTCTATACCTCTATTAACCCTCTATTACCCCTGTACTAACATATTTATACTCTCCTACTCCTTTACCCCTCTGCTCTCACTCTACACCTCTACCCTAGTACCCCTCTACTGCCCCTCTTCTACCACTTCACTACCTCTCTACACCTCATCTAGCCTTCTACTACCCCTCTACCCATGTACTACCCCTCTACCACAGTACACCTATTATACCCCTCGAATAACCCTATGCCCCTTTTCTTTCACTATTCTACCCCTCTAACACTCTTCTACCTCTATACCCCTCTTCTATCCCTCTACATATTTTATAGCCTACTAGCCCTCTTCTACCCCTTTACTACCCCACTACCCCTCAACTACCATTCTGCACCTTTTCTATCCCTCTATTAACCCTCTACTACCCCTGTATTAACGCTTTAATTGCCCTCTCCTGCTCCTCCACCCCTCTGCTACCACTATACCCCTCTACCCTAGTACCCCTCTAGTGCCACTCTTCTAACCCTCTACTACCCCTCTACACCTCATCTAATCTTATATCTTTCAATCCATCTAATATTCCTCTAACCATCTACTACCCCTCTATCTCCGTAACATTATAATCCAATTATACCCCTCTACTAATCCTCTACCCCTCTTTTTTCACTATTCTACCCCTCTACCACTCTTCCACCTCTATCCCCCTATTCTAAACCTCTACACCTCTTCTAGCCTAATAGCCCTCTTCGACCACCATTCTACACTTCTACCACAACACCCCTCAACTACACCTCTACTATTCCTCTATCCGTCATCCCCTCTTATACTCCTGTACTACACCTCTATCCTTCTACACATATCCTACCCCTGTACTACACCTCAAATACCCTTCTACACATTTACTATCCCTCTACTAACACTCTACTACCCCTCTACTAACCTTCTTCTACTCCACTTACAATCCTATACCCCTCTATTACCTCTCGAACACTCTGCCTTTGTCCACCTATTCTATACCTCTACTACCCTTCTACTACATCTCTTCTACCCCTACAACTATCTGCTACCCCTCTACCCTTCTACTATCCCACTAACCCCCTTCTACACCTCGACTAACCCTCTAACATTCTACCGCACTACCCCTCTACCCCACTTCTATCCCTCTAACCCTCTTCTACCTGTATACTACCCCTCTACTACCCCTCTATCCTTCTACCCTTCTCCCTATTTATGTTTTATTTTTACTCAGTTTATATGTATGTTTGTACATTTTCACAGGTATCGCATTACAGGTCACAATAAAAACATACTTAACAATGAACCCGGTGCTTCAGTTATAACAATGTCGACATGCATAAGCCCATATATGTTGCTACCTTCTCCCTTAAGCATTTAAATAAAGTTCTCCATGTACATGGTAAAAGTTAGACTTCTTGGCTTTATCGCTGTTTGCTTGTTAGGCTCAGAGCGAAAATAATAATCATTTACCTTTTATTTGAACAGAGAAAGTTCCTAGGGGAGGCATTTATCCACCTTTGACACACAGCTTGCCAAACACTGTACCTGCAGGAGTGGGGTTCAAATAATTCTATACATTGAATATAGGCTAGGATTTCCTCTAATCGATAGGGACGGCTCCCCTTGACAGTCTATGAAGGACTCTCACCATAGGGTTTAGGTAATTTTATTGCAAAACGAATGCAAACAATGTGTTTGCAGTGTATGATTTTGCTGGCTTTAATCATAATCTTTTTTTTTTTTTTTTTTTTTTTTTTTTTTTAATTTTTGAAACCTTTATTGTGCAACATAAGCATTCAAATACGGGCCCACAACCATGCAGGCCGGCCTCGAAAGCAATTAGGAGCACAAAAAAAAGTAAGGATAGAGCGGCCCAGCAGTCCCAAAAACAAAAAGCAGCTAGTGTCCAAAACACAACATATAAAATGAGGGACCGCCGGGTAAAGGAGAAATTAGGTTAATTTTTAAATTTTATAAAAACGAAGGATCGGGCGCATACAATCCACCGACAGTACATTACAGGCAATGAACCCAACAAGTTGGCTACAGAACGAAGGATGATAATCGACAAGTAGCACACAATAACACTAATCAGGGGTTGGCAGTTTCCAGTCCGTCATGCTATTTATCCGAGACTGGATGAACACCAACCAGTTAACTCAATCCGGATAAAACGGAACTTGTGGCGACGGGCGGCGCTGCCAATCCCTGGTCCTCTTCTTTCTGGCCCTCCTCACTTGGACCTCCTCCTTCCCCTTCTTGTTCAGTTAAAACCCTTCACTCACACATTAATTCGGTGGTTTCTTCTTGTTTCTTTACACTTCGACTTATCCGGAAAATTGCCAGATTCTTTTCCACTTCTGCTCTAAAGCTAATCCTGATGGCCATGGTCCTGTCAAAGATTGACTATGGAAACATCATTTACAATGGAGCCCCTGCGTATGCCTTGCAGCGCCTACAGTTAGTACAAAACCAGGCTGCCCGCCTGGTTTTTGGCCTGTCTAAGTCCCATCACTCGACTCCCCTACTCAAGAGCTTACATTGGCTCCCGATAAAAGAACGAGCCAGGTTTAAGCTGGGGTGCTTGACCTTTCAAGCAAGAGCGGGTACAGCCCCGGCCTTCATTAATTCGGCTATTTCTCCCTATGTTCCTTCTAGAGACCTCCGCTCCTCTAGCTTAGCCTTTCTAACTACGCCCCAGTTCAAAAAGAAGCGGGCAGGAGGGCAGAAGTTTGCCGTACTTGCTCCCACCTTCTGGAACGACCTCCCCCTATCTTTAAGACTCTCTTCCTCCTACATGGAGTTTCGGAGGTCACTAAAAACATTATTATTCCAGCAGGCTTTTGGCACCTAGCTATCCTATCATCACTAGCTCTCTTATTTCATTCTTTTAGGGACCTCACCAGCGCCATGAAACTGACTCGGTGTACGTGCGCTCTACAAGTTCTTTTTAAATTAAAAAAAAATTAAATTAAAAATAGCACAGTCCAACAGAACATATCGGCCATTGCCCGCCCCACGGACGTGGAACATCTAATTCCACTAAAGCACAGGACCATCAGCGGAAAAAAGGGAAGCAACTCTACACCCAGGAATCCTACTGACCCGAAAAGAAGAAAAAGTGAAAGAGAAACAAGAAGGAAAAGAGAAAAAGGCCCATAGAAACTGAAACGAAACAAAATCCCCACCCCCCAACCCCCCACCATGCACACATGCGGAGGCTACGGCCTAGAGACCCCCCCCCCCCCGCACCCCCCCTAGCAGTGTGCCTGTCGCCCATTAAAACCCGAAATTTAGAAGAAGGAAAAGGAAGAGAAAAGAAAGAATAACACAGTTCACATAAGACCGGAGGAGGGCCATACAAGTATATCCAAAACTACCAGCACATATTACTCTGGCCGCCCTTACCCGACCCCGCTACCAATACAATACCAATGTGCAATATCCCCGGCAGTCCATCAGCATTCCAGCAATACAAGAAGGTCAGTCCTGGCTGAAGAGGGGACACCCTCAACCTTGCCCCCTACGGTACGGTATAGCGACGCAGTCCAACTGCACAATAGACATCCTGGAAGAAGGGACTGAACAAGGGGACCACATCAGAATGGGAAGACGGCCACCAAAGTCCATCCGACACATAGCCATGTGGTCAGCAGTGGTAGAAGAAGAACCATCACACGGCAGTGGTCCACCAGAATCAGCTAGTCCAAACAGTAGCAACCGCTCCAGGAGAAAGAAATGAGTTCCGCCAGTATTCCACGAGGAAGCCGCCAGGCATGGTGTCCAGCGACGTCTCCCCAGCCAGAGCACCGACCCAGAAACTTCGGACCCCCGTGAGGGTGCCCCTGCCAGTACCTCAGCAATGTTGGGGTCTCGCAACCCCAACGGTTCAATGGCGACCGGGGCGAAGGAACCCCAGGAATCAGAGGGTGTGGCGCAGTGTCCCGCTCTCGAGGGGTTCCGCGGTCAGGCAGGGGGGTTACAGACAGAATAGCATCCAGCCGAGTCCCCAATTCACAGGCAGCAGTACACAGGGCAGCTCTCAAAGTGCCTAGGGCGCCCAATATATCGCCAAGCAACAGTGGCGCCTCCGAAAGTAAGGACGCAGCATCATCCTGCATATGGGGCGAGCAGACGCGGGGCTGTCCCGAGAGCCGGCCGCCATGACCCTTCTCAAACCTTTGAGCACCCTGCCGATTTTTGGCCCGGTGAAAACAGTCTGGGGGCACAGGGGCAGAGTTTTCCATCTCTCCGCAATGTGGAAGTGGCGTGGGCAGACACCCGCGTCCGCAATAGCAGCCCAGGGTCCACACATACAGGAGCTGAAGGCAGGCAGGAAGATGGCGCCCACCTCGGCGCTCGGGGAGACAATGTAGCAGTGGAGCCGTCCCCGGGCCGGAGAGACGAAACAATGTTTCCCTTGTAGCGGCGGTGCCCAAAGCCTATGAAGCGGCAAGACTAGATGCGGTGATTCCAATGCTGCGACGTTACACCAGCCGGCTCCGTCCTGCCTGCAATGGCCGCCATCTCTATGTGCAGGGCCGGTCGCTCCCGAAGAACTAAGACCCGGACACAGCCGCTCGGCGTCTGGAGGAGGTGAGGGCGTTTCGGGACTTCCACTGCCGGGATCGAGCAGAGAAGCACATCGGCATGACCAGGTTCGCCTCCCGGTTCCGCTGATGCCACGCAGTGTGAGGATGATCAGCAGGATGATGCGGAAGACGGGAGAATGGCGAAAGGGTCAGCGGAGCCGAGGAGTCAGGCGGCCATCATGGTTGCGAGCCAGGCTCCTCCATCCTTTAATCATAATCTTAAACAATCCTATGTAAGTCCCAGTCTCCCACATATAAACTTTGATCCCTGGTGTTCAAGCTGCCTTTATAGAGGACTGGAGGCTCCAGATTGGAATCGCTCTAAATTGAATGATGTTGTTTCCTGTATTAAAAATAGGAATGACTCAAAATTCTGATGTTTTCGGACAGAAGTTCGTTTGAGGACAATTTTGTTTTCGATGTGTAAATTGACACAAGAAAGCGCATCATCTGAGCGTAGTATTTTGGCAAATTAACTAGAAATGTTCAATCCATTTTGAAGTTGCAGCCACTGAACTTCAGCAGTGCATTCCTTGCATTCTGTACTATAATATTAAAGACCTAAAGATGGATATTTGTTATCACAAGACAGACTTTGTAACTTTTGTCAGGCTCTGTGCTCGGGCTCCGGTGGGAGCATCGACAAAGCAAGCCGTTGATCACTGGATGGTGCCTGCTTGTGTAGGATGGCCACTCCTTGACCACAAGAGAGATTCTTCAGTCTTCTATCTTCAAGTAGAACGTCGAAGGTCCAGAGTTTTGTTTCAAGTTTCAGTCAGGATTAATATAAAGTCTTGGGACTCAGCTCCTACCTATATACCAAATCTAGGGGCTTGATTACCTGCTAGGTCCCTCCTATGGGTGGGACCAGGGAAGGGGGTGGTTAAACCCCTTTCCTTTTGTCCAGTTTCGTGCCAGAGCTGGGGCTGGAGTGCCCCAGAGCCGGTTTGAAGTGGACTATGCATGAGACACCTTGTGTGCCCCAGGCAGTGTCTAATTTCTTTCAGCCCTCCCTGCCCCAATACGCTATAGCCTGACCGGGGTGGTGCTAGCACCTCCCAAGACAGGAAACCTATTGTCCAAGCCTCCCTCGCTGGAAGGACTCCCAGCAGCATGAGGTCAGACTTGTGTCTGTGGCAGCAGCATCCATTTTGTGATGCTGGGGCTCTGGTTAACTTTAACCGGGATTAGTAGGAACAACATGTCTTCTCGCTCTAGAAGGGTGGAATGCTACCCCGTCGCCAGAATTGGCAAGGGGGTAGTATTCCAAAGCAAAGCGTATGACACCTTACACAACATGTTTTGATAAAGCCAAACCAGAGTTAGCATTTAACTGCGAGGTTAATAATGCACTTGAGTATATGGTATGGCTATATCCTAGAGCAGCTATAAGGACATGGTTCTGAAAGCTGCAGACAGGCTCAGCTCATGCTAGAGCCCCATCTCACATAAAACCAAGCACTCTGCCTCCAGGATTGTTAAGGCCTGCCATAGGAGTGACTTATAGGTGTACATGTGTCTAGATATAAGGTTAGATATAGGAATACTATATCTAAGCAAGGGGTGATTACACGACCATGCCCCAGCTGAGTGATTAGCCAGCTGTCAGTTTGGATGGCCAGCCAGGGGTGGCAGAAGATATGGTGCAGCCCCTGGTAGGCCTTGGATGCACCTATGCCCTGGGTACCTATAGTACACTGTACAGGGGCTGATCAGGTGACACAATATCCAATTGGAGATGTACCTAAAGTACATGGAGTCCATTCTACAGAGAGAGCAGATAGCCTGGGGCCCTGATTAGCAGGATCCCAGGCAACTAAGTCGAAAACCAGCTAAACACTAGGCAAAAAATCTGGGGTAACCATAGTCAGGTATCCACCTTCCTACACACATGAGCGCTTGTTTTTGGAGAGGCGAAGCAGAAAGTGACACACGCGTGACTGCCCCTTTCCTGTCCTACCTCCGTGCCATTGTGATGTGCACCGCACATCACCATTGCGAGCAATTACTCAGTTACTCCGTTTCCTCGGACACTGAGTAACTGAGCCTCAAATCGCTGAACGGACCTCAAAGCGCTGCGGCGAGGAGGCCATAAGACAGACATACTCAGACAAGCGCTACCTTTACCAATGTAAATGCGCTGTCCTTCTGGGCGCTTCAAAAGAGGCCTAGCCCCCCAGAGACTGCCACCTCATAGATGCCTGGGTGGTGACAAGGCCACACAACAGACATTAACGACACGCGCTACACTTTAAGAATAAATTTGCTACCCTTACGGGCCTCGCAGTGCTGCGAGAAAGAGGCCTAGCCCCCCTGCGAGGCCGTGACCTATCTGCATGGGTTCCCGCTGTGGTTACGAGGCCGTACATAGTCCTCTAAAACGAGCGCTACCCTAAAGCAATTGAAAAGTGCTTCTTTTACGGGCCTCTGAGTGCTGTAGCAAGTGCTTAACCCATTGGCAAGAGCCGCGACATAGGCGCCTAGGTGTATTGACCTTATTTGAACAGCGCTATTCTAATATTTTGTAAATCGTATGCCTACTGCTTTCAAAGCGCTGTACACGTACCTGACCCCTCAAAGAGTTCCGCGACATAAGGATAATTACGCACTTATATAGCGCACGACTACCCGGAGGCATCTCGGCGCTTGTACGAATACCGCCGAGGAACCCTTCCTGGCCTTTCCCTGTGAGGAGCCCACTCCTGGGCACCCCCAAGGTGAAGTCAGGCATCCTCAGCATTGTTGGGGCCGTTGTAGAGATTAAGCAAGCTATTGCCCAGAGGTGCAGAGTGGGGCTCATGATCAGAATAGGCACCGAGGCGAGAATTATCAGGTCCGAGGAAATTGAGCCCGAGACCCGCCGAGGCTGGAATTGAACCCTGGTCCCGGCCAGACTACTGCATCAGGGTCTGCCGCTCTAACCATTAATATGTCGCGTGGGGAGGTGCTGCGGCCGAAAGCCGCGTGACGGATGCCCCCAGGTAGCCTAGGCCGGGAGAGCGCATCCGCCCCAGACGATTGGGAGCTGGTCCCGAGGCCTGCTACTAGCTGTTGAGCTTGCTCAAATATACCGCATCCGGTCCTGCGCTAATGCCCCCGTAGGCCCTTGACTGTCTCACCCGCTATAGAGGGGGGTGTTTGTCTCTGTTTACTTGACCCCTCGAGACCCGCTTGCACCCCCAAGGGTGTAAGGGCCTGCCGTACACCGAGATGCGGGGGGAGGATGCCTAGCCCCCAGAGAGCGCAGCGGCAAGGTCGCCTGGTTTGAAGTAGGCGCTTTAACATCGGGCCCTACCCAGAAGGCGAGGCAGTGACTTTGTCTAGAGAATCATGTTGTCAATCTAGATGAGCGACAGCTGCTGCCCGCAGGACCCAACCGTTCCAACCCCAACCTCCGTCTCGCTCCCCTACCCCCGAACACCCACGGCCTTCAATACTTGCTATATTGCGCAAGGCTGGGGCAGGAGCTGGGACGGGCCCCCCACGGGGAATGCCCGCACTAAGAGACCCCTACTTAGGTCGGGGAGGGGGGGATCAAACAAGGCCCGCATTGACTAACCTCGTGGTCAAGCGACCTCGACGCAACAGCAGCAAACGGCGTCAGGGTGAGGGGACAAAGAGGCCGCCAGGTGGGCGGGGGAGGAATTTATACCTCTCCCCGTGCCCCACCCCGGCCGGAAGTGATGAGCGGGACCCTAAAGCGGTCTCGGAACACTAGGCTGCTCAGTGTGCCATCGCGTGGCACTAAAGGGGCTGCCCTCTTATGAGGGTCCCCTGCGGTGTCTTGTCGGTCAGCCCACAGTATATTCCACCTTGATTAACAATGTAATAACTTTGTGCTTCTTTTAACAGTTCCTTCTGAAATTCTCCAGTTTAATAGTTTTTTTTATTTGTTGAGTTTGGCTTAATCGGACGAGCTGTTTGCTTGCTGTGTTGACAGACACTTTTGCAACAGCCTCATGTAAACGCAGCCCTGGCGTACAGGCTCATGTCAAATTCTTTGTTTCTTCTGCCGGGTGACCAGGTCTTTCACTTCCTCCAGACCCCACCAATCCCCCGTTCCTTCCAGAATTGTATTTCTAAGACACCTAGGGCAGATTTACAAGCTTCTTGCAAAACTTTTGTGTCCTTTTTAACATGGGAAAAGTGATGCAAGAGTGGTGCAAGTGGCTTGTAAATCTGCCCCTACAAGTCTTTCTAAAACAAGACCTGTCTAGCGCTCGCTTCTCCTACTTTTTGTGCTACTGAAGGCCAGGTGCTGGATGGGAGTTTTCTTTGTACATTTGCATACATGTTTTCAATTGGCTCCTGACTCCTGAAACCATGCTGTCGAGCTTCAAATGCCCGCCTGCCTTTGTCTGTGTGTTCAGCTCCCTGTGTAGATGTTTCAGTTGTCTCTACTCAAGGGTTGCTTCAGCCTGATCCAGAGTGAAATCTGGAATTGTGGACACCTCAACTTCTGAGATCAAAATCCCAGTTACTTACAGTTACGACTTTTTACTGGTTATTAGTGTCTTGTTGGCTTACGTTGTTTTTCCCCAGCATAATTTCACCAGATGGCATTAAACAAGCATTTGCACTGCACTAAGTCTCGCATTACTTGAAGGTTGATGTGGTCTGTTGTCTTTTACGTTTAATGTTTTCGCATCCAGGCAAGTGTTCTGATATTTTAGTTTTTTTTTCTGTGCTTCTTTCAAACATAGAATATGTTGAAGTGCAGCTTCTCCTAATTGACCTTTGTTGAGGCAACCGGTCCTTTTGTATATTACAAGTGCTGCCTAGAATTACTGTATGAGCCATAAAGTGTGCAGTGGAGGTAGCCGAGCACACGCTAGTATTCCGGGGTTGGATAAATGTTTTGCACAATAAATTAAGAACCAGGTAAACATTTTTTGGTAGTTCCTATTTTCTCTATAATGTGCTAAATTGTATCTAAAGAGACTGCATTTAAAATCTTAGTTGAATGAATGAATAAAATATTTAATAGAGCGCACGGTGGCCGAGCGGCTTCCTGGCGCTGGGGACCTGATCAAGAACTCAACAGAGGGGACCCAAGGAGATTAAGAAGGGAATGCCTGAGAAAAGAGGAAAGTTTTAAGGGATTTGCGGAAGTGAGTGTAGATGGGGATGGAGCGAATAGAAAGAGGAAGGCTGTTCCAGAACTGGGGTGCAAGGACTGAGAATCGGGTGCCCGCCGTTCTGGATTTACGGAAGCGAGGGATGTGAAGAAGTGAGAGAGAGGAAGAACGAAGAGTGCGAACAGGGGCATGAGAAGAGACAAGAGTGTTAATGAACAAGGGCGCAGAACGGGAGTGAGCCAGAAATGCTAGACAGGCCAGTTTGAAGAAGGATCTGAAACGAACAGGGAGCCAATGAAGTGATTTGAGAACCGGGGTGATATGAGAAGATTTAGGGAGGGAGAGGATGAGGCGAGCATCTTGATTTTGAATGGCCTGCAGGCGGCGGGATTCGTAAGCGGGTATGCCCACGTACAGGCCATTCCCATAGTCAAGGCGGGAGGTGACGAGGGCCATGACTATGGATTTAAGTGCATCGGTAGAAAAAAAGCGTGAAATTTTCCGAATTAAACGGAGGGAGAGAAAGCAGGAGGACACAACGGAGCTGATCTGACTGTGCATAGATAAGTCATGACTGACTTTGATACCGAGAGTGCGGACAGAGGAAGAGGGGACAGGGGGGGGACCAAAGGAAAGGGGCCAATGTGCAGGGGACCAGGGGTTGGAGGGGCCACCAGTGAGAACAAGTTCCGTCTTGTCTGGATTGAGCTTCAGTTGGTTAGCGCACATCCAGTCAGAAATAGAACAGAACTTGGGAAGAGAATCAGGGGTAGAAGAAAGATCAAAGACAAGCTGAAGGTCATCTGCGTAGTTATACACAGAGACCCCCAGCTCAAGAAGAGAGGTGATGAGGGGGTGAATATAAAGATTGAAAAGTAGAGGAGAGAGAGATGAGCCTTGGGGAACACCACAGGTGACTGGGCGGGGAGGTGCAGAGAAACCGGGGAGATGAACTGCCTGGGACCTATCCTGAAGGAAGGACGCCAGCCAGGAAAAGGCCATGCCCCGGATGCCCGCTGCGCTGACACGGTCGAGAAGGATGGAGTGGTCAACCGTGTCAAACGCAGAGGACAAGTCGAGAAGGACCAGGGCTTGGGGGAGGTTAGAATCGGCCTTCCCCTTAAGCTCGTCCAGGACTGCGAGGACCACCATCTCCGTGGAGTGGCCCGGGCGGAATCCTGCCTGATGGGATGCAAGGAGGCCATTCTCCTCAATGTAAGAGGAGAGGCAGGAAGTAACATGAGCTTCGAGGATCTTGCTGAGGTAGGGAAGAAGAGAGATGGGACGGAAATTGGAAGGAAGAGAGGGATCTAGACCGGTTTTCTTTAGAATAGGGAGGACTGTGGCAGATTTAAAAGAAGAGGGGACAGATCCGAGAGCCAAAGAGGAGTTAAGGAGAGCAAGAGGAGGCGCAGGACAGTTGGTGAAGAGGGTTTTAAGAATGCGTGCTGGCGCGCAATCCATGGGGGAGCCAGACTTGATTTTGACCAGAAGTTTTAGAAATAGATCAGTGGAGAGAGGAGGGAAAGAGGAAAAAGAGAAGGAGGGGCAGATGGAAGGACAAATGGGACGGGGTTGAGGCACTGTAGGAATGTTGGCTTTGATCTTCACGATCTTGTCGATAAAAAAATCGTTAAGTGAGGAACAGAGGGACTGTGAGGGAACCAGGCTAGGGGTAGAGCGATCAGAGGTGGCAAGATTGTGGACCAGAGAGAGAATTTCACGGGGTTTATTGGCCGCGAGAGCTACTCTTTCAGAGAAGTAAGTGGTTTTAGCCGCTAGGATCGCTTTTTTATATTTGGTAAGGAGTGATTTGTATTTGGTGCGCAAAGAGGGAGATTAGTTCCGTCTCTAGTGACGTTCCGATCGCCTTAGGTCGAGTTTAAGTATTTTGAGTTCTGGAGAGAACCATTTGTGCGCGTCATATGGACGAATCGCCTTGATCTTTCTGAGCGGAGCGACAAGGTCGCACGAAGAGGAAAGCCATGTGCCAATGGCGTTAACCTGGGAGTCAAGAGGAAGGTTGGTAAGGGTGAGAGCAGAGGAAGCCAAAGTGAGCGAGAGGGAGTCGAGGTCGGTCCGATTCCAATTGCGGGCTAGTTAAATGTTATCAAGAGACCAATATGGAAATATTCTTCAGCAGGTTTTTTTTGTGCCGACCACACGTTGTGCAGAATAGGGTGGAATGTTTATCACACATAGTAAATAATATTGCCCAGGGGTGAGGGATTTACCAGGTATGGTAACTGCCTCCTGTTCAGAGATTTCAAACTGGAAATGGGGCAAAGCATAAAGGATCAGTTTTGTTTGTTCCCACACCTCCCCATAAATCTGGTTTAGGAGGGTCGTTCAGTTGTACATAATGTTTTATTGGTTATATATAAGATAACAAAAATGCTTATAGCACTTTCATAGCATAACATCTCATCATGCTGCATAGCAGCCGCGCTGCTCTACAACAGAGCTGAAAATAAATTGGCAAAGCCGATAGCTCTGGCTAAACACTTATAAGGTGGCAAAGCCAATAGCTCTGGCTAAACACTTATAAGGTGGCAAAGCCAATAGCTCTGGCTAAACACTTATAAGGTGGCAAAGCCAATAGCTCTGGCTAAGCACTTATAAGGTGGCAAAGCCAATAGCTCTGGCTAAACACTTATAAGGTGGCAAAGCCAATAGCTCTGGCTATACACTTATAAGGTGGCAAAGCCAATAGCTCTGGCTAAACACTTATATGGTCTCAAAGGCTAGACCTATTGGCTATGCCAATGCTGCTGCTTGTTGAGTATTGCTTTGAAGTCGGAGTAAAAGAAAATAGCTGAGGCCGAGGTCCCTGGCTTCCAATAATGACTGGATTGCATTAATGATTCAGTGGGGGCCTCAGAATTAAAAAGGTGAAGAACCGCCGCTCTAATGTATTGTGTCTTTAACATTTCAATCTTAAAATGGTCTATTTAGGGAAATAAAAGAACCAGACTGGGAGAGCCAGTGACCTGCATGTACTTCCACAAACCCGGCCAGTATAACCCACCGTCTTCTTTCAAACAGTATTACATCTACTATGAGAGCCTAAAAAAAGGAAGGTTCTAAAGTATTTTTGGGAGTACATTTTATTTACATGCTTCAGGGCCCAATTTTCAGAGAAAATGTAATGTATAGCGTTCTGAAAGTACATATATTTAATTAGAACAATCTTCAATCACAAAAATACAAAGACATATATTACCTAATTTATGCAACACAGCAATATTGTTTACATGATTATTGTGTTATCATAAACAGTTATCATATGTTTCGCCTTGCTTCACATAAGACCGTATCTTCAAGACCATAATACATACACAAACAATACATTTTATAATTAAAACGTCAATTAACACTCAAAAAAGAGAACATGAAAACTATTCAAGATATCAAAACAATTGTAAATAAGAATAACATTGCAAATATATAGTATAAATTCACAATAAATTTCCATACGATTATATTGATCACTTAAATGATATTCTTTTAAAAATGCACATTTAATTTAATTATTTTCCTAGTAAAATATGACACTAAATGTTTTGTCACAGGATTTGTCTCCGTTTTGATATATAGCCTTTCATATTTAATATTTCTCCATAAAGCAATTGACTTAAACAATAATATATTTTGCCCAATCCCTAAATATCCACTAACTCTTTAGAGTAGCGATACAAGTTCTATTGAATGGAACAGTTTCATTTTGTTAATTTATGTCATTAAAAAAAGGTCTTTGAATCTTAAAAATGAATTTCTACTCCTAACTTCTAGGGAAAAAATGTAAACTCTGCTAAAAGAGAAATCCTATACCTGTTTCTTATAGTTTAATTTAATTGACAATACTTGTGCTGAATCAATGTAAGAGTCTCAAACTTATATTGTGTATCATTAATCATTGCATAATGTCTCAGCGTACGATTAGAGTATACCATTATTTAATGTATATATTTATTGTCAGGATAACGTCCTCAGTCTTCCGACAAACACAGAATTATTATCAAGTCTTTATTTCTGATCAACAAGGACAGCATTATGACTATAAATCACAGTAGTGGAGGAGTAATGCTGTCTTTATTAAGATTGAGGCTTCCAGTGCCTGAAAAGACTCTTAGTAGGGTGTTATGTATACCAGGTCTGTACCCTACTTTGTGGGAAAAGAGAGAACCAGCATGACCGGAAGGAGGCCTGGAGGCAGCTGTAGTACTAAAGGTGCTGAAAAAGGCATCTGAGTTTGAGAGAGTGGACTGATAGCAAAGGAACCCTTGGACCAGGGGTGGGAACGCCCGAAGCAAAGTGTTTCTTAGGAGGCATGTATTTCCTGTGCTTGACACCTTAGCCTGGCTATCGCCCCTAAGGGTGGGCAGTCTCTAGGGACTGTGCTTTCTGTGGCTCTGCCTCCTGTGGTAAAAGGCCAAAGTAGTAACAACCCAGTCAGTACTTGTCCATGCAAGAGTACGAAATCAGGAGACAGGAAAGCACAGGATCGGAGTTATGACTGATCACCCCAAAAAGCCCTGTTCGGCCTGGTCTGGAGAGCACCCCATTGTGCCAAGCTTTAATTTTCAACAAAAAGCCACGCGTATTGTCAACAGGCTGCCTGCTAAAGGAACTATAAGTCCCAGGAGACCTGTCTGTCTGCTGATGGAGGAGGAGGGGCCCCATGCTATATAGTACCGGACTCTCAAATGCAGCGCTGGATGCCACACCACTGCAGCTGTCTGGTAAAGGAATTACAAATATCAGGAGTCCTGTTGTCTGCTGGGGAGTAGGAGGGACCACATCTTCTACACGCTATATTGCCCTGGACTATGCCCCACAGCGCGGGACTTCAAACTCCTGTAGCTGCATGGTAAAAAGACTACAAATCCCATGAGACCTGTTGTCTGCTGGGGCAGGAAGAGGGACCACATCTTCAACGTGCTACGATGCCCGTACTGGCTCCTGCAGCTCGGGACGCCAAGCGCACGTCTTCAGTCAGCCCGTAACTGTTAGTTTAGCTGGGAGGCTGCTCTGCATTTCCCTGTATGCAGCCAGCTGCACAAAGTAACTTCACAGCTGGGAGCTCCTAAAGTAATTGTGAAAGTGACACAGCTCAGAGCTCTGCAGTCACTGACTGTCTGCACAACAATTTGAGTTCCGTTCAGTTTCATAAAGCTGGCTCCGGCCCGCTCACCGCAGGGGCCTCTCACGAGTGCCCTTTCTTATATTTCAGGCTCTTTGCAGCAGTACGGTCAGTTAAAATAATGAAATGAACAGATTGTGAAAAAACAGATTGCAATACTTTGTGAGCTTTTGAAAATATATTGAGAAAAAAAGCCTCTGGTAACGAAATACATTCACACAGAGTATGCCTGTGAGGCTAAAAGTGTTCTGCCATCCTCAACCCGTCCCAATCCGTATTCCGAAGCAACCACAGCACAGAGACTGCCTTACTCACCCCCACAGATGACATCCGTACCCTCATGGACCAAGGCCACTCAGCACCCCTCATCCTACTCGACCTATCAGCGGCCTTCAACACCGTCTCCCACAGCACACTAGTCGCCAGACTACACGACGCCAGCATACAAGGAAAAGCATTGGACTGGATACGATCATTGCACACCAGCAGAAGCCAAAGGATCAGATTCACACCCTTCCTCTCCGACCCCACGAAAATCACCTGCGGAGTCCCATAGGGTTCATCACTGATCCCCCACCCTCTTCAACATCTACATGGCCCCCCTCGCATCTATCGTCCGACAACACGGCCTCAACCTCATATCTTACGCCGACGACACCCAGCTCATCCTCTCTCTCAACAAAGACCCCACTACTGCCAAAATCAACTTCCAGAAAGGAATGCAAGACGTTGCATTCTGGATGTCCAACAGCTGCCTGAAGCTCAATGCCGATAAGACAGAAGACCTCGTCCTCGGCACCACCCCTTCTGCATGGGACAGCACCTGGTAGCCTACCGCCCTTGGAAGCCCACCTAACCCCTCAGACCACGCCAAGAACTTTGGCACCGTACTCGACTAATCGCTCATGCAAATGGATCCCCCCTGAGTCAAGGAAGACAGTCGCCCATGCACTCATCATTAGCAGACTGGACTATGGAAATGCACTCTATGCCGGCATCAACAAGTCCGTAATCCGCAAACTCCAGACAATACAGAACACCGCCGCCAGACTCGTCCTCGGCTACCCCCGACACACACATCAGCCAACACCTACGAAGTCTCCACTGGCTCCCGGTGGAGAAAAGAGTCACTTTCAAAAACCTTACTCACGCCTACAAATGCCTACACAACAACGGACCCAAAATCCTCAACGACAGAATCAACTTCCACGTACCCAAAAGAAACCTCCGATCTTCCAACCTTGCACTGGCCGAAACCTCGCACATCCACAGAGCCAGAGCAGGTGGAAGATCCTTCTCTCACATTGCAGCAGAGACCTGGAATGAGCTACTGGCAGACATCAGACATGCCCCCTCCCTGAGCACCTTCAGGGAGACCCTCAAGACCTGGCTCTTTGGCTAAACAGATCTGCAGGCTCCCATCCGCCCGCCCCCCTCAGCACCTCGAGACCCTCACGGGTGAGTAGCGCACTTACAATTCCCTGATTGATTGATTGAGTGATTGATTTGTAAGCAGACCTCAAGGGAGCAGGGAAAAATAGATCCCACAACCCAAACAGTGGAAGGGCACACAAGTACCAGGGCATGCTTCAAGGAAGGTCGAATTAACGGAAGACGACATGGGAGAATGCGCTGACCAATGAACAGAAACATAAATATCGACAGACCTGATTCTGGTGGGATACTCAAGATTTTTTAAGCAAAAATGCCTTTGTTTTTTGGGTCACAAATACCCTACTAAAATCCCACCTGTAGGTTGGTCACTGGATGTAATTCTGTGACCGAATTATACCAGGTGATTCAAATGTAGAACATGGAAGGAAACATAGAGCAAACAATTCACTGAGGAGGAATGGGACAAGCTACGGGGCTACTCACAACTGGCCTCAAGAAATGCCACGCCCAAATGCTCATTTTTTATCTATCTGCATCATGCCGGTGACGTCAGGTGACTCTGGTCAGTGGTGACGGAGATAGTGTCACTCATAGTCCTTGAAATGTCACTCACAATTACACTGAAAATATGAAAATGTCATGCATAGCAACCTGAAACCTTGGTAGCTATGTATGGATAGTCGTCTAAAAGCAAATCACAGTTATGACACAGGTTTAAATGAAGACGGCTGAATGCCGGCTCGCTCTAAGGTACTTCTACAACTGAACACTGACGCTGCTGCAACAGGCGGACCCCCTGCATGGCCAGCCTGCAACAACTCAACGTGGACTCCCGGGCCTGTGGTGCAACCAGCACCACCCTGCATGATGCATGGTCCTGAGCCACTGTACACACATTGATGGTGGCAGTACTGATTTTAACACAAGCTGAAGGGGGAGAGGTGACATCCCTACTCTGACCTCCCCAATTTATGACTACAATACAAACAAAGGAGTAGGAAAGTGGATAATAAATGGTGGCACGTTCTCAGTGAGAAAAAACTGCCCTCACTCACAAAATTATGACATTCTTCATCATTGGGCTTGCTTACTAACGCCCCTGCGCAGACAGCACTCACTTTAACACAACCTGAAGAGGGGAGAGGTGACATCCCTACTCCGACCTCCCGAATTTATGACTGCAACACACACAAAGGAGTGGGGAAGTGGATAATAAAAGGTGGCACGTGCTCAGTGAGAATAAACTGCCCTCACTCGTAAAATTGTGACATGCTTCATCATTGGGCTTGCTTACTAACACCCCTGTGCAGACCAACGCCTGGGGTAGAGCAAAGGGGAGGGGAAATACAAACAATGACAATTTGGTATCACCGAAGAAAAGTGCATCTAGTGAAAGTTAAAACTAGCTCCGATGTGTACCCACTCAAAACTTTATTCCTGGATCATCTGGCTAGTTTTTAAAATGTGAAGGATGGTGGTGACAGGAGAAGATTAAGATGCTTTCACCCCTCCTTACTGCCATGGTGTTGACATGTTTCTGCCTTTTAACTCATGCCCACAGTGTTGGGTCACTTCGGCATTCAACAGGACACTCCGGATCACAAAAACATAGTACCCTCTGATCCTGGCTTAGGTATCTATGGAATGCATTCCTTCCAACATGGGGTTCCCTATTTCACATACACTTCATAATCTGTGGGAAAAGCACACGGAGGGGAGAGAATTATTACTAGATTACCATTTGATCCTCCACAAAGTATCAGGGAGTGGAAAATCGAAACTCCTGGGTTCTTCTTCCCTCTTTGCACCACATCCATGGACCACCTCAAAGCTCACAATACCATATAGGTATAATATTTCGAGATTGCATCCAAATCGGACTAAACGCTCATCGTGGAACAGTGTCCACACCACATAACACTCAGGAAAACGCTTTTACCAACACTAATGCTGCGCAAGAAAATATCACTCACAGAGTTTCACCAAGCGAATAGCTTTAATTAGCGAGGGGTTGAGAGGGACCCTCTGAGGTCAAACTCTATAAGGAGATAAAGCACATACATAATGGTTTTATAAATAGGCATGATTATTTGATATGTATAAATGAGGAAAATCAATAAATCTGGATGCAACTCATAGTGCCACTTTTTACAGTTGTAAGGGTCATAACCGCTGAAAGAATTCCTGGATTACAGTGGAAATGCTCCAGTTCGCGATATACTTGCGTATACCACCACACATGGACCTAATGAAAGTAAGCGATCACGTATTTACTTTGTCGGTGTAACTGCACACCCAGTACCGTAATCTATGTCCACGCCGTTGTTGTTGTCCCAGCCCGTCTCCCCTCCCTGCTCCCTGCCGCTGCTCCCCCGCGGCCCCACCCCCACTCCATACAGCATCCAGAACAGATCCCCTCCCCACTCGCCACCCCGCTCCCGCCTCCCAGATGCACCTCCCTCGCTCTGCCCCCCTCCACTCTCCACTTATGACAGGGTCACTTACGCGCAGCGGACGCGCCCTATGCGCGCCGAAGGCACGCCAAAGGTAAGCCCGTCTACGCCCGTCCGCGCCTGACCCGCGCCCAGAGCCAGACCCCCTGGCCCCCGCAAAAACTACTCCACCCGCCTTACGTACGACGTTGCAACCCTCACTGCATTCAACACCGGCCGACTCCCAGACTGCCACCAAGCCGCCCCAGGACGCGCCCATGGACCCTTCACCTGCCAATCCTGCAAGTTCAGCTGCATCAGGTCCCATACTTCAACCAATAACTCCAAACAGAGCGCAAACAAAAACCACCTGAAGTGCATCCTGCTCAACACCCGCTGGGTCCACAGACACGCCATTGAACTATGGAACCTACTTGACACCATGACTCCGGACGTCGCCTTTCTCACGGAAACCTGGATGAACGCCTCATCAGCGCCCGACATCGCCATAGCCATCCCGGATGGTTACAAGATCATCCGAAGGGACTGCATCAACCAAACAGGAGGAGGCATCGCCATCGTCCACAAGAACTCCATCCGCATCACGACCAGCGCTGACGACACCCTCACAGCCGCCGAACATCTCCACTTCCAGATTCACACCGACCCCAAGACTACACTTAGAGGCACCCTCGTCTACAGACCCCCAGGACCCCGCACACAATTCAGCGAAGACATCACTGACTTTATCAGCCCACACGCCCTCTCCTCCGAGTACTACATTCTCCTTGGGGACCTCAACTTCCACATGGAAAAGAACGATAGCAACAACACCACCCTTCTAGACAACCTCGCCAATCTCGGACTCAAACAACTGGTAAACACCTCCACCCATTACGCCGGACACACGCTCGATGCAATCTTCTCCTCCAGCAAGCACATCTCTTTCAATCACGCCTCAGGACTCCACTGGACGGACCACAGCTGTGTCCACTTCAACTTCAGAAAAACCACGACACACCACCACCCACAACAAGTCCCCTGCAGAAACTGGAACAAAATTACCACTGACCAGCTCACCACAGCGCTAAACCAAATCCTTCCCACCAGATCATCGGACCCAAACCATGCAGCCATCAATCTCGCACAATGGATCACCCTCTGCGCTGATGAATTAGCACCCGTGAAAAACCACCACAACAAGCCAGGAAACAAAAAAGCCACCTGGTTCAATGACTACCTCAAAAACTCAAAAAAATCCTGCTGCACCCTCGAGAAAGCCTGGCGAAAAAACCCAACCACAGACAACATGACCGCCCTCAAGGACGCCACCCGCAAACACCACCATCTGATCCTATCCACCAAGAAATCAGCATTCAAGGATCGACTCGACAACAACGCCCACAACAGCAAGGAACTGCATCAACCAAACAGCATCGTCAAAGAGCTTACCAACCCCAGCGCCAGCACCAACGACATCACCCCCTCTCAAGAACTCTGTGACTCTCTAGCCTCGTTCTTCCACAGCAAGATCGCTGACATGCATAACAGCTTTGGCGAACAATCCACTCCCCTCACCACCAAACTGAAGCCCCCCACCACCACCCTTTGCGCCTGGACCCCAATCAGCACCGAAGATACCATCCGCTTGATGAATTCCATCCACTCCGGATCACCAACCGATCCATGCCCCCACCACATCTTCAACAAGGCCGTCTCCGTCATTGCACCCCAACTCCGGGACATCATCATCTGCTCCTTCAACACCGCTACCTTCCCGGAAAGCTGGAAACATGCCGAACTCAGTGCCCTCCTGAAGAAACCTACAGCAGACCCCACCGAACTTAAGAACTACCGCCCCATCTCGCTCCTCCTATTCCCTGCCAGAGTCATAGAGAAGACTTTCAACAACCAGCTCGCCGCCTTCCTCGAGTCTAACGGCTCCCTCGACCCCACACAATCCGGCTTCAGAGCAAAACACAGCACCGAAACCGCCCTCATCGCAGCCACAGACGACATCCGAACACTACTCGACAATGGGGAAACAGCTGCCCTTATCCTCCTGGACCTCTCAGCAGCGTTTGACACGGTCTGCCATAGCACCCTCAGCAACGTCAGGATACAAGAAAGCATTGGACTGGATCATCTCGTTCCTCGCCGGAAGAACCCAGAGAGTCCGCCTCCCCTCCTTCAGGTCAGAGGCCTCCAAAGTCATCTGTGGAGTACCACAAGGATCATCCCTCAGCCCCACCCTCTTCAACGTCTACATGAGCCCCCTCGCATCCATCGCACGCCAGCACAACCTTAACATCCTCTCCTACGTTGACGACACACAGCTGATCCTCTCCCTCACCAAAGACCCAAAGACCGCCAAAACCAGCCTACACGAAGGGATGAAAGACGTAGCCGAGTGGATGAAGAACAGCCGCCTAAAACTGAATTCAGACAAGACGGAAGTCCTCATCCTTGGATCATCCCCCTCCGCATGGGACGACTCATGGTGGCCTCCGGCCCTAGTCAGTGCGCCCAAGCCTACGGACCATGCTCGCAACCTTTGATTCATACTAGACTCCTCCCTCTCAATGACCAGACAAGTCAACGCTGTCTCGTCATCTTGCTTTAACATCTTACGCATGCTTCGAAAGATCTTCCGATGGATCCCCACCGAAACAATAAAGACGGTCACTCAAGCACTTGTCACAAGCCGACTGGACTACCGAAACACCTTCTACGCCAGAACCACAGCCAAATTACAGAAAAAACTCCTACGCATTCAGAACGCCTCCGCCCGACTCATCCTAGACATACCACGCCACAACCATATTTCCGGTCACCTGAGAGACCTTCACTGGCTCCCCGTCAACAAGAGAATCAAGTTCCGTCTCCTCACCCACGCACACAAGGCCCTCTACGACCTAGGACCCAGCTACCTCAACACGCGCCTGACCTTCTACACCCCCACCCGCCATTTACGATCGTCCAATCAAGCCCTCGCCGCGATCCCACGCATCCGAAGAGCCACCATGGGAGGAAGATCATTCTCCTACTTAGCAGCCAAAACCTGGAATTCTCTTCCCACCCACCTCCGCCTTACACAGAACCACCTCTCCTTCAGAAAACAACTCAAAACATGGCTGTTTGATAAATAGCGAACCCCCTCCCTCAAGCGCCTTGAGACCCTCTGGGTGAGTAGTGCGCTATACAAATTATAACTTGACTTGACTTGATCTTGTAGATGTTCCGTCCCAGACCCCACCCCTAGCGCCTCACTTCTTCAAGGTGGGTACTTTTTCTGGACATTCTCCGACTCTCGCCATATAGGTGCAAGTTGCGGTCCTCCTCCTACCCTAAGACAGGAGAAGTTCAGGTCACGTGGGGGACATAGGAGTCACATGATCTCAACGTCTACGGCGTCAGGTGTCCGATCTTCAGATCTATACTGTGATTTCTTTTACAGGTTATTGGAAAGATAGCTTTATTGAATTCCTGTCTATTCCTCAAGTTACCAAGGGAGCCACTAATCAAAACTGGAGTCTATATAGTGGTCAACTTTATATATTCAGGGTGTTCCAAGGAATATCATCAGTCAACTCCAACACATGGTTTTTTATTATGTACCCCCACTTATGTTACCTCATCATGAGTAATCTCTTTTTATCTCCTGTAGGTGGTCTGATTCTGAGTTAGTCCAGGCCCCTCCAGGATAGGTCACTTACTATGTGGTGTTCCTAAGTAGTGTGTAGTAAACCTTGTATTATATTTCTGCCATCTAATGGTACTTCTGTGTTCTTACTCCTAAGGTTCGCATTAACTCGTGTCTCTCCTACGTTTTCCTTCATCAAGTTTTTTCTACAGCCACATAGTTGTTTGAATTTCTCATATATTAGTTTTATTCACAGATAGATGCTCATGGGGCACGGGGGCATCATGGAACACAAGGTTGTTAGTAAGCAAGCCCAATGATGAAGCATGTCACAATTTTGTGAGTGAGGGCAGTTTTTTCTCATGAGTGCGTGCCAAATTTTATTATCCAGTTTTCTACTCCTTTGTGTGTTGTGGTGACAGTACTCACTCTGGCAGGGCGGCAGGCTGCTGACTCGGACTGGCATCAGCTCTATTGCCAGTACTGGTGGGCTCAGCCTGTGTGTGACATAGTAACTCATAGAATCCCTACCGCTGGGCTGGGGAGCATATTGCAATTCTGGATAGTCATTGGGTGGTGACTCCTCAGTGATGCCGTGTTGTATCGGCCTGTGGTGTGTTCAGTCCCAATCCATTGTAACAAAGTAGAGAGCTGCGAGGAGCAGATCATGAGCACGGCCCTGAAACCTAACGGGAACAGCGCGCATCACGTATTGCCACTCAGTCATGGTGCATTATAGCAGCTGAGGAGGCGCTATAATGTGTGACTTTGCATTTCAGTGCGGTGATGCGGACCACCACAATGAAATACGTTAGCGTAACCCTTGATGCGTGGTACATGGCAGGGCTGGCCATACTGATGCAACTAAACTGAGGTCATGGGCACGTGACGTGCCGGCTCACGTGGCAGTCAGAATCTCAGCTGTAATGAGTGATTTTTCTTTTGCTACTGTGAGTTGTCAGTGAGTGTGTTTTGAAATACAGCAGCCTGCCAGGCTGTTACCTAGACTATGTTCGCTGACTATAATTATGAAGGGTGAGGCAGACGAAATCTGTGTCGGGGCCTCTCACATCCTACAAGACTGGACCCGGGAGAGAGCCCCCTGGCCAGTGATTTTCCTCCTTTGCCTTGATTGATTGTCAGCAAAAAAGCCTAGGGCCCAGTGGGTATACTAAGGCTGGTGAAAGCTGGAATGACTAATTGTTTTTCTGCGGTTGTAACGTTGTTTTGAGCTCCCCATCTTTTTGTGCCCGTAGAACACCGTCCCTTCCTCCAGCAGGTATCCAAGGCTGTGGCAACATGTCCCTAGTGCTATTTCCTACCTGCCCAGATCCCTAGAATTGTTGCTGTCGTCTGGCTACACTAGTACTTTGAAGCTGGTGACATCCACCAGTTCATAGAGCTCTTCTCACGTCCAGCTTGCCTCCTGATTCGAGACAGAAATCACAGCAGTCCGCATGAACCCTTATGAATTACACCATTTGTGCTGAATGTGTAATACAGAAATAAACAAACAGATTTAGCTCCATCAGTCGATATCACAGAAACAGCTTTACATCATGGCACGCATGGCGAAAATGAATGGTGAAACCATAGGTGACACAGCTATTGCTTATTAATTGTTTTAGGAGTGTTTTAGATATTTTAATGCCCTTCCATTTCTGATGCTTTGCAGCACTTAACTTTTTACTTTCGTGATGATCAGATGGGTGTAATTTCTGATATTTATATGCTTTCCTCTGCTTCTTCGCTTAATTATGCTGGCCAGAAAGTGTCACTCATAGTCATTGAAATGTCACTCATAGCAATCTGAAACCTTGGCAGCTATGATAAGGAATAACCCAAAAACACAGGAAGATTAGAAACATCTGTTCATTTAATTTTCTCTTTGGCATATGACTTATGCCGCACTGTATTTGGTCCGGTGTTTAAAGTTGCATGGTATTTTTCTCTATTTACTTTGCTATGCACCATGATGTGCATTTGAAAAACCCAATACATAAAGCGTTAAAAAAAATCAAATGAAAAATTAATAAGCTGTCAAGTTTAATTGCACCACTAACACATATTCTCATATATTTAATTAAATATAAACTGTCACTTCCCGTTAACAACTTTCTGTAAATACTCTTTAGTCCTCTGCATCAGTGTTTTGAAGATGCTCATGTGAAGTGAAGCTGTAAATACTTTTCTACAGCAGCAACCGAGAGTGAGACCCTGTAACTTGGACTGTGTATGTCTTAAAAACATCCATATCCGTGGCATCTAAAAACCCAGGTCTTTCCTGCCACAAAATGTTTGTTCCTGTGAAATGTGTTCACTCCTGGAGACGGGAAATGGAGGTTCTGTTAGTGGCCAACAGAGGGCGCTCTTCGGGATGAAATCTACAGAGCACATTGTATGAAAGAGGAAGGGTTTCCTGTTCCAGGTCAGCGGTGGCAGAGACAGTACAAGCAGCAGATGTTGACATCATTTCCAGCCTCTCCCTTCGTGTCCAACCTGCTGCAGAGGAGGAAGGACGGCTTGTCTGTCTGTGCAGTTATCTTCATCTTCAGACCCTCACAGCTTCCCCACCACCTCTCGCAGACCCCAAATCTGCACCTGCCCCGCCCCAGCCATATGAGGACGAGAGAGCCTACCATATTACATTATATTATATCATATTAATATGGTATTACAGCACTATAAGGTTTCTGTGTCACTATAATGCATCTTACTGTACTGAGTAATTTGTGCCACTGCACTGCATCTTACTGCACTGTGAAAAATGTGTTCACATTACACTGCATCTTAGCGCTCTATGAGAAATCTGTGCACACTCTTTGCTCGGCTCTCGCTGTTAGTTTGTTGACTTGCCCACCTCTACACCTGTGTCAAAAGCATGTCCAGCAGGCAGCTGAACGTTAATGCTCCCCTGCTGCCCCGTGCCCCTTTGCCCCTGTTTTAATATCTCAGTCGAGGTAAATCCTCAGTCATTGCAATAGTTTCCAGCGGCATAGGTTGTCTTATAGCATTATCTGCTGCAGAGGTTGTGTGTCTGCTGCCGGGATTGTGTATGTGTGCACTAACCTTGGGTCTGTCAGGTAGGAGGCCTTTCAAGCAGTGGAATGTACGTGTCTGTGTTTTTGATGTACCTCTGCAGGTTGAATGTGTGTGCATCTGAACAGGGTAGAGTTGTTTTTGCAGGCTGTGTGTGTGTGTGTCTATGAGGTGCATCTACAGTGAGTCTATTTCAAGTGTGTCTGTCTTAGCAGATATTGGCGGGGCTGTCAGTCACTCTTCTTGGCCTTTCCTCTCTGTATCGACATCTTTAGGATCACTTGCTGTAAGAGGGTCTGCTCTGTGTAGAATAGTCAGGTGCTACTCGGCACACTGCAGACATCTCAGCAAAGTCGCATGTGAAGTTCTAGTTCTTCCCCATAGTTTGGAAGAATTAGGCAGCTTTGAGTGAGACTTCAGCACAACTTCCAAATATGTGACTGCCACAAGCACCCAGTGATACTTGCATGACAGTGCTACAAGGGGTTGCTGCACTCTCTCATCAACAGTGTGTTGATGAGGATTTTGCTACGATATGAAGCCTACATGAAGGATTTCAGGAGACTCTTGAAGTCATTCTGCTCTGCTTGTCACTTTAGCAGGAACGGGAGAACAAGATGAGCGAGCAGAAAAAGCAAGAAGAGGCCAGAGAAGAGAAATAAGAGGGATACAGAGGGCCTGATTCACAGGACTAACTTAAGACAAAATCCTAAATTTTCTACTATTTTGGTATTCACAGAAGGCACTTACTCATTTTGGTATTCACAGAAGGCACTTACTCATTTTGGTACTCACAGAAGTCAGGAGTCTTAACTTTAGGACTCCTAAATGCCTTCTGTGAATACTGAAAGTCTTAAAGTTAGGATTTTTCTCAGTTTAGGAGTATCAACGTTAGGACTCCTAACTTTAGGACTCCTAATCAGAGAAAAATCCTAAGTTTAAGACTTTCGGTATTCACAGAAGACATTTAGGAGTCCTAAAGTTAGGACTCTTGACTTATGTGAATACCGAAATGAGTAAGTGCCTTCTGTGAATACCTAAATGGTGGTAAGTTTATGATTTTGTCTTAAGTTAGTTCTGTGAATTGGCCCAGAGTGAAAACATATGAAGGGTGGAGAAAAGTCATTAATAGATATCGGCCAAAATGTGAAAGAAAGAAATTTGTACGGGAGGGAACAAGAGTTCTAAAAGATGGCCAGGGAAAAAAATCTAATGAACATTATTTATAAATTGCCAAACGTTGAATTATATTTTAGGAGCTAAAAATATGATTTAAGTGTGACGTGAATGTGAGTGTTCAAGTGTTATAGGTGTAATGTGCTGTTTAGTGGTACCAATACTTGAACCAACTTTATAGCTTTAGATCTGGGATTTAATCCCAATCACCAAACGGTATAAATGAACCAAAGGGAGGGATCACTGTATTTTCGGGTTACCAATTTCAGCTCTGGTGAGAATGTTAAGAGGTCCCAGGTTCCAACCGTTCTCCTTTATAAATGTGTGTATGCACATACTGCACAGATCTGTATTACCTTTGTTTCAAACATACCAATCCTAATAAATTCTGTTGGGGGTGGCCCTTTCTAGGGTGCTTTCCCTCAACTTTTTTTTTGCTTTTGTCCCTCCTGGTTTTCCGCTGATCTATGTAATGGCCTAAAGACTTTGATCATTTTTTACACTGCCATTCAGTGCTAAAGGGATGTGCTTGTCATATACATACTGGTGATTAGTGTATACATGATTGACTAAATTGAGTTTGCTGTCAGTCCATTGTCTAGAGGTAAGACATATACCTAGGGCATGTAACTCAACACCTTCTCCGTGGGCCTGCAGAACTGGTTGTGCCACCCACGGAGGTAGTTCTTCAAATGTGCCACTGATTTGCCATGACGGGGCCTGTGTGTGTAGGTTACTGTTACTAGGCTTGGCTTTTAAGAAGACGCTTGCCAAGGTGCTGCATGTCTTTTGCTATAGCTGAGTACTCCCTGGAGTCAGGGTGCTGTGTTGGTCTGAGGTAGGGCATGTGTGTGTGTGTCCGCTACATACACTGGTGGTGAATGGCACAGAGTAGTGTGTTTGGTACAGTAGGACCTGCTCCTCATATTGGATTGGCCTGAGGGATCTGTGGATAGGCTGTTGAGCTGGATTTCCTGCATGCAGAAGAGTGTCCGTATAGTGTTTGATATCAATGAGTTTGCAATGGCGAACCTGCTCTGGTGGTGTGAGTGAATTCGACATTATGACGGTAGAAATACCTCTTTGGGAAAGTGGTAATGTCTGTACTCCTATCCACCTGTCTCCAATTCACAGCTGGCTGCTGGGGGATGGCTACATCTGTGCATTTCTCATAAGACAGCCATAAACTAAGTGCTCAAGGTATACTGTAGACCCCTCACTCTGAGGGGCCTTCCTGTGTTGGTTAAGAGGGGGTGGAATTGGCACCCGCATTCCAAGTGGCAGGGTTGTGGCCTCACTGAAAATACTGATCAAGCCTCCCAGGGTAGGATGTCAGACATGACAACATTTAGAGAAGACCCGTGCATTTCAAAGGTGGCCTTTTGAGCTGATCTCATCTTCATAGGTCATTATGGTTGCAACCACCGGGGCTCTGCCTTTAGGAGTTAGAAACGCTTTGGGGATTGGAAACATACTACCCTGGTTCGATGCTGGGACATCAACAAGAACTACTATTGGGGCAGGGGGGCGACAACTGCATTATCTGCAGACTAGTGGTGGCCTAGGGCTTGTCGTGCTCTAGGAAGGGGACTATCACTTGGTGGATTTTGCCTGGATGTTGCTGGCCTGCAGATAATTAGCAACTGTTGTGGCCCAGGTCCCCAAGCACTCTCCAAGGGCTGGTTGACTGGCCTCCTGTCTACGAGTTCCCATGTTTGTTATTCGGGGACTTTTTGTGGGATTTAATCTACACATTTTGTACAAGGTCGTCTAGAATACTTAACTTGGTAAACTGTTTTCTTTGCTCGTTTAGCAACAGCGCCTAATATTTACCCATAACATGTTGGCATCTCCAGCACAATAGTTTTATCCTATATATGGTGTTCCTGACATGCACCCTGCGTAAACTAAGTTTACACTCGTCATGCAGACCACCTTACTACATACACCAGGTGTGGGGTTGTAGACCAATCCCAGAAATAACAAATATATACCTGTGCTCACAAAATAAGAGTAGAACTAGACAGATGTTTGTCCTATACAGTCTGGTAGTATTCAAATTACTTTGTTTAGTTGCATCTGCCTAATGATCGCAGCACATTTGCTTAATAAAAGACTACAATAGTTGCCGCTCGGAGCGGTTAGTGTGTGGAACCCTTTTCTTTTCTTGCAACCAACTCTCTGCCAAAGGATTTGACCGGCCCTGAGCTCGTGAGGGAAAGAGCCGAGCTGGGCTGCACCACGTTCGTCATCGGGACTGCGTGGTCCAGGATCCTAAGCGGCCAGGGATCCGCCGCACCTGTGACCTCTTCCCGCCCCCTCTTCTGCTGGGTACTTTACGGCTCGAGGCCCGAGGGTGCCGCTCGTAGCTGTTAGTGTGTGGAACCTTTTTCCTTTCTTGCAACCAACTCTCTGCCAAAGGATTTGACCAGCTCTGAGCTCGTGAGGGAAAGAGCCGAGCTGGGCTGCACCGCGTTCGTCATTGGAACTGCGAGGTCCAGGATCCTAAGCGGCCAGGGATCCGCCGCACCTGTGTCCTCTTCCAGCCCCCTCCTTTCTTTACTTCATCATCCAAATAGCTGCGGGACACGCGCGGGAGTGCGCCAGGCGAAGCCCGGGCGGGCGCGTTTAAGACAGTTAAAGACAGTGTAAGGCCGGGCCAGGCCCCCCCTCTAACTCCTACTACTGTATGAACTGTATGTATGACTTTATTCCCCTGTAATATTTATTCGAAATAGTTGTGACCCTTGAATGTGCATACTAACTCTATAACTATGTCAACTCGAGGAAGCAGAAGTAAAACAGCTATGGCAGGGGCTCAGATAACAGGTCCATTAGATACTTTTATTGTAAGGGCAAACTCTGTTATAGATCAAGGGATAGCACTTATGGAGACGAACAGTGTCACAAGATTTAGCATGGCAAAACGAACATCTTTGGGCCTTCTTGCGTCCGCTAAAACCCCTGAACGGACTAAAGATGCAGGCCACATAGAAATACAGGCAGACGTACATAGTTTGCCAAATGTGGTAGATCTGGCCGCGTCACAACTCCTATCCGATTCTCAACTAAGTTCGGCATTAGAAAGGACTCCGGACTTAGTGATGAATCCAACGCCAGATGATACAACTATCCGGCAGTCAAGGGGAAGGAGGGAGGGTGCCATATCGAAAACATCTAAAAAAACAAAGAAAACAAAATCGCCTGCGGATAAGGGGATCTGTGAGCCTCCTAAAAGGAATGGGGAGGGATTAGAACAACAGACAAATAGAGGGTGTGACCCCATGCATACAGATGTGATTAATGTGGATTTGGGTTCAGGGAGTGTAGAGGCCTCAGTCAGTCGGATAGGAATTAGTAATGACGATGAGGCCGATACTCAACTTTTAGATAGAATGAGGGCTCTCTTCAAAATGTATCTCTCCCTGATAGAAACCAGATTAGCGTGCATAGAAAAACAGTTAGCTGAACTAAGTGCCCCCTCCAAGAATCCTTATAATCCCTGTAATCCTGGGGTGCCAAAGACAGGGGGCAGTAAGTCAAACAATAATAAACCAGCTGGCTTGCCAGCGAAAAAAACATCTGCCTTAGTGGTTAATGTAAATTCGAAGAACCCTACTGCCCCAGAGAAGCAAAAGGTAGATAAACCTAAAACTCCAACTGCACATATTAGACAGGAGGATACAATATCAAAGGCCTCAGCCCTGCACCCCAACAGGGATTGTAACTGGGGAGCTCCATTGGGCAAATTAGCTCTTAATTTGCCCCCAGAAGAAAGTCCTTTTGTGGTAGTTATGACCGGGGTCCCAGAGTTGGCTGATTTCACTGAGGAACCCAGTTGGTCTTTAAAGAACAAGGTCCAACATCGGTTAAATATAAACCGACCGCTACCGACCGCTACCGACCCACCAGTCGAGTAAAATCTTAATGATGCATAGGGTGCCCTGGGTGGGGCATGGGATGAAAACCACCCAGGGTGACTGTGTTCTGGTCAATTTTGGGGACCCACGTACTGTCGACCATATATGCTCATGGGGAACGCAGGTCTTTAATGCAGACATTGAAACTAAATGACTTTCCTTTTTTTATCCTCCAAGGAGTCGTTTTGGCCCAGACTACGATGGGAATTGGCGCAGAGTGGGGCATCAAGAGAGGGGAGGGGATTGGGGGGGGAGTGGGGAGGGTACCCTGTTAGGGACCTAACATCTTGGGACAATTGGAGAGGTATCTCGACTGCCAACAGGTATAGCTGCCTAGAGATGGTTGATTGACCGTCATCGATCACTGGGCCCACGTATGGTTGCCCCCATTTACATTAAGTTTGACAGGAGAGCGAACCAGTCGGATTACAGCAATACACAAATCACGCCGAACAGAAGGGACAAAGTTGTAGCTGTGCCAAGCACCACTTCTGGTCCATTGTATAATGGACCAGGTAGGTTTGAGACCACAGTGTTTAATCATACTGGTAACAGTGAAGAAAGAGTGCCTGTTCATCAAAGATTTTTAAGTATAACAGCAGGGGATGTCGAAGAGAGCGCTGTATTTGCATCCCAGGCAACAAGTAATGGTGTTGCTACTGAATTAGACCTTGGAACCCAACCAGATGAACAAAGGGGGAGGTTGGCTCTTGAATCATGGAACATAGCGGGCCTATCAAACCAGGCAAAGGACCCCACATTCCTGGCATTTATTGATAACTTCGACATAATCTGTCTCCAGGAGTGCTGGGAACAGTTTGAAATATATATAGCTGGGTATCGTACCTACTTTTCAACAGCGTTACAGTCTAAGAGGGGCAGATGGTCTGGCGGGCTTTGCACCTACATTTCAAATACTGCTAGCTTGACTGCTAAATGTTTAACTAACAGGGGGCACTACTATTATCAGGTACTCTCTTTTATGGCGGGAGGAAATCTGTACCTCACCCTTGTCAATCTATACAATAATATTCCAAAGGATGAACAAAAAAGGGTTTTGGAGGAATTAAATTATGCCCTATGTGACGGAACAGGCTCTGCGCAAAATGAAAGGTGCATTATAATGACGGGTGACTTTAATTGCCATCTATGTCCCCACAGTAATGCAGGAACATGTGGAATGGTTAATCGTAAGGGTGATCCTTGTACTCCTTTCGAGAATTCTGTCCTGGGAAACTTGTTTAATAATTTAATACATGAATGGGACCTAGGATTTGTAAATGAGTTCTGTAGCCCCCTGGTCAACTTCCAACCCACCTTCAATGGACGGGGCCTGTGGTCTGTTATAGATTATACACTGGTTACAACAAGTTACCATTGCAGTATCCTGTCGTTTAAAACAGAGGACATCGCACTTAGCGATCATTTCCCGATTGACACCGGGCTGAGCGGCAGACATGTTTCTAATGTAGTTGAAAACTTATATTGTCACGGGATATCGCTGGCTAGAACCAATGGTTATGCAATAAAATGGAGCAAGGTTGACCCTACAAATTTCCTACGGAGTCTAGTAGCAAGCCAGTTTAATGATTTTATGACTTGCCTAGAAGAAAACCCTAATCCTACTGCGGTTATTGCAGCTTTTCGGAATATCGCATTACAGATTGGCAGAAAACTGACAGGAAGATTACGAGTAGGTGAGAGGCATAAGGCCAAGGGCTGGTTTAATTCTGAGTGCAGTAAAGCGCACTCTCATTTAAAACAGACCCTAAAAAAAGTACCCAAAAATCTGCAAGATATAAGATCTGCTAGAACAGCTTATAAAACTACTCTCCATAAACGGAGAAATGAGTTGAAGGAGGCTGCGTGGGCTGCTTTGTTAAAGGTGTGCTCTCTGAGAGACAATACTGCCTTCTGGAGAGCGGTAAATGCCCCTTTTTTTTGTTGATAGGAAAACTGACGTGGTAGAGATTGCCATAGAGGAGCCTGTATGGATTAATCATTTTACCGAGCTATACAAGAAAGACGATTTAGCTAGCTCAGAAAGCCTTGGTCCCGGTCAGTATACTGTTATAGAGCCTGCCTCTTCCGATTTGTTCCCCTTAGGGATATTTTTCTCCATCTCAGAGGTGGAACTGGCATTAGTAGAAAGCTCTAACAGTAAAGCTCCAGGGCCAGACGGAATCCCAATTGACATTTATAAGGACAATATTCCCTTATGGGCCCCGCTCTTGACGATTGTGCTTAATAGTTGCAATAACAAAGGATTTCTACCTACATGGCAAGAAGCGATAGTAGTGCCTATATTTAAGAAGGCCGATCGTAATGATACTAAATGTTATAGGCCCATCTCGCTACTTGACTCGTTGATGAAGTGGCAGGTAGAATCATATTAAATAGATTGCAAATATGGGCCAAGGATAAAGAAGTTCTCTCAAAATTCCAGTACGGATTTAAGTCCGGATTGGGCACCATTGAACAGGGACTAAATCTGGCTATGCTAATAGGTAAATATACCGTGGCAAAAAAGGGCAACTTATTTATGACGTTTATAGACCTTAGTTCAGCTTTTGATTGCTTGAGTCATGATGTCATGTGGGATACCTTAATAGGTCTCGGCATTGATTCAAATATTCTTAATTTTCTTAAAGAGTTGTATAGAGGGGCGGGGGCAAAGGTGTGTTATGGAAAGAAAGGAGAATGCACAAACAAATTCCCATTAATGAAAGGCGTCCGTCAGGGTTGCATTCTGGCACCCTTTCTTTTTAATCTGTACATTAATAGTGTGGCAGACTATTTAATTAGATTAGGTGTAGATTATCCTCAAATTGATGGCACCCCGGTGCCCATTTTATTGGACGCAGATGATGCGGTCATAATGGCAAGAACCCAAGTAGGCCTACAGAAAGCGTTAACTAGTTTCTCAGTATATATGGGATCTAGGGGCCTAAAAATTAACATTGGGAAAAATTTCACTATGTGCTGCTCACTAAAAAATAAGATTTCCTGCAATACTTTTTTAGAACAGTCAAAGATAGGATTAACCAATACCTTCTCATATTTGGGGATTGTTTTTAATAAAAGAGGAACCTGGACTACAGCAGTTAATACTAGGGACTTAGCTTTTACTCTTGCAATAGGTGCAGTGAGACAGTTCGCCAATAAACTGGGGGGCAGGCCCGTTCCTATTTTGATTGATATCTATAAGGTTAAATGTGTATCAACTGCCATTTACGGGGCTGGCATTTTGGGGATTGTAGATTGCCAGGGAATTCAAGCTAAGGAAAATTCTTTCCTCCGCTACTTGTTAGCTGTTCCCAAATCTACTTCCACCTATGTTTGCCACAAGGAACTTGCCCTGGTCTACATAACAGATTTAATCAGGATAAGTCCAGTGCTGCTATGGCACAAGATATGGACCTCGACGGAAACTGATTTTTAACAGGGCAAACATGAGGTTTCTAAAAATATTCACTGGCTTTCCTTTGTTAAGGAATTTTTAACAAACATAGGCCATCCAGAATGTTTTAAAACGCCCTCCTCATTATCTTCAATTTCCCGTAAAGCATTAAAGGAAAGTTGTCTCGCTTTTTTGGAAAATAAACGCTGGGCTGTAGAGGGGATGAAGGTATCCGTTACCCAACACCAAGCATTGTTGCAGGGACCTGGTTTGCAACTTTATTTATCCCCTGAGCAACCCAGTTATAACAGAATGTTATTAGCTCGGCTGAGAACTGGTAGCTATTTTAGGCTGTGAACCTTCCCAGACATTAATGACTGGTCGAATAACTTAATCAAATGTTCATGCGACGACCGTTCCCTGCAATCAATAATCCATTTTATTTTATTTTGCAAATTTTATGCGTGGGGAAGGAAGAGATTTTTAATACCTCTGCTAAAGGCTTGTGGTTTGAGACAGTGTAGACCTGCTCTATTCAAATTACTTTTATTACAAGATGAAATGACTATAAGTGCTGTATCTAAGTTTTTAAAAAATTTGCTATTAGATGCAGATCTACCTTGGCATAAAAAATAAAATTTGATCCGAACTGTAAAGATGATTTCTCCACCTTGCTTAGTGCTCAATTCAGTATGAACTTAACACATTTTTATGTACTCTGATCTGCATTATTTGAGCGCTTATTGTATGTACCTATTTTTATGTGCTTTTATGATTTTAACTGAAATCGAATAAAGCTATCTTTGACTTGACTTGACTACATTAGTTTTAATAAATGTGTTGTAAACTTTCTTTGTGTCGTTCTTATGTTTACAATGGGCATGCATGAGTGAGTGAGTAATAAAAGGGGAGGATCCGGTTCCACAGTGCCCTTGGGGATAGAGGGTCATGTTTGAGGTTGCCGAAATCACCTGTTACTCTGGGAAGATTAGGAGTTCAGGTGAGGCACTATGAGCTCGCAGGATTGCGCCAACAGGTACTGACATTGTAGAGAGGCTCAGTCCCTACACTCTGATGTCCTGTCATCCTAACACACAGTTCTGCTTTACCAGTACAATCTGTGCAACAGGTTCAACCATTATAACATTATTATTTGTTTATTTGATTATAAATTATTCTACTCCTAATTAACACTACCTATCCTATTGAGAGCATTGTTGTGATCATATCTAGGACCCTAATTAATATTCCCGATTTATGCCCTTATGTGGTTATAACAAATCATACCCTTATAAAAAAATAAGAATCAAATCCATATTTAGTAATAGCCAATGCAAACCAAATACGGGAAGGCTACTTCCTTAGACTCCTAGAGAGCACGAGTTCTTTCAACAAACCAAACCTCCAGCAACCTGGGAATTCCCCATGCTTTTGTTTTGAATTGTCCTAGAACTCCTGCGAGCACTGAAAAAACGGCCAGTTCTTAGTGACATCTTTTATTGACGTCTTATGTCCAACATTACGTCAAACACGGCACCTTCCAGGTATAAATATACCAGCGTTTGCCTTAAGCAACACACGGTGGTGTGGAGCAGAGCGGCTATCTACTTATCTGATGCGAGTGCCGAAGGAAGCCATCCCTCCCATTTGACGCACTGCGAAAGACGCTGTCTTTTTCTCCTGCCGAGAAAATCCAGCTCCAGTGTTTCCAGTCACCCTTGCGGGTTACTGGGAGATCGAGTCCTGAGAGCGAGATACAAGACCTCCTTCATTCTAAAACCAAGGTACGGAGCTGATTAGACCCTTAGAGAATTCTTGAGTCCGATTCTTGCCTAAAATAAACTTAACTTAAACTGCAGCTCATTTACTCCTTCCCACGTACTAGGCTTAGGTTAGGTACACCGGGGTAGGCGTATTTAGAAGCACCAGTTGAATACGTTTATTCAAACTATTATCGTTGTATGTAACTGTATATATTTTATACCTTTTAAGTATCGTATGGCTCAGAAACCATATCAATGCTTTTACAGTATTATTTCATAATACTCCTTTTACTGTGCGCACTTTACTTTATAACAAATTCCACAAAACACCCCTCAACAGGGGAACACAAATAAAATTACACCACAGAATATACAATCATGTCTTGGTAAAACACCCGCAAAACAGGAACAAATTCCATTCTGGTTAGCTCAAAAAATCACTCCGATAGAGGCAGTGTTTCCTGATACTACCCCTCACGAAAAACACAAAATTCTGACTATCTGTCTCCCAATGGGGATCGCACCACATGTGGAGGACTGTGACCCTTGGGGCACAGTCTTTGCTTCTATCTACACAAAAACACATGGTGTTCCATCCATGGCGGTTATACCAGATGTACTAAGACAGATTCAAAATTAATACGGTCCAGAATCTGCTTTAACTCTGGGTATGAAATTACTGAAATACTTTAAGCAGGTCTAGGCTATATTATTAGCCATCATAAAAGGAGAAGCAGCATGTGTGGCAATCCGCCAAAAATTGAAGGAGACAGATATAACAGACCAACCTTTTGAGCTTGCTAAAATAATTGAAAAATCCTATGAAGAATTAGGCAGAGATAGTTAGGGTGGTAAACCAGTAAAACCCCAACTAATTGAAAATCCTGAAAAAACTTTTATTAAAAATAATCTCAGTTCTCAAAAGAAGAAGTGGGAGGGTAACAAACAAACCACTCCTAGAGAAAAACTGTTTCAGACCAGAGGAAGGTCTCCCCAACGAAGAGATAAATCTCCAGAACGGGGGGGGCAAGTCTCCCCAAAGGGAGCCCTCTGAAAAAAGATACAACCTTAGAAATAGGGACAATTTGAGAAAACCTGACAGATATCAAGATATCGATACACGTTCCTCTCGATCTTTTCAGACTCCATCAAAGAAATCAGAAAGAAGAGGAAGGTCAGAACACAAAGAAGAGCACGTCTAGTCCAAAGACAGGGAACCTGTTCATCAAAGTAAAAAATTACAATTTCCAAGAAAGAAGGTAGCGAGTATTAAAATAAAACATGCCGAGAATCCTGAGGACACAGCTAAAAAACGGAGAGTGGGCCCAGACAATGCTAGACAGCGCAGCAGAAGTGAGCATAGCTCGCAAGATCTTGATGAATCTTCTGGAGACAGTGGACACAAATGAATACATTCAAGTGGAAACTGCAGACACCCGAGTGAGCGTGCCCCATAAACTATATGAAATAACATTACGTATAGAGGGAGATAAAACTAGGAAAATAAAAGGTCTCTTTTGGGAGAATCTTACTAAAGGCTATGATCTCCTTCTAGCAGAGAAAGACTGGCCACCAGAGTTTGTCAGGGAGTGCCCACATGGCGAAGAAATGATTATGCCTGCCTTTTCAAATCACATTCCAATACATAAAAAATACACACTTGCTAGAAAATGGGCAGTGGCCCAAGCCCCTGCATTATATAAAAATCATGTAGGATGGGATAAGGATTCTCCTCACCATAAAATCCAGTTAAAAAATCAACCTACTGCACAGAGGCAGTATCCTGTTAAGCAACAAGCTAAAAAACAAGTAAAAGAAATTCTAGATCAACTTGAATATCAGGAGGTGATTGAAACATGCACCTCACAAATGAACAATCCTTTGTTTCCTGTCTCCAAGCCAGACGATTCATATTGTCTAGTTGTGGACTACAGTCATCTAAACTCCTGTTGTAAAACTTTTGCAGTGCAAAATTCACACAGTGCGGCACTAATGAATAACATTAGATATTTCAAATGGTTTCTTCTGTCAAAACATAGCACCTGAAAGCAGATATTTGAGCGCTTTCTCCAGTATGGCTACCCAAAAACAATTTTGTCGTCTCCCACAGGGATTCAAGAACAGCCCAGGATTTTTTCAGCAAGGGTAACAGAGTTACTACAAATGTATGATGATGAGGCATTATCCTATGTCGATGACATCTATCTTACAGACGTTGACCTGGAGACTCACTTGAAAAGAGTGAACACCATAATACTTGGGTTCGCATCTGAAGGGTACAAATTTAACTTTAAAAAATCACGAATTGCCCATCTAACTGTCCTATTTTTAGGATATGAATTATCAAGTGAAGGCAAAAGCCTAGCAGACAACTTCTTAGAGAAGTGTGCAGTACTCCAAGCTCCAAAAATGCTGAAAAACTTACAATCAATACTAGGTTTCCTGAATTTCGGAAGAACATACATCCTAAATTATGCAGAGAGGGTTAAACCTCTCTACGAACTAATAAAACCTGATTTTAAACCAATTAATTGGACTCAAAAACACACAGAAATTTTAAGATCATTACAGACAGATATGTCAACTAAAACAAAACTGCAAACACATGCAAATGAACGCAACCTTGTAATCCGAGTCATCCCAGGAAGATGCGGATTCACATACCTGACCTCTGAGGGAGAAACGGTACCAATAGCTTACAAATCACATTTGTACACACAAGCTGAAATGAAATTCAGTTCAACTGAAAATTCTAACTGCGGTTCAAACTGCTGTAGCAAAAGAAAGAGCCCTTGCATAGGGTAAACGAATAATTATCGTTACACCAATACCTGCCCTAGAAGCAGTAACAAGAGCAAGCATCCCCAATGCTAAAGCTTTACATCCGAGATGGATACAATGGGTTAACTCTCTTGCTGCACCGGACGTTGTATACGATCCCAGCTTAAAAATACAATAATTTTTACAATATGAATATGAATGTCCTCTGCGATCGAGATTCTGCCTCTAGAACATTACGGTTGTATAATATATACAGACGGCTCAGCACAACCCGCAGTTGGTGGTAAACAAGCCTACAGTGCTGCGTGCGAGATTGTTAAAGGTTGTTGGCATGAAGGAAAATTTAAACCTTTGGTAACTAAAACTCAAACACTCAGAGACTGTACAGCTCAGCGAGCTGAACTACAGGCTTTTAAGATGGCACTTGAAAATAGCGAACGAGAATTCCCCACACTAATAGTGTGCGATTCCTATTACTGTGTCCAGTCTTACAATGAATATTTACAGAACTGGGTTCAAAACAACTACAAAGATGCAAAAGGTGGCACAATGAAGCATAAAATGCTTTGGGAACAGGTAGTTCTTTTACAAAAAGAACTACAAAAGACTCACGTGATTCATACACTGAGTCATCAACGTGATGGCGTTCACGTTGCAGAGAATTCATTGGCTGACGAGGCCGCGAAAGCAGCTGTACAAACGGCTTCCGTAGCTGCCATTTCTCGGTCAAAAACAAAAATAGACCGCAAGATAATGCAAGCTGTCGGTGCTTCAGTAAAAGACAGCGGTAAGACATTCCCGAAAGGCTTTCCAGTAAAGTACTCATACAAAACTGATGCGATCAACGTTCCGTTTGCTCAAATCCCTGGAGTGGGGGATAAAGCAATTCCAAACACGGAGCACAGGTTAGGACTAATTTTAGCGGCACATGAAGGTCTCGCCTCTGCACACGCTGGTGTTTCGGCCACAGTATCATTATTAAAACAGATATTGGTGGCCACGAATGAGAAAACAGACTAGGAACTATGTTCTAGAATGTGAAATATGTCAGAAAATGAAAGTATCAACGGTGAAACGACCAGCACAGACGCCCCTTCTAATCTCAGACAAACCATTAGCATGTGTTTACCTGGACCACTGTGGTCCCTTACAAAGAGACGGCAACTATAAATATATCATGGTCCAAGTGGATTCCTGTACGAGATTCATTTGGATGTGGCCCCAGCGCTCGGCTAACACCAGAACTGTTATAAAAGATTTGCGAGTCTTTATCGGCACATTCGCAATTGGCCTGCTACATTCTGACCAGGGTCCTGCGTTTAGCTCTCAGGCTTACAAGGAGACCATGGCCAGCATGGGCATTGCATTGCGGTATTCTAGTCCATTCCATCCCGAGGGAAATGCGGTAGTGGAGAGAAAAAACCAAGCAATCTATAACAGCGAGGGTATTAGGTTTGGGTGATGGGTGGGTCAAACATCTAATAAGTGTCCAACGTAGTCTTAATGCCAAGAAATTCTCCAGTAGGTATCAGTCCGTATGAACTTTTATTTGGTGCCAGAATGATAGTTCAGGACTTGGATTGTCAGACTTCAGTGGTGCAACAAAAAGCCTTTGATATCAAAGATGGTTTGGCTGTTTTACAGGACTTAAATGAAACAAGAAAAAGTCTGAGTAACGAAAAGCTAAAGCCAACTACCACTGAAGACAAACCACCTGTCCCAGCAAGACCTGTCTGGATTCCAAAGATTGGGGATCTGGTCAGAGAAAAGATCGCGGTGAAGAAGGAATTTGGGCCTTCTTACAGAAAAGCAGTACCTGTCTTAGCTGTCAGTGGACAAGATCAGTTGTACTACCGCCCCTTGCTGGAAAAAAGGAGAACCGAGTTGTATCAATCGACCTGGTGAAACCACAATCATGTGGCCAATAGTAAGTAGTAGGCCCAGTGGACTCCCAAGAAATAGCAGAAGACCAAATCTTGCTACAATCCAAGAGGTTCAAACAGAGATTAATCACATTTGACAAACCTGCAGTAATTAAACAAGCATTTGCAATGCAATAGGTCTCGCAGCACTAAAGTTTGTGTTACTGGCATTGTAAATGACAATGCTTTGCATTAATTTATTTTTAATTTGCAATTGTTATATAAACATTGTTTGTGAGTGGTTAGCTGTTGCTTATGCTAAGCTAAGTTGGCAGTAATATAGAGTGCTAGTCTTGCTTGTTATAAGCATGCTGATTTAAAGCGCTCTGATACCTGCAGGTAAAGTTTGCGCTATATAAAAGTGTAAACTAATAAATAAATAAACTACTATTTGCAATGCCAATACGGTCAGCCCTCGCGTATTAAGCGGCATGTGTGCATTCACCACATCCCACTAACCTATTTTTGAATGCTTGTTTTCACATGCTTTGGCACATCACAACTAGACCTGTTGGCTTTTCCAATACTTGGTAGAGTCTGTCTGAGGAACAGGTGATCTAGGATTGAGGGCAGTGGGGGTAGCGGAAGGCTGGTGTTCTATGGGTCAGCAGGGAGGACAGGGAAGAGATAGCTTCGGGTGAGGCGTTACTGTGATGGTACAGTGTATGTGTTTGTGCTTCTTCATAACATCAGCTTTCAATGTCATGGGTTCATTTATATTGTGAATTGATATTACCTACACCTTATTGGCCTATTTTATTCCTCAGAATTTGATACCCATTGTCGTGGTGTCACCAGGGCTTTAAGTGGAAGCTTTTTCAATATTATATACAAGCCATAGTTCCTGCCTATCTATCTTATGCAACTACAACCTTTGACAAAGCCAAAAGTCCTGACTTGCTGTAGGTATGATGTTACTCGTTGTATCAAACTTCTGGATGCAGTGACAGAAACAAATAAACAACAAAATACATGTCAGGTGGCAAACTATGCTAAACACATATTTTTAGCTTATGTGTTTTAAGCCACGCCCTTAATTACATTGGCCACGCCCCTTTGTAACTTTCTTGTTGCCATGCGAATTCATTTTATTTCAACACAATCAGATTTCGTTCACTCACAGTCTCATAAAATGTCCTCAATTCTAATTAACCCCACCTGACAAAACTACATTAATTCCATACCATTGTCTTTGAATAGCTTCATTTTATCATGTTCAGTTGTTTAGCTAATAATTAATGTGCTTTCAGACATCTTGTGGTACATAATAATTAAATATTTTCAAGACTATTTTCTGTTCTTTCTCAGCCTTTTGTACCCCAGTTCTCACGAAGAACAGAAAATTGCTCCTATTAAAATTGCTTTCTATTCCCAGGAACACATTTCTCACAAAAAGGGCTGACCGAGACATTCAAAATAAGTACTCAAAGCATAGTGTAGCATTTTGTCTTTTAAGGACAGCACAGCCTTATTAGGCCAAGTTTTAAAAGAACACAATAACGCTTTAGTGGCGTAAAGAAAACCTACAAGCTACGGTCAAAGCATGCCTCTACACAGTGTTTACCCTGTATATTTCTGCGATATTGTCTGTACATTAAACCCTAAAGAAGCAAGGATATCTGGCCTTCAATGTGTAGAATCCATATGAATTGTAGAGGTTTTCTTGTGCATCTCTGGCCTTTTAGGTGTCTTATATTTTATCATGCTCCTTGATATTCAGCGGATTTGCCTTTTCAAACATCGTATTTTTGTCCACAAAACCAGGTGTAGTTTCTGTAACCTAAAAACTGGAAGCGCCCTTCTTCAAATCCCAGGACAATCACCTAGCAATTTGAAAGTCGTGGTTCTAATGAAATTACCATAGACCAATCCTATTAAACTGTCGTTTATCTAAATGACGTAGAGCTAACCAAATCACTTAATCCCCCGTGCCTACAAAGAATAAATTAAAACGAGTTTTGGAGCTATTGGCATTGTAAATCGCAATGCCTTTTATAAAAAATTAAAAGGCATTGTAACAATAGCAGAAGCAACACCTATTGCATTGCAGAGCGCGGTGTCCGTGAAGCGGGCACCGTGCTCATATATTTGTGGTAAGGCAGAGGCGTAATTTATCCACTGGTACTGCCCACGCTGGTGCGACCAGAGCTGTTTAACTGTATGAGCAGAGGAATTGTTGCGATGGTTTAGGAAACCGAGGGGCACGAAGGTGATGCTAGCTATTGAAAGCCTTGACCTGCTTCCTCTCACAGACGGTGCTCAGATCTTGCCTCACTGTTTGCCTCATTCTTGCTGAAAATCAGCAGCTCCGAGAATCAATTTCATGAACTTCCATTCATAATCTACTAATCATAACTTTTGTTTTCATAGAGCACTCGTTACTGCATGTTTTAATCAAGTTTTCGACGCCTCGTCAGGGTAGTAATTGCTATATAAATACAATTACAATTTAGCATTACTGTACATCAGAGGCGCAACTAGAGCCAAATTCCGGCTAAGAAAAAATTTCAGGGGGGGCTGAACCTTTAATCAGTAGGCAGATTGGAGCTGCAGGGGCTCTTAGAAGGGGTGAAACAACTGCAAGGCCTAATTAACATTCAAATGGTCCTTTAAGACGTGTGAAACGTTCGGGTGTGGCTGTGTGTGTGCCCGGGATCTGTCTCATCCTGGGCTGCCACACATGACGGGGGGGGGGGGCTGAAGCCCGGTGAGTCCAATGGGTGTTGCGCACCTGCTGTACATAACAAACAAGTGCTGTCCGTGTTTCTCAATGTGTTCACTTCAGAAGAAATAAGGCGGGGGCTGCCCTGCTGCGACTCCAATTGGTAACATAGAGATTACTTAGTGATCTCGGAATCAAGTATGTTTTCTCATTAAGCTCTTTGACCACCCAGTGGCAATCTCAGAGAGATGACCTTGCAACAATATTCCATAGCCAAGCAACCAACCCAAACACACAGACGCAATGTGACATAGCATATGACATATGCAGACCAAATGAAATGGGAGGCGGGATACAATGGTTCGCAGACCGCAACGAGGCTGGTCCACGGTCTCATCAGGAGGGATAAGCCTTCCGCTCCCCCATTGGGGAAGTGATGTGACCAGTAAGTAGGGTAAGCGAAACCTAATTAGCGCGAGTCCCAGTATACTGCAGCAGCCCGCCTCCTGCTGCACACTGGTCTACGGGGGAGGGAGGGGGCAGTGAAGGTGTCGCTGCCACATTCCTTAAATAGCTTTCCTTTGTCTTGCAACAGATTACACAGTTGGTGCACCAATATTTGGATTATTTTGGAGCACAGCTACTCTTTTTCTAGGAACTAATTCAAATCATCTCCCTTCCAAGCAAATAATTAACCCTCTTTCCTCTTCCAAACACTGTTGCAGGGGTGTATATTGCAAATAAAAAATAAAAAAAATAATATAACACTACAACTGCAGTTCTAATTGGAAATATCATGGACAGTAGGTTAACTTGTGTATCTGCATAAAGCACAAAGGGTTAAAACCCGCAAGATGGGGGTATGTCACGTTCGTACTTTAAAGGCGACGAACAAAACACCTTTAGATACTCGGAACCATCTTAACGTTAAGTACAATTTGACATGGCATTCTAAAAAGAGGATGAGTATGTCCTACGCCCATCTGAAGTTGTACACACCCAAGTGGAAGGGTGTAAATGTCAGTGGGGAAACTGGCGTGGAAACTGAGTAGCATAAATGACAGTTTACACCAAATGCATTGAGTTTTTTTAATTCCTGGGGCACTGACGAACGAGAAAAAAAAGAGTAATGAGCTATAATTAGTGGATGGGCTGAACTGCTTAATCCCAGGCAGACCCGCCCAGCATCTAGCACAGTGCCATTGTTTAACGCCTCAAACACGGGTAAATCAACTCAAAGCAAAAGTAAACAGAGGTTACACGTTTCTGTCACAGAGGCAGTTACTAATTACAGCAATACTGCAGCTAATTAAGGCGCGCAGCCAGCAGGTATACAAAAGAGCTCAGCCTCACGGCATTATTGTGTCCCGCATGCAGATTAGTGTCCCAGAAATACATTACTTTTATCTACTTACCCAAAGCGTCACCATGTTAAGTGTCGAGCCTGGCAGGCGGCCTCACCCAGCACCAGTAAATGCTGTACGGAGCTTCATAACCTGTACGGGCAGTTTGTAGATCTTTTGGAAAGCAAAAACATTCTCTTATAATGGACCTCGTAGGGGGTTAACTAACAACAAACCCCAGACGCAGGGAAGCTGCAGGCGCTGCTTACTGGGGGAAACGGTGGTGTCAGAAACTCACTAAACACATAAACGGAATGCCAGCCGCTCCCTCGTTAGTGCAAACTCTCTCAGGCTTCTGTGGGGCGGGACTTCCGTCTTCGGAAGCCCGCGTATGTGCCCACGGAGTGCCACGGAGAGAAGCAGTGCTGGTGACGCGGTTCTCACATGCCCGAGGGAGAGCCCCACGGAGGTTGCTGAATTCCAGAATGGAATTAGTTGTAGGGGGGAGGGGGGTTGGTGGTGTGTGTGGGTGTGGGTGTGTGTGTGTGTGTGCCTGCGTGTGTGTGTGTGCCTGCGTGTGTGTGTGTGCCTGCGTGTGTGTGTGTGCCTGCGTGTGTGTGTGTGCCTGCGTGTGTGTAGCTGTGCTCGTGTGTGCCTGCGTGCGCATGCGTGCAGGGGGAGGTGTGGCTGTGTGGTACGGCTTTCCAGGAGAGGAGACGGGAGCTAGGCACAACGATCGCGTGCGCGTGGCCCGCTCAATTCTGAGCGCGCGGCCAGCTCCTGTCCCCTCTCCTGGAAAGAAGACTCCCTAACAATAGGTCTCTGGCGAGACCGCGGTTTGCGCGGTTCAACGCCACGAGACCTAAAAAGGACTATGCATCAAAGCCCTGGAACTTGTGCCTCTTGAAACCCAAATTGCAACAGTCCAACAAGAAACACCAGTCTACACCGATGTAGCCTCAGACTATACAAATGTAACAAAAGAAAATGCAAATATCAATGGAAATCTGGAAGCAATCCCACCAATTGACAGAACTGCATCTGGCTACTTTATCAACTGTGATGACTTTTCCGATGATCCAAGTGAACATGAAGACAAGCCAGCAACAAAAACATTCAAAGAAAAAATCACAGAACTCTTTCAACAACTCAGAGAAACATATCTAACTTCACAATGGATTAAAATATGGATTGTGTTAGGCGTACCTTTCCTCCTTCTATGGCTCATCTTGGTTTTAAGTTTGGGTAGATTTATTGATGGAAAATATAGTACAATGGACACAGCAAGCCAGAACATTAACTTGGTCCTGAAACCACACAGATCATCACACATCGAAAAAAGAGAACTGTCATCAGTGACTATCACAGCCATCCCTATACCTGGTGGTATAGCATGGGACAAAACTGACTATGAAATGTATGGCCCGGTTAAGCTCTTGAAATATCACACCAATTTAAGATTTCTTTAAGTGACTTTGTATCACCTAGTAGTTTCTCTGATGATTGGGACTTCAAAAATATTAATAATATGTCAGATTTAGAAATGTCAGCAAAATTTACAGCACATGATTATTTACAGGGTTCGTCGAATGAGGAAATGTACTGTTTCAACCACTTTGGGCATCATTATCTGCATAAATCTGCAAATCATGGAAATACTTTCAGTTATAATCAATGGGAACATTGTCCAACCCCGCCAAAAGGCAGCTCAAAAACATTTTGAGAAATTCCCATACTTCTCGGGGTTTAATGTCACTGATCCTGAAACGTTCTATTTTAAAATGTTAAATAAGACCGGAGTGAAAAACATGTTGACAAACACTAAACTGATTTAATATGAACATTTTTATGAGAAAATGTCTACATTTGGTTTTGAATTTTGGAAAAACATTGAGACAAAAACCATCTGGGGTACAAAAATTTGGCAGGTACAAGGTGTAGAAGCATTGTTCAGAGCCTGCATTATCCCAGAACAAATAATGTTCCTGAATGACACAATTCAGCAAACAACCTGTCTTGGTTTAGCCAGGAGCGAAAGATTTAAACAACCCGTCTATACCAAAGCCAATGCCTGATAGAAACACCACTACAGATGAGGGGTTAGACGTGGCCTATATTTTAAAACAGAACACTTCCTGACTGGAACAAATGGTTGATCTGGCCCACAGACACTAATAACTGTCATGATAGATTCCTGAACAAAATACAGGGGTTCAAACAGAACAGGCCAGACCCAAGATATTCCCAGAGACAACATCCAGGGATAGTTACAACATACAGTGTAGGAAAACTATGCCTTGAGTGGCTACAGAGATCCACACTTCCCGAAATTAGGCAACACTTAACTTTACTTAAAGAAGATGCTTACTTGCGAGATTTCATACTGGGACCTCGCAAACAGCGTCAAAAACGTTTCATATACGCCGGTATATACGCAGCATACAATGAAGCTTGGAAATTAAATCAAATTGAAACTGCTGAAAAAATACGAGAAATTGATCATATTCATTTGGAAAAAACACTTTCTGTAGTGGACAATGGGTTAACGACTCTGTCCTCCAGAATCTATTCACTGGACAGCATTGTATCATCTGCTATTGATGTAATAGAACAGGATATGATAATGTTACAACATGGTCAGTCCCAATTGCGTTCTATTGTACAGCTAGGATGGACGTTACAAAACCTCCGTTCAGGTCACGTGCCATGGCGTCTAATCAACATAACGTCATTATTTTCTATCTTTAACCTTACTGATAGACAAATCTCGTTGGCACAAAAAGGAGCAGACTATACGGTGCTAAGCATTGAAAAACTTGAGAGATTACCATTGACAATGTCAGAAAGACCTGTCATTGAATGGATAATACATGGCACCATTACAATCCCGATAACGACTTTTCAGTTTTAATACTGCCAAGAGTATATACCAGCAGGCCTGTATGAAAGGTTGGGTAAAGGATACATCAAATCAACCTGGAATTTACCTTTTACACATAGATGTTGGAGTAGGGGCAAGAAAGAGGTATTTCTTAGTGGTACTAATTGTAAAACATCACTGAGCGGTACACTCCTATGCGAAGGTATAAACTTGCATGGATCTTGCAGAGGTTCATCAAACAACCTTTCATGTCATCTGCACGGTACCCTGGCTACACAGATAGAGCCACTTTTCAGACATCTTTCCAACGGTAGATATGTTATTTTAAGTGAACACAGCTGTTGTGGCATGATGCCAGGAAAACCCTATCTCGTAAGCGTTACTTCCAGGGTCATTTGTTGTATGCAAGTATTGTATCCAAACAGCAATCCAGACATGGAGGCGGCATTGTGGCCTTCTGTGAATATCTCGTCTATTTGAATTGATACTTTAAGCAGAATGAAGTCTATTCTTTTACAGACAACTGTGCCTTTAACCTCGTCCAAAGAGACGTATGACCTGCAGGCTGCAAGGACAGCAGCAGAGATACATACCCTATCATCAACAAACTGCCCCGTGCATTTCGTAGAAATGTTAAGCCAAATTTTAAACATGTCAGATACCAGTGGTATCGCACATGTATTTAAGACCATATTTTCAGGACTGTTAACAGCCTTTGAAACGGTTCTGGGCATCTTCCCGAGTTTTGTGCACTCTCTTTTCGGTGGCCTGCCTCTTATTTTGGGACTCGTAGCAGGAATTTTATTTTTGTTCCTTCTGCTCTGATATGGCAAGCCAAGTCACAGACAAAACTCAGGCTAGGATGGAAGAAACTATCCTAGCAATACGATTCCGAGACCGTACGTATCACTAAGGTCCTCGGATTGGCCCGGCTAAGAGATCTGAATACAACCTGGTTTCTTTCATTCAGACCGATCTGGCAAAATTGCATCTTACCTGTGCTTCGATGTCTGCTATGCGGAGAAGAATGCGTGTTGGACGTCTGTCTTACACTACCATCAACAGTACCAATGGATGTCGATGCTTTGCTTTGTCCGGTAACAACTCACGCAACGTGTTGTCCCCAGCGGCTACCGATTCTGATGATGGCATTCGTTGAGACTTCACCATTACGATCAGGTGGCGGTGAAGTACAAGATGAAAGCGGCAGCACACAGGTACAACCTTCTGTGAACATTGCTGATCTTAACACCGATGATGGCAATGCATCGCATATATGCACTATTTCAACTTTTTCAGAGTTTGCCCAACTTTCACCTACAGTGGTAGACGCGTTTTTTGCTGGTCTATCAGAGGTAATGTTCTCTCCTAACAACGAGAATAACAATTAAAATAGCAAGCACACAGCGTTCCCTGAACTCTGAATTCGGCCTTCAGTTTTTATAAACCACACTGCTGAAAAGACTTGGAACTATATTTTTCCCTTGAAAGAAAATTTATTTTTCCCAAATTCCAAAATATTTACCTTTTTTTCGGCACAAGGTACTCTGTTTAAAGTAGAACTATTATTAGAGAACAGAGCTTCTATTCCTAGAGACTCTAGAGACAATATTTTGAATCAGCCTCTAGCACACTTACAATCTTGTATAAATATGTGATGAAATGGTCTGGACCTTCTCTTCTGTATTAAGAGCCATTTCATAAATGTAATTTTCGCAATTCATTCAGCTGATTATTTGCATTATCTGAATGATACCGCTGCTTGAATGCGTACAGTATAATACTCATTTTCGTGTATCTATACCATTTCAAATGCATTTGATGTATTTTGGGGTGGTGTGTAAAACACATGCATACCTATATGTTTATATATTGCTTAGTATTTAGTAATGATGGACATTATACGTGGAGTGGGTGTTGTGATCATATCTAGGACCCTAATTAAATATTCCCGATTTATGCCCTTATGTGATTATAACAAATCATACCCTTATAAAGGCAAATCAATCCACATTTAGTAATATCCAATGCAAACCAAATACGGCAAGGCTACTTCCTTAGACTCCTAGAGAGCACAATGAGTTCTTTCAACAAACCAAACCTCCAGCAACCTGGGAATTCCCCATGCTTTTGTTTTGATTTGTCCTAGAACTCCTGCGAGCACCGAAACAACGGCCAGTTCTTAGTGACATCTTTTATTGATGTCTTATGTCCAACCTTACGTCAAGCATGGCACCTTCCAGGTATAAATAGATCAGCGTTTGCCTTAAGCAACACACGGTGGTGTGGAGCAGCGCAGCTTTCTACTTAACCGAAGCCCAGCTGATGCGAGGGCCGAAGGAAGCCGCCCCTCCCATTTGACGCACTGAGAAAGACGCTGTCTTTTTCTCCTGCAGAGAAAATCCAGCTCCAGTGTTTCCAGTCACCCTTGTGGGTTAATAGGAGATCGAGTCTTGAGAGCGAGATACAAGACCTCCTTCATTCTAAAACCAAGGTACGGAGCTGATTAGACCCTTAGAGAATTCTTGCGTAAGATTCTTGGCTAAAACTAACTCAACTTAAACTGCAGCTCATTTACTCCTTCCCACATACTAGGCTTAGGTTAGGTACACCGGGGTAGGCGTATTTAGAAGCACCAGTTGAGTACGGTTAGTCAAACTATTATCGTTGTATGTAACTGTATATATTTTATACCTTTTTAAGTATCGTATGGCTCAGAAACTATATCAATGCTTTTACAGTATTTCATAATACTCCTTTTACTGTACGCACTTTACTTTATAACAAGTATTGCAATTGTGACAATTCATTTCTCTTGCATGAGAAAGAAGACTGCTCAATAAATAACACCTTTTATTGAAAATGCCCGTCTCTCTATTTCTCTGCACTCTGGTGAAACTAAGTATGCACAATTGACTGAGTGAAATAGCTATCTATTGTTTTCACATGACTCTGGAGATATACTCCTTATTCTGGGGGAGCAAAGTTGTCATGTTTATGCGGTTGTCAGAAGCTGAATCCCTTCTTGTCTAATCAGGGAAGTTCACTCCTCCCTGTTCATTCGAGAACGTTTCTAGTGACCTCTGAGCTAGCTGGCAAACCTAAATTAAGTCTAACATATTCAATAGAGACCTAGTCGACCTCAGTCCTACGTCTAAACTATTGTTTATGTTATTCCAATGCGCAGAGCCTATTGGGGAAAATAGGAACTACACTACAGCATAGTGGGAGTATCCTTTGCCAGATACCTCGAGATAGCCTAAACTCCCCTACCTGACTGTCATGTATCACAAAGCCAGCCTGTGTAGAATGGTTAGCATCCATCTTTTTTGCCATCAGTCTTTCTGTGGGTGTTAAATTATAAGACAAAAACAATTCTGCTGCGTTTAGATATTTCCACGAAACATGGTTTGATTTTAAAACCTGCAATTTCCACCTAATTGCATGATCGTTCTCAGTTGACTTTGCCCATGCTTTAAGATTCACTTGTCATTAAGTGAAACATAGAATGCATGATACAATATTTTTAAAAGAATAGCTGTGATTTGACAATGCAGTCATGCCAGTAATCCTGTCAATTTGTCTTAAGCGTTCAGCAGCGTCTTGCTGAGAAGTTTTCCACAGTTCATTGTAAGTGGCTTATATGAATCTACATGACCTAGAACCCAAGAAGAAATCTTGTAAATCCATGTCATCGGAAAGGAAATATAGATGTTCCTTAACTGCAGATAATTTGGAATGTTGTAACCATTGCTGTGTTGAAGCAGGTTCGGGTTATCAGAAAGTAGAACAGCGAGGATTGGCAATCAGGAACAGTTTGAATGAATTAAACAATAATGGACTGGAATAGCTGCCACATCTCCGACATTTTATTTTATTTATTTATTTTATGGATTTATAGAGCGCGTAGTCACCCAGTGGGTATCCCAGCGCTGAACCTTTTACTCGCAAAGGGAAGTGGTCGGGAGAAGTGACAGCTTAGGGGAAGAGTAGTGTTTTGAGGGCTTTCCTGAACCGAAGGAGGTTGGGTTCTACTCTGAGGCTCAGAGGGAGTGCATTCCATTTGTTTCCTATGTTGACCGAGAAGCGGCGGCCACCTATGCGGGCCTTTTTCACCTTGGGGATCGTCATGAGGTTTCCGTGCTCCGAGCGAAGTGCTCTCGTGGGTCTATAGGGGGTGATCCAGTTCTTTAGTATGGGGGGGCCGGTGTTGTGGAGTACCTTGTGGGCAAGACAGAGGGCCTTGAAAGTGACCCTTTCCCTGATAGGGAGCCAGTGCAGCTTCCTAAGTGCGGGCTTCGCAGATGATCTAGCTGGGGTGTTCGTTAGGAGTCGGGCTGCGGCATTTTGAGCTTTTTGCAGAGTTTGAAGAGTGGATTCTGGGGAGCCTAGGTAAATGGCATTGCTGTAGTCCAGCCTGGATAAAATTAGGCCTTGGATCAGCATGAGGCGCGACTGGAAAGGCAGTAGCGGGATTACCTTCCTGCAAGATTTGAGTAGACCGTAGCATGTGCCGGCCGTCTTTCTTGCCTGTGTCCTGAAGGTAAGGTCGGTCTCCAGCCATACTCCGAGACTTGACCTCCTTCTTGGGGGTGGGGGGTTCGCCCATACAGGCTGGCCAGATGTTGGGGGGGAGGTTCGTGGTTTTATGTCCTAGGAGTAGGATCTCCGTTTTGGAGCCGTTTAATTTCAAAGCAGAGTCACTCATCCACTGATGTACGTTGGAGAGGCAATCGTGGAGATTGGAGGGCTCCAGCTTGGGGTGGGAGAGTGTCACCACCAGTTGTGTATCGTCAGCATAGCTAACGATTGTGACTCCGAAGGGTGAGACGAGTTCCTCCAGCAGGGCCATGTAAACGTTAAACAACGTGGGGCTCAGGGATGAGACCTGAGGCACGCCGCACTGGAGGGGGATGGGGGGGAGCGGATTTCGCCTTCCCTTACTTGGTAGGAGCGTCGGGAGAGAAAGGACGAGAGCCATTTCAGCGCTGTGTCTTTAACCCCAATGTTTTCAAGACGTTGGGTTAAGACCTGGTGACTGACCGTGTCAAAGGCCGCGCTTAGGTCTAGGAGGACCACTGCCACTGATCCTCCTGTGTCGATGATTTCCCTGGTTTTTTCTACTGCTGCGAGAAGAGCAGTGTCCGTGCCCTGACCTGGTCTAAAACCTGTTTGTGAGTCATTGAGGAGTTGGTTTGACTCTAGGTAGTGTGACAGTTTTTTGTTCACGAGTTTTTCGGCGACTTTACCTATCCAAGGGAGGAGTGAGATGGGTCTATAGTTGGAAAGGTCTGCCGGGTCGAGAGACGGTTTCTTGAGAAGCGCTTTGACGACAGCCTCCTTCCAGTTTGAGGGGACCTCTCCCTGTTCCAGCGAGATGTTAATGAGGGCTGTCAATTGAGGAACTATGGTCTGCAGGATGTTTTTTGCGAATCGTATGGGGACTGGGTCGCTAGGGGCTCCGCTCTTGGTTGACGTGAGAGTGGCTCTTACTTCCTCTTCTGTAACCGGGCCAAGCGACTCTAACAAGGGCTTGTCGGGAGGGGACAACTGCTTCTTGGCTCTCTCTATGGAGTCTGAGTTGGCGGCAGGGAGGGAGGTAAGGATTTTTTTAATTTTTTCGTCGAAGGAGGCCAGCTTGACGCATTTTTCCTCCGCTGCTTTGGGGTCCATAGGTTTCTGTGGGGGGTCCGGGACGTGGAGGAGTTCTTTGAGGATGGCGAAAGTCTCCTTGGCTGAACAGGAGGAGCCTTTTATTCTTTCCTCGTAGTAGGCCCTTTTGGCGTCTAATAGGGCTCGTTTATATGCTTTCATGGAGGATTGGTAGGCACTTTTCTCTTCTATTGACTTGTTTCTCCTCCAAGTTCGTTCTGACTTTTTGCATTCTTTTTTAAGGGCAGTGAGGGCTGGTGTGTACCAGGGAGCGGGGTTAATTCTTTTTACGTGTTTTAGGGTGCTGGTCAGTGGGATGAAGCTGTCTAAGGGTCGGACTAGCCAATCCGTGAATTCTCTGTCCGCAGTGTTTGGGTCCGTAGATAGAGGGGCGAAGGTTTCACGTAGTTTGGCCTCCCATTCCTCTGGTGCTAGCTTGTGCCATCGTCTGGCTTGTATCCTTGTTTTTTGTTTGAGCGCTGGTGTCAATTCGAGTGACCAGTGCATAAGGGTAAGCATATGGTCTGTCCAGGGTAGGGGAGTAGGGTCCTGGGCGATTAAGTTCTTGATATTAGAGAAGATAGGGTCCAGAAGTTGGCCTTTCTCATGGGTGGCTTTGGGGTTTTGCAGATGGAGGTCGGCTGTGGTGAGGTCGGCAAGCAGATTTGCTGCTGCATTGTCTGTGGGATCCAAAAAGTGCATGTTAAGGTCCCTTAGGAGGAGAAAGTTAGAGACTGTGATAGTTTTGAGTGAGATGTGGTCCATTAGGGTACTGGTGAATTCGTCTAGGGAGCCTGGTGGCCGGTACACTAACAGTCCCGAAAGGGAGGTGGATGGTGTGATCTGGAAGGTGAAGTAGCAGTTCTCGCAGTCTTTAACTGTTCCACATTCAATTCTACATTTAAGATGGTCTTTGTAGAGTATGGCTAGACCGCCACCTCTGCCGACTGGTCTATTCAGAGAACAAATTTGGTAGCCGGGGGGTGTAGCATTGGCCACATCGAAGTCACTGTGCGGGGTCAGCCATGTTTCAGTCAGAAACAGTAAATCGAACGACGAATCCTGGACGAGGATGTTAATTTCGTGGGCATGCTTTACTAAGGATCTGCAATTCAGAAGGCCAAGCCGAAGTCCTTGGTGGCGTTCCGTTTCCTCGGGGATATTGCAGAGGATGCATCCTACGTAGGGGGCGTCTTCCTTGAGGACGTATTTGCACTGGGGGTGTTTTTCCGGGTTCCAGGCCAACAGTGCGTCTCGGGAGTATGAGATGCGATTTTGTGGATTGGGCATAGTGGCTAGGCCTAAGGTTGCCTTTGGCGCGCCTTCGGCGCGCTGACGGCGCGCCCGCTGCGCGCGTCCGTTGCGCGTCCGGTGATTGCACATCCTTATGGGTGGGAAAGGGAGTGGGTGGGCGTGGCCTAAGGTAGGCGTGGCCTCGTTTCCTCGCCGTGAATGGCGGCAAAAAGTGATTCTTTTGCTTGCTTCGTTGCAGCGAAGGAGTCGCTGTTTGAGCGTAACTCGAGCCCGCTGCTGGGGTGTTTGCCGGGTGAGTGCGCTTTTTAAAATACAGTAATTATAAGTGGTGACAGAAAGTGATAGTTTTTAAAAATCGGCGGTCTCCCGGCTTCCGCCTCAGGAGATTTCAAAGGTTCTGATTGTTTCGCGCTGTCAGCAGCGTATTTATATTGTGGCGGGTGGGCGTGGCCTAAAGGTAGGCGTGCCTCGTTTCCTCGCCGTGAATGGCGGAAAAAAGTGATTCTTTTGCTTGTTTCGTTGCAGCGAAGGAGTCGCTGTTTGAGCGTAACTCGAGCCCGCTGCTGGGGTGCTGGAAGTCACTTTGCAATAGGTACATGGAATGCTTTATTCTGTAAGCCTGGTGCAATAAAGTGAAGCTTGTCCACCTTTGGGCAGGAAATTCTGGTACACTGGGTCATAAAAATTGTTTTTAGATACCATATTCCACTCTTATAGAAGGGACCATAAATACCAACAGGATGTCACATTCTGAGGTGGTTGTGTTGTGTGTTATCTAGGGTAACGCTTCCTGCTATGCATTGTTTGGGCTTTATCTGATGGTTGCAACTGACCGGCTGCTCTGACATCATCCTTGGCCGGAGTGCATGCTCTCAGATGTGCATTTATTTGTGTTTGAGTGTGTGCATCTGACTTGTTTCTTTAGAAATAAGATCCTGGGACCACATGTGATTTTTCTGTTGCAATCTTCCTGGTGTGATTGAAGCTAGTTCCATGGCTGGTGTTTCCATCACGGTAAGTGCTAGGGATGAACAGAGGACAGCTGTGTTATGTTGATCTGATAAAGGGTCACTCTGGGACCGTAACAAATGTTTTATGGTGATTTAGGTAGTGCAGTCAACAGTTGTTCTCCGGTGTGCTGGACTCCTAAGAGCGGGCCCTTTCTAGTTGTTAACCCAAATCTAACATTCCCCCTCCCTAATTGAGTTATCTACTACCCTGGCTTTTAGTGTCCGTGTCTTGAGCATGGACAGTTCCTGTTTCTGGCTTGTGGTGTGAATGTTTTCCTTGTCATTGTGTGTCCTAATCAGGTGTATTCTCCCTATTTTCAGGGTAGCCTTCATGCAGCCCATATTAGTTGCAGGGTGCGGCACAGCAAGAGCAAGATTGCACCCACTGGTAACGAGGCCTTACAACAATTTATTACCAGTAATTGGGCAATTAACGACAGGCTAATGAAAATGATCAAATAAAACAACCCCCCTCTCTAATTAACTTTTGACTGAGTATAACAAATGTGCAGTCATAAAACAGATGAAAGGGGTTTCCAGGGAATTAATTACCGTAAGGGCTGAAGAGTAAGAAAATAGACTCAGTTTTGTTAGCATTGGGAGAATGAATTATTTTCTTTCCATTTTATAAAAACAGAAGAATGAAATATGAGACATTGAGTAGACAAGCCATCGGAAGGACATAGCAATAGATAATTTACTGAATGTTCTTAAGCTGGGAATCCTTCCATCAGGGGAAAATATTCAATCTCATCCTTGTTAAAAGCTATTGATGCATGTTATAAGAGACAAAGGAGAGATATGAGTTATGTCCTGTGGGCACCCTGGGCATTGTCTGGTAGACTATAACTGTGACTTTACTTTGATTATATTGCCATCTATCTAACTCACATTTATTAACAAAAGCCTCTCTTAACTCAGTTTTGGAGAAAGATAAGCATTTAGAGGGTGATTTGTACAGAAAATCTAGGCCCAAATCTGTGAAAGACTTCTTGACATATGCTAGCCAAGGAATATTAATAGCTCAGTCAAGGTTGATGATATCTTTTATTACAGCTTGATTCAACATAAACGAGTCCCTTTTCCAGATACGAAACCATAAGAGGAGTGGGCCAGTTTGAGTCAGTAATAAAAGGGAGTTTGAGTTCTTTGTGGGCAATCAGATTCGAGCAAGCGGTAGTAACTGAAAGCTGTGCTACATAGTTGTGCTCCGTAAGGGGCTAAGGCTATGGATTTTCGCAAATAAACTTCTACCATTTCTCTAATTGATTATTTGCCCAGTTTAGACACAAATTTCCACAGAGCATCTATGCTTCTTTGCATCAAATTGATTCTGTTTCCTACCATAGCAGACCAGTTAAGTTTGGAATCGAAGAAAGAGGACTAGATACACAAGCATTTGCAATGCAATAGGTTTTGCATTCACGCCAGTTTGAGCTATTGGCACTCTAAATGACAATGCCTTTTGTTTATGTTTTGGGTTTTAAAACCGCAATAAAAGGCATTGTCCTTTACAATACAAATAGCTAAAGCTCTAGCAAATGCAAGACCTATTGAATTGCAATAAAGGGCCTTTTCGACCGCTTGTTAGATTGTAAATATCGGAGGATGAGACCGGCCTGCGATGTCTTCAAAGTAGTGACAAATAGTGCAGCGAAGAAGATAAGTGTTGTAAATTACACAGACACAAAGTGTGAAGTGAGAGTTACATATGATCCGAGCTATAAACACTACCAAAGCGCTGCAACACCTTTGGCTCTGTGATTACCCTGTCGTGGTTCAGGGGGAAAAGTGGGGGGGGGGCATATTTCCTGCCCTCCCCGTGATTTGAGTTTGCAGTATGATAATGCGTATTGTCATTGATATCTTTGGCCTAATAAAAAACACTCCAGCTTTCATAGGGCCCTGGCTTCACCTCCTGGTGCAGGGAGGGCTGTGCTTTATGGCAGGCATAGAGGGAGGGAGGGATAGTCTCGGCTGCAGCTCTGGCCTCGTACAGTGCCCCTGCTATTACTAGTGAGCGAGAGAAGCTGAGGTGGTGGTTTTGGTACTAGTGATGCTGGTATTATTGGTGGTGGTATTGTTGTTTATAACTAGAATACAGAAGGTGCACAGCAGCAGGTGGAGGTTAAATGGTTAATCAAGTTCAGGGCAGATGTTTCAAAAAGGTTGGGTGCTCTCCCAGGCGGCGTTTCCGTCCAATAACGCTATGAATATATTAGAAAAAAGTGCACACATCAAGGTGAGTGCATCCCTGGTTGAGGAACACCATAAGGTTCAATAAAAGACTCCCAACAGAAGAGAAAATTTTCAAACTTATAGTTTTATTCCTCTTGTCGGTTAGTTGATATTTAAAGCATATCAATCGGTTCAAAGAGGCTTCATTTTTAAGCGTATTTGTACATTAGCAGATTCATGGGTTCCACTCCAATGCATTTCGGGCGAAATGGCCCTTTGTCAAGGAGTATCTACAAAACTAAGAAGATATAATAGAAATAAGGTTTAGGCAATAGGGTGATAGGGTAGTTCATGCTTGGGTTAAGGGTGGTGTTTGGTCGTAGTGCCGGTGGGTGGTGAATACTGTCAATAAACCGTAGTGGGAGGTGTGCCCAACTAAATCGTGCTTTTAATCGGAGCGAAAGTGTTCAAATGGACGGCTGGACTTTGGGGGCTGATAGTGAACAGGCGGAGTATGATGGGCTTTTAAATCGAAAAAGAAGAGTGCTCGTGAGCCGGTATCTAGGGTCAAAGTGAGGGTTATAGGAGGTGGTGCAATACATTAAACGCGCATGCAATGGAGCGTGGATAAAGCGATGAAACACTCAAAAGCCACAACTTACTACCAAGTAGCAGGACAACGAGGTTAATCGCGTGCTGCAAAAGTAACGTGGGGACAACTGTTAGAAATTATTACAAGCGGAGACTCGCTCCGTACAGCATGTGCGCGTGAAAGTGTTAGGAGCTTACTTGTTAGTGTAAAGCCGCATCGTGGTAATGGACCGGGTTCGTGAACTATCGGTGCCTCGTTTGGTTCAAGAGACAGTGAATGAGGAATGTGACAACATGATATAGACGTATGTGATAGGCTACAGCTACGCACTAAAAATAAACGACGGACTGTGTCGGGGGCCATGTTAGAGTGGAGAGGGTTCTGTGTAAATAAAGTTACACAAAGACAAGGAGAGGGTAAAGCCAAAATTAAGAGCACAGAAGAAATGCTGTAGGGGATAGATGACGGGACAGATGTGAAAGACAGTCAAGCATGAACCCTACATGAATGGTATACATATAATGGGGGTGCCAAGGAGACAGGGTAAACATCAAGAGTGGCATTCAAAAACAGCAATGTAAACAATACATTTTGAAAGTCAAGAAAGCGAAGTTAAATCGAAATATAAAACAATCAAGAGCAAATCACAGGTAGCAACTAAATTCTGTACGGTCGTTGAGGCCACAAGGCTTCATGGACTGAAGGCGGTATATCCAGGACATCTCTCTCTGTAGGAGAAATTTGCCATTGTCTCTCCCCTCCTGTTTGGTGATGGTTTCTAGGACCATGAACATCAATTGGGCCACATTGTGTTTTTGTTCTATAAAGTGCGCAGCGACATTAGATTTTTCATTTCTGGTGCGGATATTAGATTTATGCTCATTAATGTGCACGTTAATTTTCCTCTCGGTTTTGCCGATGTAGATTTTCCCGCAGGGACATTTCAATAGATAAATGAGATTGGTAGAATCGCATGTTGCGTTAACATTGAGTTTGATGGTGTTACCTTAACCCTTTCGATGCTGATGACGAGCTCAGCTCGTCATCACCCACGGGTGTCGTGTGCTGATGACGAGCTGAGCTCGTCATGGTGCCACTAAAATGGCATTTTCCAGCACAGGGGGGGAAAACGCCTAGCAGCCATGTGGTTAAATAGGATGAGATATGGTGTTGCTTTTAATGATACAATGACAGTTGTTACAGTCCATGCAAGGGCGGGTGCCTTTGCTTATAGCGATGTCCTTGGGTGTTTGAGTAAGGATTTCTTTGAGGTTCTTGTTACGTGTATAGGCAAAAATAGGGGGATCCTTAAATAAGGCAAAAATAGGGGGATCCTTAAATATGCTTCTGAAGTCGGGTTCCAATTGTAAAATGGACCAATGTTTCAATATGATTTTCTTATACATCGTACTTGATGTAGAAAATTTAGACACGAGTACCATCCTATTTTCATTCGAACGGACCGTTTTTTTTTTTAGAGTATCAGCTTGGTTGATTGCCTCCACACGGGTGATGGTATCGTCCATTAATGATTTAGGATATCCCCTTGTCATAAAACGGTGACACATTTCTGAAATGCGTATTTTTGTGATGTTTTCATCTGAAACAATGAGTTTAGCTCGCAACATTTGCGAAAATGGAAGGTGTTGTTTCAATGCTCCCTGGTGGAAGCTGGTGTAGTGGAGGGTATTGTTGCGGTCTGTGGGCTTGCGGTATAAATCTGTACTGAATCCCTTGGTGGTTTTAGTGATGGTAACGTCGAGGAAATTGATAGAATGTTCGCATAATTGCCAGGTCAGTTGTATCCTTTCGTCTTTAGTGTTGAGCGAATTGAGTGCTTGTAGTTATGTGGTTTTGGTGTCATTCCAAATGATGAACAGGTCATCAATGTACCGGATGTATAGTTTGATATGGTTGTTTAAGTGTTTGTTGCCATAAATATATCTGTCTTCAAACTCCTTCATATAGATATTAGCATACGTTGGATCGGCACAGTTGCCCATAGACATCCCGGATAGTTGTAAAAACCAAGATTTTTCATGTTTGAAGTAGCTGTGGTAGCAGTATGGTATTGCGTATTGTCATTGATATCTTTGGCCTAATAAACACTCCTGCTGTTGTAGGGCCCGGGCTTCACCTCCTGGTGCAGGGTGGGCTGTGCTTTATGGCAGGCATAGAGGGAGGGAGGGATGGTCTCGGCTGCAGCTCTGGCCTGCTATTACTAGTGAGCGAGAGAAGCTGAGGTGGTGGTTTTGGTACTGGTGATGGTGGTATTATTGGTGGTGGTATTGTTGTTTATAAAACAGGCTTTTGAAAACAACCGGTCGAGTTGCTTTAATATAGATGACATGTACCGCAGATGTGCTGTTGTCAGTTTCCCGCACTCAATATGGAGGGTGGGGCATTTTTTCAAGGTTAAGAAACAGAAAAAGTATATGGTTACAGTAATGGAACAGCTCTTCGACTTACTGGGACAGGCACTGCCAACTCCACATTATTTGAGGTCAATAGCACATTTCTATCCAGAAATGTAACCAAATGCAGGAGATTAGTAGTCTATGCTTATATATGGGCTCAATGCATGTCCAGGCCCAGTACTCAGTTTACATCCAAACCAATCACGTTGAAAGTTACCAAATTTCCCAACTGAATGCAAATGTAATCATATTTTTTTTATCAGATTATTTTCTCAAAAAAGTAGTGATTTTTAGTGCCTTTCTCCTGAAAATATACAGTGAGTTAAAGCGTTAATAAACTGTTAAAAAAACGCTGTGCGAAGCATGTGAAGTTCACAAAGCTTGCAAAGTTTCAAAGTTTGTAAAAACATAGTGTTGTGGACATAAAGCCCTTGCAATGTCACACACCTTTAGCACAACCAGAAAAAAAACGACAATAATTCAACCAACATTAAGCGGTGTACTCAAAATATCTGCGGGTCTTAGCTGCTGATTTTCACCAATAATAAAAAACAGGTGTACACAATGAATATAAAATCGCACAGTCACACTTCAAACCCATGGGCATCTCACCCAATCGCTCATCACCCAATGATCCTACAGCTGTTCCTTTTCTAGTTGAAATTCTGACTTTCAACTGCCCACAGGCAGCAGCACTCCTCAGCTATGCACGGTGTTCAGAAATAGTTTTTTAGAAATATCTGTGTCTCTTGGCACAGGGTTCAACAACTAGATACAAAGACATTAATAAAGATGTCAGCATATTACCAGCAGTAAGCAAAATTAGATACACTGACACTTGCTTAGCACTCTACTCATTTTTCATTGTCTTCATCCGCACATAACTGTTTTTGAATTGCTTACTTGTTTTCAACAATTTTCTAAAGCAAAAAGCAGATTCAAACTCCAAACGTATACATTCATTCAATGCAGGGTCATTGCATAGCATCCACTTACACATTAACAGGAAATTAAATCAGCATATTCCACTAGGCAAGCCATGGGTGTCTGCTAAGCATTTTGATACAGACTGTTATTCTTAAAATAGTATGGAAATTTTGAGGAAACAAAAAACAAAATCCAGCAAAAATGCAAGTTGCAGGAGGGCTAACAAACTCTCAAAAAATTAAATTAACAAAAAACCCTATTTGTGAATTCCTTTATCCTTCCAGAGTGGGTTTGGTGCCATAAAACTGTGGTTGTAATATTGTCGGACGTAAACATTGTGCCCTGTTGATTCAAAAATAATTGCCACACTGGAGTAATACAATTCACACAAAAGGTAACCGGATGGTTGCTAAAGAATAAGAGAAAAGGTGCAAGAAGGAGGATACCGTGGATGTGATAATTCCTCCATTACAGACCCTGTTGTGATTTAATACACTGGAGTAATGACATGAAATCTACCCCTATGGGACAATATTTTTGTAAACTATATTTAGGACAAAATGTTTGTCGGACATGTCTGATTGTGATATTCAGACATAGAACCCAGAGTTGGGTGTACGAACTTGTAATTATATTATTTTCAGTTTTATATAACCCACCACCAAGATTGAAAAGGATTAAGAGTGTTTGCTTCATAGGGGCTACTTTTTCAAGAAGAAAGTTATTTTTGCAAGTCTGTAGCCCACCTAAAACATCCAATTTCTAGAACAGGTAGTTGCAGGTTCTCAAAAATATGCCTGATGACTTTTGTGGGTGAGTTTAATATAGCTCAAACTATCAGAGCCCTTTACATGAGCACCAGTTGTGTACAGACGGACACATTCATTTTTAATTTTTTAGGTCTCGCTGATCCAGCGCGCATGCGTTGTAAGCGAGACATTTAGTAAACTGGCTTTTGGAAGTGCTTCCAAAGCAGCGACCAGCTTACTCTCACGCACCCAAGCACGCACAATCTCTTTCACTTTCCCTCAGAACTCCCATTCGCATGAGGCGCCTTATGCCGCTTCACCACTAGATGGTGCCAGAGGCCATGTTTTCTAATGTGATCAGATATTACAGAAAAATGACAATATTTACTTGTTCTTTTTAATTTGGGCAGGTAATGCTTGTTTTACTTTTTGTAATGCACTCTTAGAGAGCGCATAGGTGCAGTCCCTCTCCTTCAACCCACTCTTTTTTTTTTTACCCTGTCCGCCTTTTAATCCTCCTCCGTCCTCCATTATCTCAGACACCCTCGTATCACCCTTTCTCTCAACCCCTCTTCTGCTCTCCTTTGTCTTTCCCCCTTCCTTCCTCATGTTGATTGACCACCATGAACCCCCAGAGGCTTGTTTTTGTAGAGGGCTTTATCGGCGGTGCTCTGGTCATCACCACCCCTGGAATTCAGAGTTGACCAGCCCAGTGTGCTTGGAGCACTTCAGCTGATAATGAATACCTGTGTGCCGCAGGGGCACTAATCTTGCTAAACAAACCGCGCTGATAAGAGCTGATAAATGGCAGCGGAGACAGCTGCTCCGATAGGAGCTCCCGCCATTAGCCCTGTACCTTTCAAGTTCACTTAGAGTATTACTCGAGAATGTGGTAGCCCTCTGTGCCGCCGTCGAGGCCCCTTAATTGATGATGAGCCCTTCACTTTGGGGGGGGGAATCCTCAGGCGTGACTTTGTTAGAACACCAAACAGTGCAGGATGAGAAGGTAGGTGTGGCGTTTGGTGTTTGTTTTCATAATGCAGATGTGACACTTGGCTTACCTGCAGATAATCGTCGTTTTGCACCCAGTGTTGATTGAAGCAGCACCTTTAGATGACGGCATTTACCCAATCAGTGAGGTCACGATGAAGGTGCACTTTTTTGACAGCAACTTGCGTTTCTGTTTTTTTTATTTACGTTTGTTTTCTAAACCCATGCATTAGTACTAAGTGTAATGTGAGCAGTAGATCTGAGTTCCCAGAAATCAGCCCTTGCAACTTCTGGAATACGCCTCTCAAAACGTGGCCCCAAGCGACTTTCTCATTCCATGTCATGCATGCATCTTGCAGCTGGAAGTTCATAAAGCCTGTCTCAAAAAAGATCAAAAGGCAGCAAAGTACCTGTTAGTGTCATGTTCAGGCAAACAAGTGAGGTAGACCGGGAGTTTGTTTTTGGAATTACTTGCAAGGTAGAAGCAGTAAGCACCGGCAAAGCCAATAGGTTTGGTTTGCCTTTTGAGTACCGACTAAAACATTTAAAAAGCCAGCAACAGCAATAAAAACAAGCATTGGCATAGCCAATAGGTCTCGCCGTTGGGACCTTATAAGTATTTAATTACGATAGGTCTGGGGCGAACGGACGACTTGGGGAGTCCCGAGTACTCTATTTGAAACCCTCCGACGGTCTGTAAGACCCAGGCGTCAGAGGTGAGCGAAGACCATGCCTGAAGAAAAAACTGAAGTCTGCCCCCCACTTTCAGACCCCTTACATTTTGAAGTCTCACCTTTGTGATTATTGGAGCCGCCGTCTCCTCTTCCGCCACAGGGATAACCTCTGGTTTGATAGAAATTTCCGAACTTGTCCGGATCCTGTTATTGACCCCTGTGAGAATCGTCCTGCTTATAGGAGCCTCTGTTATAGGGTCTGCCAGACGAGCGGCCCCTTCCTCTGGTGGCACCAAAAACACGGGGTGTGAAGATCCGTTTCGCGGACGTCTGAGCCTTGTCCAAGGAATTAAAGGTATTCACAAATTTACCCAGTTCTTTGACAAACGGGTCACCAAAGAGGTTACCCTCTGCCATCGGGCCTGCCTCGGATGTGGCCAGTTCCCCCAACTTCAGGTCTATCTTAATTGAAATAGATCTTCTCCTTTCCTTAGAGATGGCTACATTCGCATTCCCCAGGAAAATAATCGCCCTTTGCACCCAGCCAGAAAAGGTCTCCGGGGAAATCAGGGACCCCGAGGCCTTGGCATCTTCGGCCATGTTTAGGATTTTTGCCAAAGGCCCGGCCGTGTCCAAGAGTTTATCTTGGCAGGCCCTCCAAGAACGGTCTATACCCTTTTTAGGGTCCTTCACAAACTTCGTGAGGAAGGTGGACATCTTGGGGTCAATCTCTGGGGTAACCGTGACCTTACCCTCCAAGGTGGGACGCGGGCACTCTGCCCGAAGGCAACTACGCACCTCCTGGTCCAAAGGCTTACGAAGCCTGGCCGCTATGTATGCCGCCACTTTGGGGGCGGCGAACCCAGTGCGATGAGCGCGGGTGGAGCAACTCGTCCGGGTTGAGCATGTCTGAACTGGGGCCGGAGCCGGTTGCCTGGGTGGGATCCGCGGGAAGACACGAATGCTCCGGTTCCCCATCCGAGGTTTGGGGTGACTCATCTGGGTCGACGGTGGTTGCGTCGTCCTGACCCCCCTCCAAGGCTCCAGACGGCACCTCCTTTGAGGTCGAAGGGGTATCAGCAGTTTTCGCGTCTAAGAATGCCTTTTTCAGTTGCGAGAAGGCATCGGAATCCACCCCCGTGTCCTCCGAGCGCTTTCTTTTGTGATCTGTGGAGCTCGTCGATGGCTGGTCTAGGGGTATGGGGCCAGTTTGCCCCGAAGGGTCTGCTCCTGGCCCGAAGGGTTGGCACTGTGCCTGAAGCTGGTCAATCTTCTTCTCTAGGGGCGCAACCACCCGCGTCACAGCCTTCAAAATTGAGGAATCCATAACTTGGCAGAAGTGGTCATCCACCGGTAGGTACATGACCTTCTGCTCTTCCTCCTCGTAATATTCATCAAATTCCATCGCTTCTGCGCAACAACAAGAAGCCAAGCCAGTAGTGGGTATGATCGGACAGAGCCCGTAAGTATATATTTCTTCCCACCACAGCGGGTTTAGTAATAACCGGGACCCAACAACCTCTGCTTTGAGGCAATGAAAGAAGCCTGCCTGGGCCGGTCCCAAACTTGAGTGAAATGTCTTACCCGCCGCACGGGTGTTCAGGCTCCAGGCAGGGGCTCTAGTGACAATAACGTAGCCTTAGCGCTGCCTTTTCCGTTATCTATTCGGAAATGCGAAATACAAACACACACAAGTCCTTCCCCGTGGCGCGCGAGTCAGTTGAGCCGCTTTCCCGTAGGCGAGCACAAAGCGGAACTCAACGACTCGCGCCCAACAGGGGGTAGAGCTCCTCAGAGCGGCAGCGCGAGGCGCACGGTCCCCTAGCGGCGGGAAGCCGCCCGCGCACAGAGCCTGAAAGAAGAACCCCGAAAGGAGTGGAGAACGCCCCCGCGGCCACACAGTCACCGTCACAACCCCCCAGGGGGGAAAAACATCAACGCGCCAGCGTGTGCGACCCTGTACAAACCAACAATACAATTATCAATGAACTTAGAGTCAGTCACAAAGGTAAAGAAAAACACTCATCTGTATGCTGCTGGAGCAGCGAAGAAAGAGGGGGATAGAGTGCCAGCAGAGAAAGATATGAGGATCCCGAGCCCGTGATTGGACAGTGACTGGGACATTTTCTGTTTCTATTTTCCCTGATACTCATAGGAAATGTAGTTTGTTTTAAAGATGTTGATACCTTTTAATGGCTGCTGGAGTACAATAAAGGGAGAAAGTGACAGCCTAATCAGAAGCCTCCGCTCCTGACATAGAATCTAAAATGACCAACTGAACCCTCTCCACGGGTACCAAACCAGAAACCGTTTGATAATAGTTATAGAGAACAGACTGAGGAGGCAAATGATTTAGTGGAAAGATCAGTCAATCACATGCCTCCATATCTTCCAACAATGACTACCTATTTGATAGGGCAAGGGCATCAAAAGCCACCTGGGCAGGCTTATGACCGGTTCTCATTAAAGAAAGGCCCATAGTGAGTAAGGTGGAACTATGTATTGTATTGTATTGTATTGTATTGTATTGTAGGTGTACTTATATAGCGCGGTCCTGTCGCCCCAAGGGCATCCTGGCGCTTGAGATCGGGTCAACAACACTTCCACTGCTCAGACATCCCTAGGGAAGAGATGCGTTTTTTGGGCTTTCCTAAACGGGAAGTAGTCCCTTTGACTTCTCAAAGGGAGTGGCTGAGAGTTCCAGAGTTTGGCCGCTGCGACGCTAAACGAGCGGCCACCCATCCTTACTCTCTGGAACCTCGGAACCACAAGCAATTGTGCCGAAGAAGAGCGAAGGGACCGCGAGGCAGAGTACCAAGCGAACATGTCCTGCAGTGGCACTGGGCCCTGTCGATGTACCGCCTTAAACACTAGGCACGCCGCTTTATACAATACACGCAGTTGCACCGGCAACCAGTGTAGGTCCCTTAAGGCTAAGGTGGAGGAGCTAAGGTTAGGGCGAGAGAGAGCCAGCTTAGCGTCCATGTTTTGCACCCGTTGTAACTTCCCCAGCAGATTTTTTGGGGCCTACAGAAGCAGCGCGTTGCAGTAGTCTAAACGACTCAGTATGGTCCCGCGCACTTCTTCCGGCCTGGCCTGCTCAGGGAGAAGGGCAAGACTTTACGCAGCATGCTTATCCGCATCATGCACGTGGAGATGGTCTTATTAACATGCATGTCCAGCTGTAAATTTGGGCCGAAAATCACCCCCAAGTTACGAGCTGACTCCGCGGCCGACACTGTCTCGGGGAAAGTAGATGGCCAGAAGTTCTCCGGAAGTACCAGAGGAATCCGGTCCATGGAGCAGTGGAGCACCTCGGTCTTTGTGCTGTTGAATTGCAAGGAATTAGCCCGAAGCCAATCCGCTGTAGCTGCCATGCAGCGATGGAATGTCTCCAGCGGGACCGCATTACTTCCTTCCAGGGAAAAGACCAGCTGGGTATCATCAGCATAATTGAAAGCCAAGATACCAAAAGATTTTATAAGCTGGACCAGAGGGCGGAGGTAGAGATTGAAAAGTATAGGGCTGATGGCCGAGCCCTGTGGAACCCCCTGCCCTACTTTCCGCAACTCGATCGGAAAGGAGGAAGCGCGACCATCTGCTGCCGGTTGTTGAGGTAGGATACCAGCCAGTCTCTTGCCCCCTCTGTGACCCCGCACTCCTCCAGCTTCCTGATGAGGGTCCGATGGCAAACCGTATCGAACGCGGCCGACATGTCGAGCAGCACCAGAAAGGCTGCCCGACCACTATCGACACGCGAACGGAGATTGTCAAGTACGGTTACCAGCGTGGATTCTGTCCCATGCGCTGGACGGAAACCAAACTGTGTCTCATCGAACCACCCGATTTTTTCCAAGAAGCCCGAAAGGGAGCGGGTCACCAACTTTTCCACGATCTTAATAGGAAAAGGGAGCAAAGAGATCGGCCTGTAGTTGGAAAGACAGGCAGGGTCCAGAGTCGGTTTCTTAAGCAGTGGAGACACGACTGCCGACTTCCAGCACTCGGGAACTGTTGCCGAGTCCAAAGACTGGAGGCAGATGGAGTACAGAGGCTGGAAGAGTTCCGCCTGAAATGTCTTCCAGAATTTGGGTGGCAATGGGTCAAGCAGAGAACCCGATGACACCGTTCGTGCCAGGCTGCAAAACTCCTCAAAGGAGGGAGTGGGGAAGCGTCTTAGTTGGGGTCGACTGGACACAGCTTCCGGAGCTCCCAAGCTGGAGGCATGACCACTCAGCTGGAGTCGACTGGGCGAAGTGTCCCGGGCTGCCTGGCTAGAGGCAAGCCTACTCAGCCGGGTTTGACCGGCCACGACGTCCGACGCCTCCAAACTGAGGGCATGTCCACTCAGCAGGGGTCGACAAGAAGGAGTATCCGGAGCTCCCAAACTAAGGACTGGGCCACTCGGCTGGGGTCGACTGGGTGACCCGTCCGGAGCTCCCAAGTCGAAGTCAGAGACATCCGGCCGGGGTCGACTGGACAGGCTGCCCGGAGCTCCCAAACCGAGAGCAGGAGGCACTGGGTTTTTTAAGCCTTCCATGATCTTAACAATCTTCTCCTCGAAGGCACTCGCCAGGGAGTCGCACAAGGCCTGTGACGCAGGGACAGTGTTGGCCGCGCACACAGGGTGGGTCAAGTCCCTAACGATTTTAAACAGGGCTTGTGACTTGTTGGGCGCCTGGTTCAAGTTGGTTTCCAGGAAAGCCGCCTTAGCCAGCCTGATCTGCACCTTGTATTCCTGCAGTGCCAGCCTAAAGGAAGTCCTCGCTGGATCCGAGTACTGCTTCCTCCAGGCTCTCTCGGCACGTTTGCAGCTCAACTAATGTACATGTACTAGTGCGGACCTATAAAAAAGCCCAACGAGACTGCATAAATCTGAGAATGGAGTAAAGGGACAACCAGTAAACTCCCTAATAGGTCTCTCACTAGCCATTCATTATCAAAGTTTAAAATAATCAGTCATTATTGGTTGGTTTTACACCAGACCCAATTCACTGCATTTTTCTGGCCATTATCAAATGATTTTGGATGAGATGACCTTTATTAGTTTTGAGTCATCCAGTGTCGAGCCTTGGCTATCAGCTGAAGTGAAGATTTTCTAAGATTGGGACGCAGTAAAGGCACGTTGACTAAAACCTGAACATAATGACAAGCTGCAGGAGGGAAGTCCATGTATGTTGATTTGGTCTGCTATGGGCCTGAGTAGACGGGGGATTTACCTGAACCTGTGGTCTTGTTAAGTCGTGTGATTGCCCCTTACCCATAGAATCTTGTATGGTCACCTGGGGTGGGCAACACTTAGGGACCAAATCTACATGGTCTGGACCTATAGGATCCCAGCTGTTGGCCAACTGATTTTCAACACTAGGATGACCAATAGAAGTTGAGGGCGATTTAGCTAACTCACGACCAAGGATCATGTTTTCACAATTAAAACGCAAATTATGAATTTCACAATTATAATTTTTTAAGAGTTTTTCAGACATCAGAGAGGATGACCGTAGTTGCGATCTGTAGAATCTAAACGGGCATAGATCGGTTGCAAAGGTGGTTTAAAGTTATCAAGAAGATCACACCAATATGAGGAAAATGTAGTTTCTGAAAGTTGTTGGCTATTCATACATGTGGAACTTGCAGGCATAGAAACCTTTCTGATCTTTTTGGCAGGACACTTGGAGGGCAGTATCGCATAACCTCTTTTTCATTTACCATTTACGAAGGTAGCGTCAGTTGGTTTCCCAGTAAATGTAAAGGCAGGCTGGGAATGTTCGGGGGTTGGTACAGAGACTGCCGGTAATTCTGGAAGAGAAACCCCATATAGTTTTGTTACACTCCCCTTAGTTGGAAAAACAACTAGATTAGATGACTGCCCTGTCCCTAACCATAACGAAACTCTCATTTCTGTAAGTGCGATTTATTTTTCTAATGCCGATGTTGCCTTGGCCAAAAAGGTATTTAAAGAGGTAACAGTTACCTCCTCTGTTGCTCTCAGCTTTTTCTTGCCCATGGTGGGCCTGTACCGGGGGAGTGTAGAAGTTAGAGGGGGTCCCAGCCTCCTCTGGGCTCCTACAGGCATGGATGGGTCTGTCCTTGGCCTGGGCGAGGCCCACGCAGAAGTACCACTCTGCTGCCTTTAAGCATCTCCAGGTGCCGGAAGAGTGATGCTCTGTGCGGTGGAGCCTGGGGCCTGTAGTCCGTGCCCCGGCTCTGCTCCGATGCGGCCCCCACAGCAGGACCTCGCTGCTGCCTTTAAGTTCCTCTGGGTGTGTGAAGAGTGATGCATCGTGTGGTGGAGCCTTAGGGCTGTAGTCAGTGCCCCGGCCCTGCTCCAATGCATCCCCAGGGAATCTCTAATAGAATGCTCTACCTTGCACTCACTTCAATTGTCCAACTTGAGCATAATTGGAGACTTGAATCTTCATCTTGATCTACTCAACAATAAAGAAATCCAGGACTTTACTAATGACCTGGCCACTTTCTAATTAGCTCAGTTAGTAAAACATTCAGCTATGAGGCCGGCCATCTTCTGGACCCTGTTTTTTCAACCTGGCCACCCTTCAAACTGCTCCCCCTAGTCCAGTGACCTGGTCAAACCATTATTTGGTGCCTATGACCATTGATACACCTAGCCTTGAAAGAAACATTGCAGGTAACCCCACAATGAGAAAGTTGTGGCATAAACTGGACCCTTCTGCCTTTTCAAGGTTTATCGAAAGGAGTGTGCCTCTATTAGACTCCAATATAGAACGGACGGAGACTTCCACTAAAGCATGGAAATCTGCTCTATTGTGAACAACCTGATTAAACCCACCTCCACTCCTGGATAAGCGGAAGCTTCTAACAGCCACTGCAGCAAGCTTGGTCAATGATCTTTATCTTTACTTTAACAGGGGTGAGGAAACAGTCAAACCGGTCTCTCTTGACACAGGGACCTACCACTCGCAATGGGCTACCTTGGACCAATTGGCTCTACATGATGCAGATTCTATTTCCACCTTAATGCGTCAAGTCAAATCTCGATCTCCAGATGACCCATTTAAACCTGATTATATTTTGAAATTTCAGTAGAGAGTCACACCCATATTTCTAGAATTAGCCAAACTCTTGCTGAGCACAGAAGAAGTATCAATATCATGGAAACACGCTAAGGTTATCCCTCTTCTAAACAAGCATTTGCAATGCAATAGGTCTCGCATTTACGTGAGTTTGAGCTACTGACATTGCAAATGACAATGCCTTTTATTTTTGTTTCCGTTTTAAAAACATAAATAAAATATATTGTTATTTACAATGCCAATAGCTTAAACTTGCGTAAATGCAAGAGCTATTGCATTGCAAATGCTTTATTAAAGACAGCGCCCACATCAAAATCAGTGCAGGCACACCCCTAAAGCCAGCCCTGTACCTTTAACTTGGCAATGCAGCAGTTAGAAGCTCGCTCGCTATACTTCCATGGCACAAGTCCGTTAATGTAACGCCTGGCACTTTTTAGCACAGTTATTGTGCTTTAAACGGGACAGCACTAGCACTTGAAAAGCAGTGCTGGATTACGTCACATTTGAAATAACAATTTCTAGATGACAGATGCTGAGGAAAACTTATAATGTGGCTAGTAACAATTTCAAATTCCAATAACTTTGTCAACACCTTCCACTAGTGGAAATGAAATATCAACAATGTCCAGACCCTACACAAGCACACACGTACCTGTTTTTCAGCTTATCGCGCTAAGCCATCATCTGATGCACATGATTAATGTGCTGCCAAAATCCAAGATCTACTGCGTCTCTTGTCCTGGAAGCATGCAGCTGGGGGAGGGGTACGACGATGAGGGAAGAAAGGTGACTGTATATTAAAGCAAAAACGGGGGGGGGGGTGGAGGTGAGGGAACACTATACAAAACTGCCCCTAAAAAATAAGCATCGAGAGGCGTTCAGGCGTTACCAAATCCGTACTAGTCCTGGGAAAAAATACAACCTGCCCCCGGATCAACAGGAGTCCGTGCATAATCCAGGGGCGATCTACCAATGTGATGCTGCACCACAGAATACAGTGGCCACACACAGCGCGCGCAAACTTCCTGAAGCTGGGATGCCACACACAGAGGGCACGCACATTATCGAAGTTCAGATGCCATATACAGAGAGTGCAGGAATTGCTTTGAGTTTGAATGTCACATACGGAGTACACACAGACAGCGTTGATTGTGCTGCAGCACACAGAGTCTAGTTTGGGTGGCAAACACAAAACACACAAACCCCTCTGTTTCGGATGTCACACACACAGGGTTCCCGCTATCGTTCTTGCAGATCACACAAATTGGCCAGGGTAGGAAATCACCCACAGGAGACACGCAGTGTCACTGGTTCGAAAGCCACACACAGTACATGGACAGTGTGTGCACAAACTGTCCGTGTACAGAGGCCACACTGAAAGTGCACACGAGTTTCGGCGTGCTGTGGCCACAAGCAAGTGTATGGCACATAAACTGTCCTGGTACTGAGTCAGAATGCTATACACAGAGGGCAGACACACTGTCCGGACGCCACACGCAACTGCACACCTAGATATTCGTTTTGTGGGCAGTTACCAAGAGCTTGCAAACTGTCCGGTCTGAAACAGAGACCACACAAACTTCCCAGTCTTGAGGGGGTGGGGCGTGCCCCCCCGAAGAGCACAGGAAACATCCAGTGTTCGGACGACGGACCAGAACCCGTGTGGCCACGTCTCCATTGTACATAGCTTCGTTCTCAGAGGTGCATTGCGCACACTGCGGTGCTTTCTAGATGCTTTACCAAAAGAACCAAAATTGAGAAATGTACCAAAATATTTCTAAATATCACTGTCGGCTTTAAAATAAACGTATTTAATCAGAATGAATCTTGTGTTTTCAAAGCATTTGTTTTTCATCTCTGAGAATTGTTCCACTTGAGAGAGCGCTGGTTGTTGTTTTACCCGACTCACTAGTAACCACACATCCACAGACCTCCCGAGCACAGGGCACTCACAGACCACCATGAAAGCGTCTTTCCTGCTCTTCAAATGCACGGGCTAGAAGTCACGTCATCGAGAATCCACGATCGTTTTTTTCACCATTCCCAGTCTTATTAAATATCCTATAAATCATGCACCTGACGCCTCGCCGAGCCGTGTTTAATTTTAGAAAACGGGCGTGTATTAAATCGGGTCTTTAGCGGACATGAAGTGGCTCAGCTTTTACCAAAGATATACCTTTAGCTGTATGTTGCTTTTAGACAAATAACGCGCAGTTATACAAAATCTTTGCCTTTTAACCAATGCTTTCTTTGTTTATAAACAAAAGAGAAGAAAAATCGCATTAGTCGAACTTGACAAGGTATCTGTAGGTGCCGCCGGAGTGCAAACAGAACAAGCAGAACGCCTGCACTGCATCAATCTCGGGAGGAGAGGCTGATGTCACTGAAGTCCTGGAGAGCTGCAGCCAATCCCGGCGCAGCCATCTGATGCCGCGGCGGGAATGGCTGAAACTTTGAGCCAACCACAGCGCGGCACGGAGGTGACGTAGGTGGAGCAGGCAATGGTGTCCCGAGGTTCCCGGGCTGCTGGCGGTGCTTCTAATGGCAATGTTGATGGACTCGGACACGGCGGTGAAGTTGGGGGGTAAGTTCACACACCATAAGAACCTCGGGCCAGGAGCGATGTGGTTATCACGTACAGCGCTTTCCCTGCAGCGCTTCCCAGTTCTATATACGCAGGCGTGCGTGTGTGCGTGTGAGTGTGTGTGCGTATGTGTGTGTGTGTGTGTGTGTGTGTGTGTGTGTGTGTGTACGTGTACATGCACGGCTGAATTGCTGCAAATGTAGACAGGAGCCGACGTGCGCGTGCACGAGGTCAAATCCAGCGGAACAGCGCGTGGCACCCTCTTGTCCGTCATTCCCCCGAAGTCGATAACTGTAGTTGTCGATCTGGACTGCATCCTACGGATGCTTACCAGCTCGACCTAAAAAGCCTTCGCTAAATGGCACTCGGCCAGAGAACTATTGACCCATTTCTCTTCTGTCATTTCTGTCCGAGGTTGTGGAGAAACATGTAAAAAATCCCCTAACCATAATATTTGAACAATATAAAATATTAGATTGTTCCCAAAATGGATTTAGATCATACAGCACCGAAACTGCTCTTTTAACAGTTACTGAATCCCTTTGCAGTACTGCATATGCAGGCAAATCCCGGGCTCTGATACTCGATTTAAGTGCGGCCTTCGACACTGTCGCACATGCAATAATATTAACTCGCCTCACTGACCTGAGGGTACAGGGCAAAGGTCTGGCCTGGTTTACCTCCTTTTTAAAGGAGTGGTCTTTTAAAGTTATACCCCCCTTTTGTCTCATCACACAGAGGACTGGCTCCTGGCATCTCCCAGGGTTTGGAGCTCAGTCCTACCCTTTTTAATATTCACATCAGACCTCTGGTAAAGGTAGTTAATTCCTTTGGAATCTCACCAGTGTTGTATGCAGACGACACTCAGCTAATTATTTCCTTGTCAGCAGAGTTGACCAGCGGTTGTATCAAATTTAAAAACTGTAACAGCGATGGCGGCATGGATGCACAACAACTCCTGCTGGGCAGGCATATCCATTTTGGAGTGATCAATGATGTCCAGAAATACTATGTACCCGTCGAACATAAAGTGGTGGTAGAAAACCTTGGGGTATGGATGGATAGCTCTTCATCCTTTGAAACCGGTGTCCAGATTCTAGTAGGTCACTGTTTTGGCACCCTAAGGAACCTCAAACCAATATTAGGACACTTTTCCTGGCAATCCCGCCAACTGATTGTACAATCCCTTGTCATTTTGCTCCTGGACCTTTGCAAATATCTCTATTTGGGCTCTAAAGAAATCTGTTCTGAACAGATTTAGCTCTGCTTCCCAACCTTTGAACTATTGAAAAGCTTTCAAAGCTCTATCCATCTCCCACAAAATCCTATGCAAGCAAGGAGAACCCAGCCTAGCTGCCTGGATGCAATTTTACAAGCCCTCCAGAACGCTACGCTCCGCCAATCTAAACAAGGCCCACATACCTCGTCACAGCAGAGCCAGAATGGGAGGTTTCTCCTTCCATGTCTTGCTCCGACCCGATGGAATTCTATGCCTCCTAACCTTAGAAAGAGTCAATATCACTTACTGATCCAGAAACAGTGGAAGACCCAAATCTTCTCCATCTAGGCTGACGATTTCACCTCTCTGCCGCTTGTTTCATAGGATCCATTTATGTCCCTTGCTGATATTGTCTGACACCTGGAACCCCCCCCTCCCCCTCAAGGCAGGCAGTCTCCAGGTGTTGTGCTATCTAAGGCTCTGCTCTCCTCTTGTAAAGGATCAAAGTGGTAACACCCCTGCAGCAAGTGCCTCTATCAGCCGCAGGAATAAGATAGAGCGCACACCAATGCCCAGCCCAGTAAAGGTCTGAAAGAGACCGAAAAAGGAGCATATACCTACAGGTTCGCCTCCTCTGTTTGTACCTCATTAGTAGCTCCCTGTGCACTTCCTCCGTTTGTATGTCCCTGGCGAGCCTCTTTAATGACGCTTGTGATCCTGGTACTGCCAAGCATGGCCGTTTGTCTATCAGATCATTACCTGATGTCTGCTGTGTGCATCGAGTCACTCCTCTGCTTTAGCTGTGAATGAACCCTGTGGAGCGAGTATGCAGACATAAGGGAGTATGGAAGGCGATGAACAGGGAGTAAGGTGAAGCTGATTTCAAGAAATGCCCAAAGGTGTAAATGCTGCACACACCTGCCACTGACATCTTGTCCCACTCTGCCAATGCTCCATCCACCTACAGAGTTGCATGCTAGCACCAAACAGAAAACATTAAGTCAGATGCCATGGCAAGGTAGAAAGAGACAAAAAGCAGACATGTATTGACTGCAGAGATATTGCAGGTATATTACAGGTTGTGATGGAATCTCTATAATGAATGCTGTAATCTTCCCACAAATGCTTGAACCAACCCCATTAAAGTGGCAAAGATAACTAAAGATAACTAAACAAACAGAAAAGAAAAGACAGGAGTCAGCTGCTCCAGTGTGAACAGGAAAGTATTGTCAAGAAGAGTGTGAATGGAGCTTCATTTCTTATATACTTCCTGGAGCAATACTGTAATAAATCCATAGAAATCCAAGGAAATGTAGATAAATCCAAGTTTTATTCAGCTGCAGCACAGTACTTCCAATTTTCCAAACTCCCAGATTCAGTATAACATTTTTAGATCATAACAATTCTAAATGGAACTACCTGAATGGTGTGCATGTGCAACATGAGACAAAGGTTCTATTAAAAGGGAAATATGTACAAGGAAGCATTAAAAGGGAAATACCATGAAGTGAGAATATAACACATTTCCCCCCTTAAAGAAAAGGAAACGCATTCAAAAATAAAGAAGCATATGTAAAGAATCAACCAATATAAACTATGGTACACATTTGGAAACTCTTCTGACATTCCATCTTTTTCCATCCTGGGTAACAACGCTATTATGATAGACACGCATAACTTTCATTGGCTTACCAAATTTGTTCTCTCCTTTGGCAACAAACCCTGGTTTACGAATCCTGACAACATCACCAACCATGAAAGCTGGTTGTCTAACTTTCATCCTAGAATCATAATTACATTTGTACTTGTCTTGTTTGAGCTCCACTTTTTTAGCCACATCCTTAATGTTCACATCATTCATTTGTTGACTACTACTTTTCTTGAACCACCAAGGACATAATCCTGAAACAGGGTCTCTACCTTTCAGCAAACGGAAAGGAGAGACTTCAGTAGTGGCATGAGGTGTAATACGGTATAACCATAATTTTTCTCTCAACTTATCTTTCCACAATCCTCCTGATTTGCGAGCCCAAACCAGATCTTCCTTGAGGACTCTATTATACCTCTCCACAAGACCATTACCTTGTGGTTCATAGAGAGCTGTGGTACAGTGCTTGATGCCATACGTGCTCAAGAACTCCAACATGAGAGAGGACTTGAACTGTACCCCATTATCGGATACAATACACTCCGGAAAACCTTCTCTGGAAAAGATCTCCTTTAAAAACAGAATAACACTTTCAGTATTTGGATGAGGCACAAGTTTGACCTCTGGCCACTTTGAGTGATAATCTACAGCAACAATGGCAAATCTACATTCTTGTGGTAAAAAATTGAAAGGGCCAGCTATGTCAATTCCTAGTTTTTGCCACGGATGATCTGGCCACTTTACAGGAACTAAAGGTGCTGGATCACACTTACACGATTTATCACTCTCAATGCATTCGGGACATTCTCTGACAAATCTATCCACTACTATATCAACCCCTGGCCACCAGAAATTGGACCTAATAAGTCTTTTCATAGAAGACATTCCCATATGGCACTCATGACTCATTTGTAAAATCACACTTCTGATAGCCACAGGTGGAATACATTTACCAGCTCTGAACAGAAGATCTCCCTCAATGGCCAATTCCTCAGCAACGTTGTAGAAAGGCGTGATCTCAGAAGGAACACGTTCTTTGGAAGGCCATCCCAACCTCACATAGTCTCTGACCTTACACAGCAAATCATCCTCATCCATGTTTCTCTTCCACATATCCTCCGATATGACTTTGTATTTTTCTGGAAACATTTCAGAAATGCTGGTTACTACTTCTGTATCTTCATCAATCTCAGAACTAGTACAGGGCAACCTAGACAAACAGTCTGCAGTAACATTTAACTTCCCCGGCACATATTCAATATCGAAACTATATTCTTGTAAACGTGACATCAATCTTGCAATGCGAGCTGTAGCATTTAAACCTCCACCAGGTGACAAAATGCTCACCAACGGCTTGTGATCAGTGCGTATGAGGAATCTTGCACCCCAGATGTAATTACGGAAATGCTCCACACCCCATACACATCCCAACAATTCTTTCTCTATGACCGCATACCGTCTCTCAGTTTGATTCAATGATCTGGACGCAAACGCAACATTCCAATCTTCCTTTCCAGAACGTTGAGAAAGCACACAACCTAAACCATAAAGACTGGCATCCACTGTCAAAATGCAAATTTTATTCAAACAAAATGGCCTTAAAGTTGGTGCTGACACCATGTCGAGTTTGACACTTTCGAAAGCTTCCTGCTGTTTTGAACCCCACAAAAATTCCACCTCCTTCCTTGTCAACTCCCTTAATGGTTCCATCTTTGTAGCAAAATTTGCAATAAACTTACTGTAATATTCGCACAGTCCTAGGAACGATAACAACTTATCCTTACAATCTGGTGCAGGAGCCTTTAAGATAGCATCCACTAGGGATCTTTTTGGAGCAACACCCTTACCAGAGATAGTGTGTCCCAAATATTCTATGGTTTTTTGAAACAACTTACATTTCTTACTCTTAATGGTAAGACCAAATTTATCTAGCATCTTGCACACATTCCTCAAATGCTCCATGTGCATTTCGTCATCTTTGGAGAAAACCAAGATATCGTCTTGGAAACACTTCACGTACTCACTCATGTCCTTAAATATATGGTACATAGACCTCTGAAAAACGGAGGCTGCTGATGCCAAACCGAACGGCATCCGTTTGAACTGATACAAACCCTGAGGTGTGATAAAAGCCGTGAGATGGCGTGACTCCTCAGCTAACACCACCTGATGATATGCCGATCTCAAATCTAACGTGGAAAATATCATACCACCTCCTAGCATACTCACTACCTCGTTGATATTTGGCAAAGGATGGCAGTCTACCACTATGTTGGCATTGAGTGCCCTCAAATCTATGCACAATCTCAAAGATTTATCAGGTTTGCGTGCCAAAACCATTGGCGAAACCCACTCGGATGACTCTATTTCTTCTATGACATCATTCTTTAACATGTCATTCAACGCATCACTTAATTCTTCTCTGACATTAAGTGGCACAGGCCTAAGTTTTTGCACCACAGGTATAGCTCGTTGTTTAAGCTTGATAACATGGGTGAACCCACTTAATCTACCCAATTTGTCCGAAAACACACTAGGAAATTCGTCAGAAAGAGTCTTCCAAACATTACTTTCTTCAACAGATCTGACTTTATCCTCTGACATATCACCATCATAAGACACCATGACAGGATCTTTGTTGCGTGGATTCAATGTAATGTGAAGTCTGAATTGATCCCGCCACCCCAACACATTCACTCCCTTCACAGCCACATACAGTTTAATATATGCAGATTGATCTTTAAAATAAATCATAGATGCAATGTATCCTATAAAATCAATACTTGATTCATTGAAACCTTTTGCCATTATGTCAGGAGGACACAATTCACCTTTAGAAATTATGTTCCTGTACTTCTCATCAAAATACTTTTCAGTTATGATAGTCCAGGGAGACCCAGAATCAGCCATCAACTCTAACTCTACTCCTTTAAACCTGACAACACATTTTGGGGACTCCAAATAATCCTCCTCAAGTAAACTTATGCTAATAATGGACACAATCATCCCACTTACTCTGTTTGATTCATCAGACACAGTATGTTCATATCTAACCAGACTTGAATCATAGTCTGTTTCATCTCTCACACAAGAAACTTCCTTTTTCTTAAAATAATTTCCTTTATCCCCACTCTTCTTTTTGTCTTCTCTACAAGAGTTGGAAAAATGACCTATTTTTCCACATTTGTTGCACTCCTTGCCCAAAGCAGGACAAAATTTGAACGTAGCAACATGATTGTAACTCCCACATCTAAAACAAATAATGCGGTTACGTGGTCCAAACTTATGATTTTGGGGACTTCTTCCAAAATTGTTCATAGCACATACTTCTTCAGTTAACTTGTCACTCTTACCACTCTTACTACTTGCCTCTTCTATCGTTTTCATCCATTTGTTAGACTGCTCAAAAGCTTTAGCAGTAGAAATACACTCCAACAGCGTTGGATTTCCTACAATCCACAACTGTTCTTGTGTTTTCTTACATTTAACATTTACAATTATATTATCTCTAAGCATTTCATCTGTCATATCACCAAAATTACATGGCATGACTAAAGCTCTCAAACCTGTCAGAAAGTCATCAAACGATTCATTTTCTTTTTGCGTTCTGGTATAAAACTTATAACGATTTAAAGCTAGGCTAGTGGTGGGTTTAAAACGTGTTTCAACACGAAGCATGGCTTCATCAAAAACCCCATTATCACCAGGAATGGGTGGTAAATTTCTGAAAATGGCTTGCCCTTCAGATCCCAGGCAATGTAAGAAAATATTTTTCTTCCTTTCATTCCCCATCCTTTCCCCATCAATAGCTTTTAAATATGTCATAAACTCTTCCTTCCATCTATTCCATGGGATGGGAGGATCACCTTTGTTTTGTAAAAATTTTGACGGAGGATCGAACTGCATGTTAAACAATAACAGTGAAAATAATTGCAAAATAAGCAGTATAAATGGTAATAATGCAATAAGAGTAAATAACTATAACTCAATAATATATACTAATGAGTACACAAGCTGTGTACATCAGCGAAATAGAAAAAGAGTCAGCGTAGGATTAAGACTTGCAATACGTGGTAATGCTTCTTGTGTAGTGATCTCGTTGTTAAAATCACTTTCTACGCGTGTTGTAATCAATTTCCGACAAGTGCGTTTCAAAAGTACCTTCCGTAATGTTGTAAACAAACATACGATGTTTGGTAGCGGTACCAGATGCAGAGTATTGTTTTGTCAAAGTATCTTTACCTTCAGTGAAGAAAACAAAGTCCGTTCGCAGCGCTGTTTACCTTCCATTGAGGAACAAAACTTTTCCTTCGTAACGCTTGAGATAGAAGTAAACAAAGATGGCGGCTACCGACGCAATACGCATTACGTCATGCGTTGCGTGTAGCTTCCTTCCTCACCATGGATACAGCGCATGCGTGTGGCTTTGTTTGGATACCTTGGATACAGGTTCCTCGTCGGCGCATGCACGTTGTAACTGAATACTTCGCGTTTGAAGGAAAACACTCCCAAAAGTAAGGTTTTCGTTTAAAATGTACAAAATCCTCAAAAGTCAGCGCATTTGTAAAAGAAATATATCAGGAACTTTGCAATTCTTTCAGTGAATCCACACAGACGAATAGAAAACGAATTCTTTCTTGAATCTTTTCCACTATATTTACAAGCCAAAGTCCAGGTTGCACATCCAATGATAGTTTTTTGAAGGAAAATCCAAGTATTTCTGTTGAATAAATCCAAGTACTTTTGGAGAATAAGTCAATCCAAAAGCTTCTGGAAAAATGGGTAAATGCAGCAAATAGCTCCAAAACGTCCCAAAGTTCCAGTTTTGTACCACACCTGTGCTGCTAATGTAGAGTAGTAGGTACTGGTCACCCTCGTCGCCAATTTTGTAATAAATCCATAGAAATCCAAGGAAATGTAGATAAATCCAAGTTTTATTCAGCTGCAGCACAGTACTTCCAATCTTCCAAACTCCCAGATTCAGTATAACATTTTTAGATCATAACAATTCTAAATGGAACTACCTGAATGGTGTGCATGTGCAACATGAGACAAAGGTTCTATTAAAAGGGAAATATGTACAAGGAAGCATTAAAAGGGAAATACCATGAAGTGAGAATATAACAAATACCTTTATTATATACTTCCTGAAGAGTTTTCTTTGTCATATAGTTCTTAAAAGGGTTACTGTTGTTATACACTTCCTGAAACTGAAGTGACAGCAGCACATCCTGATCCATCTTTTTCCACAATCCCTTCTTGTTTAAATAAAATCTTGGCCATGTTGCATCATCCTAAAGCTGTACCTCTATCAAGAGGGCACTCCGTGTGTGCTCTTTCTGTACTAAGTTACTCTATGAACACTGGAAAATCACCTCATTTTCTGAAGTAAGTAAGAGTGACATGTTCAATGGAAGATTTAGTTAAATATCTGTGTATGGTGAAATATCTCTTGGTAACTTTCATAAATGGTAAAGAAGAGATATCGTATACAACTAGTTAAATATTGTGTATTCTTTTTCTCTTACATTTCCATTTAGTGATTTTAAATCTCTTCATATCCAATAGGAAACCAGCCTTGAATGCCCAAATGATCGTGAATAATGACAGTAATCGTGCAATTCTGAAAAAAGTGGTTAGAAAAAATGAGCTCCAATATTAAGGAAAAGATCTGCACAGTCCGAGACTGAGGACCCTGAACATAAACTGATAGATCCTGGAAGAAGCAGTCAAGAGCATATCAGTGGATGCAAGAGTCTGAGCTGTGCACCTCCTCACCACAAGACGAAGAAATGACCTCTAGAAAATTAAGGCAACAACACTGACAAACCACCTCCTGTATAAACAGTCCTGCACCACCCACTTTGATCATGTGTTCGGTATGAGGTGGATACAGCATTGCACTGCTTCCTGTAATGATGGCAGACCACCATTCAGCGTGCTAGGTGTATTATAAACTCTTTCTGGCCAAACCACTGGAACAAGAGAAAAACACAAGGGAGTGGAGCCAGACAACTGAAGGGTAATAGAAAGAGAGGGTCTTTGATCTACAACAGACTGTGCTAATTTGCATCGACCAGAAGGAAGACTAATCTTTACCCGTAACACACAAAACTACTATGCAATCTCAAGACATACCCACCTACAAAGAAGCTTTACTTGTCAAAATAATAATATATGTAGCTGGTGAGTCTTGTATTTCATTGTGAAATCTGAAATCAACCATCCCAAAATACCACACAAACACCGGTAATGTGAGAATAACACAAGTGCTTTATCAACCATGTTAGCTCCTCAGGAAACGCACTCATGGGATGCAGACAATTATAAACCCGACCCAGAGACACTAACCAAGAAAGAAAAATCATACACATGCAGCAAGAGCTTTAGTTTGTCATCGCTACTAAAGAACCATAAGCAAACACACACAGGAGAAGCAATGTGCAATTGCAATGAATGTATGAAGAACTTTAATCAGTTAACACTCCTAAAAGATAATCAGCGAACACAGACAGGGGAAAAATCATACCATTGCAATGAATGTGTGAAGAACTTCAGTCAGTTATCACAACTCCAAAGACATCAGCAAACACACACTGGGGAAAAACCGTACCATTGCACTGAATGTGTGAAGAAATTCAGTCAGTTATTAGACCTCCAAGTACATAAACAAACACACACAGGGGAAAAACCATTCAAGTGCAGTGAATGTGGAAGTAGTTTTAGTGATTCCTCAAAACTCAAGATTCATCAGCGAACACACACAAGGGAAAAGCCATTCCAGTGCAGTGAATGTGTAAAGAGCTTCAGTCTGTTATCACATCTCCAATCACATCAGCGAACACATACTGGGGAAAAACCATACCATTGCAATGAATGTGGAAGTAGTTTTAGTCATTCCTCAACACTCAGGAATCATAAGCGAACACACACAGGGGAAAAGCCATTCCAGTGCAGTGAATGTGTAAAGAGCTTCAGTCGGTTATCACATCTCCAAAGACATCAGCGAACACATACTGGGGAAAAACCATTCCAGTGCAGTGAATGTATGAAGAAATTCAGTCAGTTATCAACCCTCCAGAGCCACCAGCGAACACACACGGGGGAAAAACCATTCAAGTGCAGTGAATGTGGAAGTAGTTTTAGTCATTCCTCAAATCTCAGGAGTCATCTGCGAACACACACTGGGGGAAAGCCATTCCAGTGCAGTGAATGTATAAAGAGCTTCAGTCTGTTATCAACCCTACGGAACCACCAGCGAACACACACGGGAAAAAACCATACCATTGCACTGAATGTGTGAAGAGCTTCAGTGGGTTGGCAACCCTCCGGAGCAACCAGAGAACCCACACGGGGAAAAACCCTCACCACCCAGCCAGTGAGGAACAGCAACAAGACTGCTCTTCAGCACACCCATCCTTATACATAACACACTACAGGGGTTTGCTCCAGGGTCAAACTTACTTTACTTTCACGTTAACAGCAACAAGTTCTAAACTGGAGAATCTATATTTATATCTATATTTAGGAACAAGGGGTTTATACTTCCATTAGTGGCATAATACATTTGAAACCCAGTACTTTATAGATCTGTATTAATGATACATAACAAAACACCCGAAAACAACACCCATGTATGGACATCCTAGAGCCTTTAAAAACCTCACTACAGAGGTGTACCAGGATTTACGTTAACATTAACATGAACTTAATTATGATACAGCAAGAACAATCATGAAGCTATGAAATGTACACAATGATGACTAGATGTTACATGTTAATAAGAAATTTATGTTGTTAGACATGTAATAAAAAAACAAATTTATTTGAATTCATGGTATTTGACTGCTGAGGGTATATAAGGCGATCTTAGATGTGATTTATTCCCTAAACTTTAAAGATAATTTGTGATGTCAGCAAGAAGCCTTGTTTATTTGGTAATAGAGGGGTCAAATCTCGATAGCATGACTGCTTTCAGCTGGGAGTCTGGTGCAGGTGGTATCAGAGGGGACTATTCTCACCAGTGTGCCTTCTCTGAGTGAGAAGCGGTTCTTTGCTTGAGATGGTTCTACCTCTCCTTCTGTGTTAATGAAGAGAGAAGTGCTACCAGTAATACTGAGATCTGGGATTCACGGCTGTTTTGGGAACTAAATTCAGTCTTTTTTACCCAATCAATACCTGATTTATTTAGGAAAGCTAAAATATGTCTATCTTGGCAGACCTCTTGTTAATAATCCATAAAAATACCACAGGGATTTAAACATGAATTTGTCAAATACAAAATTGTCTTTTTTTAATGTTGTTCTATAGCGCTGCTTTATCTAATAATGTCTGATGGGTTTTCTTCGAGCCCTTTCTTCATCTGAAGACTCTAAACAAGGCTGGTGGGTGGGCCGTTGGTTTGGCTGGTGTAACGCTTTGTTGCATTTTTTGATAGAGTGCCCTGAATCCAATCCCCCTTTCTTTGGTGATTTTTCTATTTTGAGTTACATTTGAAGACTTTCGTGCTCATTTATAGTTTAACAGGGGTCCACGGTCTGCCAGAGGAACAGGCGTAACAACTTCCTCTACCAGGTGGGACTACCATGCACCATATTTAGCGATCCCCACCAACCTGGCCATCCCTGTGTCTTCAGAGGAGCAACAGGAGCTCCTCTAAAAGCACCTAAAGTTTGGTGAGTGTCTGCCATTTTTCACACGGTTGCACAAAAGACTTTTTGGTTTTACTCCTAAAGTGAGTTTGCTTTTTGTAAAACCAATAAATAATGTACTTGATACACTGAGAGCTTTCTACAAGGGAGTCTAGTTCATTTTTCTTAGATTTTTTTCTGTTTGAGACAACCAGTCTTTTCATAGTGTTCCTGAAGAGAAACAAGTAGGTCAGAATGCCTACCATAAGTAGGGCAGACGGTCTGATGTACTTACACCAACTGCCCCAGGTATGTCGGTCATTGTAGTGAGGGTTCCTGAGGTTCTGACCTCTGTTCAGAGGGGTTCAGTAATAGCTTCTTCTCACCAACCTCCAAAATTCTCCAATTTATTTTTATAATCCGTTTAATACAATTTGCTGATGGATTATACATGAGAACCACGGCCATGCTTTCATCTCTTACTCATGCATTAGGGATCAGGAGGTTGCCTCTATGATTCTTGGCCTCTTCTTCGCCTGCTTTAGTCCTTCTGGGATAACCTCTTCCACCAATTTATCCTTCAAGGATTTCTGTTTCATTAAAGAGCCTTATTCGAACAGTTTCTCCAAATGTGTAAAACTGTTGAAAGTGGAGATTCTTCCTTAGAGACCTTGGTTGGAAGTTTGTGCAAAATCGTGTAGGGTGTTGTCTAAAACCAGTGTGACGTTCTCCAAGGCTGTGCTGTTGCATCAAATGATGTGTAAAAGCAGTGTGCAGCCTTCTTCCTCTTCATAAAGACTTATGTAAAGCACTTGCTGCCAACTGCGGCATCATAGTTTCCACCTTATACCTGGGATTCTATCTATTTGTCGCAATCATTATGAGACGCAGAAGCTGCAGAAAGAAGGGCATAAGGATTCACTAATAATGTATTGTTATTAAAATGTTACAGATCACAATGACAAGTTACAATTCAGTCAAACTGACACACTCAAATAAACGCTGTGGCTCTGTCACTATTGTGGCAAATATCTTAAATACCTAGCGCCTCCATGTAAGTCTTACAGAATGGTGAACACACATAGATCGACTGTTGTATACACCACACTTTATTGATGAGAAACCTGTGGGGAAGCATACAGTAATTTGACTATTAAAAAATGAATAAGGTTAAGTAGACCTCCTTTACCAAAATATCAAATGTTATGATGTGGTAACATAGTCTTTCTTGAGTTAAATCCCTGGCTTGAGAATCCTGATCTCTCGCCGATGGGTCTGTCAGCAAAACTGACCATGAGTTAGTGTTTCAGACAGAAATCCTTTTGATGTTTTGGTTAGGCAGTGATCTCCTGGAATTCTGTTCGCAATTTCCAGCTGTACAAAACGTTTTTTAACACCAGTGGATTATCCTGCCTTTCCCGAGCAACCAAATCTCTGTGTAGCTTGATGACTTAAAGAGCAGTAAGCTGGAACATTGGGTCTCTGAGTGCTTGATTCTTAAGTTCGTATTTACTTAAGGAAACTTCATTGTCCTCTATCCTCTGCTACTCTTTCCAGATGGATTACGTGGTCCATGAAACAATCTAGAATTGATAGAACCTGTTTCATGAGGTCATTCCTCTAGGCCTGCCATGACTTCCTAAACCTTTCCAAGGAAAGAACATTGTGAGAGCAGCAAATTGGATTTGGCTTCCACTTTCAAAACTTTCCATTACAAACCAATTGTTCATGCTTGTTCCTTTAAGCAGTTTTAAAATCGCATGATGGTAGTCTCCAGTCTCACAAGAAAATCCAGGTGTTCCCAGTGTCTATGATGGAAAGTCCTAATTTAATTAAATGCACTTAGTCGACTAGCTTTAATTTTGTGGATAGCAGTTTGATTCTGTTTAATATGTATAGTCCCTCCCTAATTTGTTCTTCGATGCAGTGGTCTTTAACCTGTGGTCCAAGGACCCCTGGGGCTCTGCGAGGCCTACTCAAGGAGTCTGCAAATGTTTTTACAAAATTAAATAATAATAAAATTAATAAAGGATGTACGAATGAAGAAGCAAAACTGAAAATTGTGAACCTTTTTCAATATTTGATTATGAATTAAACAAAAGTTGACTGCTCCTCTACAGCAATTACTTTAAGGTAGTGGTGGATGCAGGTCTCAGCAGTCTCCTTACAAATATGGAAGCTGGGGCTGGTATTGGAACCAGTGCCACATCCCTCGGAACAGGTTGCATTGGACAGGTAATGTAGGTGTCCTCCGAGCCAGCTTCCTCGACTATGACTGGCTCTTCCTCCTCATCCCCATCCATTATTCTAAGGCTTTCAAAAACTTTATTTTTCCCTTGTCTCTCATGGCAGGTTTTGGACTCGGGGTCCAATCAGACCCGATCATCAGACCGGGGGGGGGGTGGTTGTAATTTGGAGAAGATGATGGAGTAACTTTTCTTTTCTTTTTGGCTGGAGATCAGAAATCTAATGGTTCAAGAAGAGGTACATCATGCTCATCAGGAAGCTCAAGCTCCTGTTCTCCTCGTACTTCAGAAAGACGTCTAGCTGGCTGCCTCTCTAGTTGTTCACTTTCCTGCGGCGACTGGGTACTAGTTTACCGCTGACACAAATCCAATTCAGACACACTGCTTGTCGCCATGATGGCAGTGGCTGCCTAGCTGGGAGACCTGGCCTTGGGCTTAGGTTCGGGTGGTGGCATTGATGTAGGAGTGCCACACCACGTTTCCTAAAAAGGTGTTTGTCGTCACGCCAGTGGTGGCACAGGCACTGTGTTTTTTTTCTCTCCCGCCTGGGCCCCTTTTTAGGCAGCACCTCTCTTTGGGGCTGTCTTCAAGTTCTGTCAGTTTGCACTTTGCTGCACAAGCAGAAGAGAGAATGACTCGCATGTTGCGTTCAAGTCAATTTGTGCTGTAGGTAAAGTGGCTGTTATCTGTTGTGCATTAGGCTAAAAGCAAAAACAACATTTAGTGCAACTGGGCATTTTTGCAGTTTGATTATTCATAGTACAGACAATATAATTTAGTGAAGTTATCTTCTCAGAAATAATGAACAACAACAGTGTATCGTTTCCATTCGAAAGTCAAACCACACTATCACCATATATAATATTTCAACCAGGATATCCACATACAAATGTAACTGTTTGCTTTATGTGCATCAAAGGGGAGACACCTATGACAGGCAGGGGAGTGCAGGGGAAATGGAATAATCCTTAAAAAATTAATGCTGGTGTAAGGCTATGGCAGGGAGAGTGTCCAGGAGAAAATGATTCATGACAATCCTTAAACATGTTATGCTGAATGCCGATGTGTGGCAAGCGCCTATGGCTAGCCGGGTGTAAAGGGAAAATTTCAAACATGAAGAAAAAAACTTTTAAATAAAAAGGAAAGGAAATAATTGCTGGTGTACTAGGGGACTATGAGAAATCTACTGGGAGGCAAGAAGGTACGGGGGAAACAAATGCATATAATACATTTTATCGAACACTTTTCATAAATAATACATATACTATAATGATCCAAAAGCATGTTAAACTAAGTGATTTCATTGGAAAAAAAAGATTAAAAATGAATAAAAAAAGCCTTTTTCTATTTATTGGAGACCGCTGTGGGGAGCGCGTGTAAAGCCTTGACCTCTGGTCCAGGCCAGCACTCTACCCAGCAGCAGCTCCGCCTCTCAGCCACCCCACGCCGGTACAGAGCCATCTACGTCCAGGGTTTGCACCGACTGCCCGGTTCCTCACTTGCCTGCTGTTCAGTTTAATTTAATTTCTATCTTCACTTTCTGCTCTATTCTCCGCCTTTTCCTTGTGTTAGTGTTATTTTATAATCGTGTTGCCTGGTGTTATTGTACTTTTATTTCCCCCTCTGTGTTTACTGGTCACTCGTTCCCGCCACTGCTGCCCCTGCGGACCCACCACCCGACGCGGCCCGCTCCCGCCTCCCTACCTCGCCTCCCGCCCCCTCCCATACTTAATGGACACCGCTGCAGGGGAGCGCGTGTAAAGCCTTGACCTACGGTCCAGGCCAGCACTCTTCCCAGCAGCAGCTCCGCCTCTCTGCCGCCCGAGCTAGTACAGAGCCATCTACGTCCAGGGTTCGCGTCGGCTACCCGGTCCTGCAACTCAGGTGTTCCTCACTTGCCTCCATACCTCGGCTTCCGCCCCCCTCCCATACTTAATGGAGACCAATGCGTGCAGCTAGCACTGCTAACGCAAGCCCATCTGTGCCTGTCCACGACCCGATCGTGAACAGCACCAGGAACCCTGGCTCTCACAGGTCCCACTAGTATGACTCTACCTCCCTCAACGCACCCAATCCCGGAAGACAAACCGACGGCGTTAGATCCTCATCGAACACCACCTATGGAGAGTTCTTGTGCAGAGCCTGTCGCACATCCTTCACCTTCAACAATACCCCCACCTACGCCAAAGGCCCGCCGCATGCATGCACCACTAACTCCCTGACATGCATCCTCCTCAACGTGTGCTCCCTGCACACACACGCTGTAGAGATATGGGACCAGATCAACACCCTCTCGCCCGACGTCGCCTTCTTCACAGAAACATGGACTAATGCCCCCTCCGGCCCAGACATCGCCAAGGCCATCCCCTACGGCTACAAGATCCAGAGAAAGGACCACCCCCATTGCCCAGGAGGAGGACTCGCCATCGCACATAAGACCCCCCTCACCCTCTCCACATCCAGCACGAGTGACCCCCACTCAGAACACCTCATCTTCCAGATCCAACCCAGCCCCAGGACCACGCTACCCAGCACCCTCATTTACAGACCACCGGGGCACCCCAACCCAGGCCACAACCACCATCGCCTAGTTTGCCGCTCCCCACGCTATCACCTCCACAGACTACATTCTACTCAGGGACCTGAACTTCCACCTGGACAACCACGACGACCCCGACTCCATCAATCCCCTCGACAATCTCGCCAACCTCGAACTGAAGCAGCTGGTCAATACGCCCACAGACAGAGCTGAACACACCCTCGAACCTATCTTCGTGGGAGGAACAAACATTTGTTTCAGCCACAGCACCCAGCCTCTCTGGACGGACCACTACTGCGTCCATTTCACCTTGAAGACCACCACCGCACCCAAGCTTCCCCGCGACCGCCATGAAGAAACTGGAGCGAGGTCACAGAGGAACTCCTCATCACCACCCTCCTCCTTGAACCCCCAGAGCCATGACCGACACCAACTCCTCAGCCACAGAACGTCACCGCTGGATCTCCTGCTGTGCTGACAAACTAGCACCCCTCCGACACCCCACCAAACAACGCCCGCTGAAGGCCGCCACTGACCTACAGGAAGCCAGATGCTCTTGCAGACTCCTAGAGAAAACCTGGCGAAACCAGAAATCACGGAAGCACGGAACGACCACAGGAGCGCCCTGAAGGAATACCACCAGTGCATAAGGGACACCAAACAGACCTTTTTAAGAAACAAACAGGTAGATTCATCAAGCTAAATTGCGCTCGCAAAGGGCCAGATTCTGAGAAATCGCATATTTTCGAGGAATTGGATTTAAGGAATCTCTATTAGAGATTCCTTAAATGCAATTCATTAATCAATTTGAAATTGCGAATTCGCAATATTTGGTCGCTATTTACCACGAAGTCAGACTTCGTGGTAAATAGCGAAAAAACTAGAAAAAACCACTTTAGTGCATTTTTTTCTGTTGCATGTTACACACACACATGTCCTTTGGGCATGTGTGTGCGCAACACCTGTGTAAATTTGCATTTCAGGGGTGCTACAGGGTGTCCTTTGGACACCCGTGGCACCCTTGAAATCGCTATCTTATTTGCGATTAGCTAATTGCTAATCGCAAATAAGGAATACTCCCCATTCATTCCTATGGGCCTTTATTTGTGATTAGCAATTTGCTAATCGCAAATAAGGAATGTGTAGGAATCGCAACTTATTTTGCAATTCCTACATGAATCCCGTTTTGCGAGTCTGTAATAGCGATTCCTTATGAATCGCTATTAAAGACTCGCAAAACGGGTCTTTGATGAATCTACCTGTATGTCCAGACCAGCGCGACCAATGACAAGCATCTCTTCAACGTCATTTAACAGTTCACAAAACCCCCCAGCGAAGCCACTCAGGTCACACCTTCCCAGCAACTCTGCGACAAGCTCAGCTCTTATGAGGAAAACCCACTCAGGAGTCCCAATGGAGCCCTGCCCACCACACATATTCCACATGGTTGTTGCCGCCATTGCACCCGAACTGGGACTGACCATCTAATGCCTCCTTCAGGTCTGGCATCTTCCCAGACAACTGGCAGCGGGCGGAGGTAAAACCCCTCCTCAAGAAACCCACAGCCGACCCAACGGACCTGAAAAACTACCAGCCCATCTCTCTCCTCCCCTTTGCGGCCAAAGTCACAGAGCGACTCAGCTGACCACCTTCATCGAAGAGAACTCCATCCTAAAAGCCTCCCAGTCTGGATTACACAGCAACCACAACACCGAGACCTCTCTCGTCGCTGCCACTGATGACATCTGCATGCTTCTCAAAAAGGGACACACCACGCCCCTCATCCTTCTAGACCTTTCTGCAACCTTCAACACCACTTCTCATCATACTCTTGCAGCCAGACTTCACGACGCAGGGTTACAAAGAACTGCCTTCGACTGGATCCGATCCTTTCTCTCCGGTAGAACCCAGAGGATCAGACTGCCCCCTCTCTGAACCCACCGATATCAACTGCAGAGTACCCCAAGGCTCATCACTCAGCCCTACACTCTTCAACATCTACACGGCCCCTCTCGCCGCCATCGTCAGACAGCATGGGCTCAGCAATGTATCCTACATCGACGACACCCAGCTCATCCTCTCACTCACTAAGAGTCCCGAAGACACCAGACTCTGTTTCCAGGAAGGAATGAAGAACGTGGCGACCTGGATGAAGGACAGCTGCCTGAAGCTCAACTCAGAGAAGACCGAGATCATCATCCTCGGAACCTGCTACTCTGCCTGGGACAACACCTGGTGGCCTTCCGCCCTCGGGAACCCTCCCACTTCCACTGACCATGCACGGAACCTCAGCATCATCCTCCAGTCCTCTCTCTCTCCATGAACCGCCAGGTCAATGCCATCAAATCCTTCAAATGAATCCCCCTGACTGCAGAAAGAATGTCACCCATACACTCATAACCAGCAGACTGGACTACCACAACACCCTATTCGCTGGAATCAACAGAGCTCTACCACACAGACTCCAGGCCATGCCGCTTCCAGACTCGTCTTCAGGACTCCACAACACAAACACATTACCCAACACATACGAGACCTCCACTAGCTCCCCGTAGAGAAGAGGGTCACTTTGAAACTCCTCACCCACACCTACAAATCCCTCAACAACATCGGACCCAAATACCTCAACGAGAGAGTATGCTTCAATTAATATTTGCAACTAGGCATTTATTATTATTACAACACTCCCAAAAACTGAAAGACTAAAAATAAAAATTGCAATTATTTCTAATCAAAAATAGATGTTTACATTAATAGAAGAGAGACCACACAGAGAGAGTTGCTTGTTTCATGCACCACTGAGTACGCCTGGGCATAATGGGTGAAAGCAAGGCAGACTGGGTGCAGGCCTATGGCACAAAGCACACTGCCTGGCTTCAAAATAGCCCCTTGCCTTGACCCCGAGCCACATGGTCAGACCCTGCTTGTACCAGGCCTCCAAATGGCCCCCACCCATATGGCCAGGCCCCAACAACACCCCAAGAGGAACCTCTGCTCCGCAGACCTCACCCTGGCAGAGGTCCCCCACATCCGCAGAAACCGAACTGGCGGCAGAGCTTTCTCCTACATACCTGGAACGAGCTCCCTGTGTACATCAGATGCTCCCCATCCCTGCTCGCGTAAAGGAGGGACTTCAAGACCTGGTTCTTTGACTGATCGGGAACTGCAACCCCTCCCCCGCCGCCTTCATCCAAGGGCCCCTCGGTGGTCTGTGGTCACAGCAGAGGAAGGTGAAAGGGAGGGAGAGGGGGCAGAGCTCCCAGATAAAGGGCAGCGATGCACATTTGATCGACTTCGGAAGGATGAGTGTCTTTGTTGCCCCGCTCCGGTTTCACACATGCAGTCCGCACAAGGATATCAGCAGCAGATGGGCTATTTCATTGCTTTAAAGTTAGCTTTCTAAGCCCAAAAGTCTGTTTTGTAGGGAATACCCGCCCCTACTGTGGCTTTCTTCTGCCTTGAGGGGAGTGTGTGTGAGGCGGAGGGTGGAGTCAAGAGTCTCGAAGTCAAGTCAGGCCTGGGGCTGAAGGGGAGCGTGAGTGAGGCGAAGGGTGGAGTCAAGAGTCTCGAAGTCGAGTCAGGCCTGGGGCTGAAGGGGAGTGTGTGTGAGGCGGAGGGTGGAGTCAAGAGTCTCAAAGTCGAATCAGGCCTGGGGCTGAAGGGGAGTGTGTGAGGCGAAGGGTGGAGTCAAGAGTCTCGAAGTCGAGTCAGGCCTGGGGCTGAAGGGGAGTGTGTGTGAGGCGGAGGGTGGAGTCAAGAGTCTCGAAGTCGAGTCAGGCCTGGGGCTGAAGGGGAGTGTGTGTGAAGCGAAGGGGGGATTCAAGAGTCTCGAAGTCGAGTCAGGCCTGTGGCGGAAGGGGAGTGTGTGTGAGGCGGAGGGTGGAGTCAAGAGTCTCGAAGTCAAGTCAGGCCTGGGGCTGAAGGGGAGTGTGTGTGAGGCGAAGGGTGGAGTCAAGAGTCTCGAAGTCCAGTCAGGCCTGGGGCTGAAGGGGAGTGTGTGTGAGGCGAAGGGTGGAGTCAAGAGTCTCGAAGTCGAGTCAGGCCTGGGGCTGAAGGGGAGTGTGTGTGAGGCGGAGGGTGGAGTCAAGAGTCTCAAAGTCAAGTCAGGCTGGGGCTGAAGGGAAGTGTGTGTGAGGCGAAGGGTGGAGTCAAGAGTCTCGAAGTCGAGTCAGGCCTGGGGCGGAAGGGGAGTGTGTGTGAGGCGGAGGGTGGAGTCAAGAGTTCGAAGTCGAGTCAGGCCTGGGGCTGAAGGGGAGTGTGTGTGAGGCGGAGGGTGGAGTCAAGAGTCTCGAAGTCAAGTCAGGCCTGGGGCTGAAGGGGAGTGTGTGTGAGGCGAAGGGTGGAGTCAAGAGTCTCGAAGTCAAGTCAGGCTGGGGCTGAAGGGGAGTGTGTGTGAGGCGAAGGGTGGAGTCAAGAGTCTCGAAGTCGAGTCAGGCTGGGGCTGAAGAGGAGTGTGTGTGAGGCGGAGGGTAGAGTCAAGAGTCTCGAAGTCGAGTCAGGCCTGGGGCGGAAGGGGAGTGTGTGTGAGGCGGAGGGTGGAGTCAAGAGTTCGAAGTCGAGTCAGGCCTGGGGCTGAAGGGGAGTGTGTGTGAGGCGGAGGGTGGAGTCAAGAGTCTCGAAGTCAAGTCAGGCCTGGGGCTGAAGGGGAGTGTGTGTGAGGCGAAGGGTGGAGTCAAGAGTCTCGAAGTCCAGTCAGGCCTGGGGCTGAAGGGGAGTGTGTGTGAGGCGAAGGGTGGAGTCAAGAGTCTCGAAGTCGAGTCAGGCCTGGGGCTGAAGGGGAGTGTGTGTGAGGCAAAGGGGGGAGTCAAGAGTCTCGAAGTCGAGTCAGGCCTGGGGCTGAAGGGGAGTGTGTGTGAGGCGGAGGGGGAGTCAAGAGTCTCGAAGTCGAGTCAGGCCTGGGGCGGAAGGGGAGTGTGTGTGAGGCGGAGGGTGGAGTCAAGAGTTCGAAGTCGAGTCAGGCCTGGGGCTGAAGGGGAGTGTGTGTGAGGCGGAGGGTGGAGTCAAGAGTCTCGAAGTCAAGTCAGGCCTGGGGCTGAAGGGGAGTGTGTGTGAGGCGAAGGGTGGAGTCAAGAGTCTCGAAGTCAAGTCAGGCTGGGGCTGAAGGGGAGTGTGTGTGAGGCGAAGGGTGGAGTCAAGAGTCTCGAAGTCGAGTCAGGCTGGGGCTGAAGAGGAGTGTGTGTGAGGCGGAGGGTAGAGTCAAGAGTCTCGAAGTCGAGTCAGGCTGGGGCTGAAGGGGAGTGTGTGTGAGGCGAAGGGTGGAGTCAAGAGTCTCGAAGTCAAGTCAGGCCTGGGGGGGGGCTGAATGTCTGTTTTTTTTTTAAGATGCTTCTGCGGGGTTGAAATCCCGGCGGGAACAGACACTTCAAACTCTCCGAGTCCGTGCTCAGACACATGCACTTCGTGTCACCTTGTTTGTAAAAACAGGCTCCATGAGGAAGCAGAGGATCACATCCTGGGGATACCAGCATGGAAAGAACAAGCATTTGCAATGCAATAGGTCTGACATTATTAAAGTTTGAGCTATTGGTGAGGCATTCTTAGCAATGCCAATAGCTCAAACTTTAATAATGCGAGACCTATTGCATTGCAAATGCTTGTTTTGTTTCTTAAATGCCCTCTCGTTCATCCCTCCTTGCGTTGTTGCTGGCAGAGGAACGGGCCGGCTGCAGCCCTCTGTGCCTGTCGCCGGACTGATAACCCCTGCGCAGTTGACAATATCATGAGAATGGAAACATGGCTCGTGCTACAACCAAAGCAGGCTGAGGGTAGGAAGCCCACGAGGAGAAAGGCTTCAGACGTCTTTTTCTATAGAAAATTATATCAAACCGCACTATATTTATGGCTCCTCCTTCCCACTGATTGAAAAGCGCCTCGCTGCTCTAAAGCGCCTCGCTGCTCTAAAGCGCCTTGCTGCTCTGTGTTGTGGTAACAGACGGGTAGCAGCATCATGCTATCAATCCGTTCTTGTCTTTATCATTCTGTTCGCATGGGCGCCGCCATTCTGTTCACTCTCACTAGGGGAATAGGATGCCGCCTTCCTAGAGACGGAATCTCAAAGGGACAATTCTCCCTTCACAGCCGAGCGCGGCTCCGCTCATGCAGATCGGTGTCCACATAAAGAGGCTTGGCTTAAAAGGGCCCAAAGGCGAGACCTATTGGCAATGCCAATGCTTGTTTTCTGTCCCAGGTGGCGTCCGTCAGTCTGCGTGACATCAAAGTATCCTGATGTGACCGATGGTCACAGTGTGGGGGGGGGAGGGGGCAGAGTCTTCACAATGAGGTGTGAATCCCGAGCTCCCGGCGCAGCAGGGCCATCGGAGGCGCCGTCTTCGCGCCATGCGGGACTGATGGCCCTTTCAGGGTCACTTTGAGGCCCCTCAGACACAGACCTGCCAGGGGGCCAGCATTGAGCGGGCGGGTCAGCTGGGAGGGGAGGAGGGGACCCGGTCTTACCCAGTCTCCTCTCTTCTTTCTGTACAGGGGGTGCCCCCCCCACCCCCTCAGGGGACCTGCTCCAGAAGCCACAGCAATCACTGCCACGTGCGCCTGTGCACACCTATCATCACCCGTACAGCGCTTAGAAGCAGACCAGCACGCACAGCTCAGCTCTGAAGCCTGCAACTGTGCACAGTGCACCTGTGTACACCTGTCATCAACTGTACAGCGCTTAGAAGCAAACCAGGACTGGCAGCTCCGCTCTGAAGCCTGCACCTGTGCACAGTGCGCCTGTGTACACCTGTCATCAACTGCACAGCGCTTAGAAGCAGACCAGGACAGACAGCTCAGCTGTGAAGCCTGCACTGTGCAGAAAGAGCGATCAGTCCACAGTGCCATGTGTCATCCGTGCCACTGGGCACCACTCAGGAGACAGGATGGCCTCCAGTGGAGTGTGGGCAGCAGCGCTGCAGGACTGCGCCCAGGCGCGTTGCGAGCACACGCTCTGTCCACATGTCCCGAGTCCTCGCCTGCAGTGCCCTGTTAGGAGCAGAGCAGAGCCTGGGACTATGGGGGCCGCTGGAAGCCATAGAGAGGGATGCACGCCTGGGACTATGGGGGCCTCTGGAAGCCATAGAGAGGGGTGAACTCCTGGGACTATGGGGGCCTCTGGAAGCCACAGATAGGGGTGCACTGCCCAAGAGACGTCACTGCTTCTCTCTCAAGTTATTCCTCTTTGCACCACAATCATGTTTGTTTTGTTTACTTAAATCACATACAATTTATTTTAGTTATAACATTATTTGCGATTACATACGTTTTATGTGTTTATCTACAATTATTACAGGGATATTTTTCACATAGTATTTGCACCTCTGGAAAAAAACAGAAACCCTCGGATTCATATTTCTTTTAGGGCTCACACCGCCTGACACAACACACTCAGACAGCAGACATTATTTTAACACAGATTCCGAGATCCCGCAGCGCGATCCGTCCATACAAAGCGCCTAGACACATTCTCACTGCACACATCTGCATTTCACTTGCATCCACCTCGCCGCCTGTGGGTTCCTGGCGCCCTCTATATTTACATATTATACCCTTGAAAGGATGCCCCATGCCCGGGATCAGCCTCTGCCATGTTTGCAGAGTGACACCGAACTGTTAATGTTTCCGCTCATGCCACATTCGCGCCACATCTGCCCGAGCTGATCGGGACATTAGTTGCCAGGGGGCACTTCACTCTTTCTTCCAATCAAAGCACCTGCTTCTTGTAACATTTCCCTTATTTAAACTCCCCACAATCCTCGGCTCACAACAGTTCCTCTGAAGCGCCCAGAGGCATATTGAGGCGCTGTGCTGGTTTCAATCTTTGTGTTGTGGTAAGTGTATCGAAGCGCTTTAAATGTACCTAGTGTTGCAATGTTGCCTTGTTTGTATGACTTGTATTAATGTTATGCACTTTTTTTTAGGCACGGAAATAACTTTGTTTGAAAACACTTTATCTCAGCCTGTTCCCGTGGCAAATCGTTAAACGTGTACGAGCCACACTTGATTTTCTGGTGTGAGTAGATCAGCCTCATTTTTACCGGAATAATGTGAGTTGGAGCTCAGCTACTCGTGGGCGGCGTTGATTTTAGATTCGTACATTTCACATGTAAAAAAGAGTTTACCTGTTAAGGAAAACCAAGCGGAAAATGTACATTACGGTTACAAAAGGGAACAATTTACGATGCTGGCTGCGCCCTAAAGTTATTCTGGGGCTTGGTTATGGGACGGGACGCTTATCTGAGAAATGCATGTAAACATGCACATTTAATCGACAATATATGGTGACAACCATGCCATGGTTTATTTAACATATTTGCAAGAGAAAGGTTTACAGTAACAACATGTTTGCCCTGCTTTTAAAATGCTTTGCACCAAACCACTATTTACATAAACCCCGTGCTTTTTTCTCATCGAAACCGCCAACATATGTGTCAAAGGTTGCCCCTTATAACATCACTTATTTTATTTTCGTTAACAGGTACTGAAATAACTTCGTTTGACAACACTTCTGCGCCTGTTACTGTGAAGAATCGATACAAGCCACCATCGGACGAGTTTTTGCTGTGTAAGTACAGTAGCTACATTTTTCTGTCCGTAATTTAAATGTTTACTTATTTGGAGTTTGACCTCCATAAGAGGTTTCTTTGCATTTTTATCCCGTGAAGCTAAAATGTCCTATTAAAGCTAACAAACGAAACTTGTTTCTTATAATTAGTAAACGAGAGCATTATTTATACTGCTGGCGCAACGCTAAATATCCAGGGGCTTCATTTGAAACGGTGCTTAACTGAACGTGATTTTGCAAAGTGCTTTTACACATGCACAGTTAATACAATACATAACGTTGGAAAAAAATATATTTACTAGGTTATATTTCAAAGTTGTAATTTGCCAATATAATGGGATTTCGACTGTGGGGGAAACAGCCTTCTTTTGCCCCTCACGGGTCTGTCTCGTCCTTCCTGCCTCCTCCTGAGACCTCGCCGATACATGGCAAGTCTCTGTCTCTCGCACCTCTCAGCTCTGCAAAGTGCAAAGCCTGCAAAGTGCCCCCACACATTGCACCGATGGAGACAGCAACAGACACCGCCCCCTCCCCCCCTACCTTCCCAATACCTGTCGGTTCTTTGATGCGCCTGGTTTTTATTTACATCGAGACATCAACGCCACGTGTACAATTGCGCAAATCTAACCCAAGATGGCGCTATTTATACCTATTGGTAAATGCACGCTGCCGCCAGCGCACCTATAGTTATGTATGGGCTTTTTTTTTATAACCGGTGTTGAACGGGACGCTTAGCTGCGCAATGCAGTTCAACATGCTAATTTACTCTATTACAAATCCCGTGCAAACCATGTCAGGTTTAATATACAACATTTACAAGCCAAAAGTTGCCTTTTAAATACCGGTTGCACAGAATGTATACTGCTTTGCACAAAGCCCGTATTTATACAAAACCCTGCGTTTTTGCGTTTTCAACCACCAACATCTGAGTTAAAGCTAGAGCCTCATAACATAATATTTGTTATTTACGGTAACACATGTATTCTTTACAAAGGTACAGAAAGAACACCTTTGGACGCCTTTCACACCTGTTACACCGTACAATCGTGACGAGAGTCCCATCGGACATTTGTAACATCGTGTAAGTACTTTTCCTCAATATTTCACAGAATCCTGTCACTTGTTTACTTTATTCACCTTAGCATGGCATTGCATGTTGCCTTATTTTTTTCTCACGTCAAAAATACTCAAGTATTAATGGAAATAAGCAAACGTCGGTCATTGACACAACCTGAAGGATCCTATTCCCGCCGCTGTCTGCGCCTCTACAGGGCTTCGGGCCCTTTATTTTCAAGGGTCTGAGAGTGAACGCGCTTTAGCTGAAGGATTTTCAACCTGCATATTTACTGCAATGTACACCGTGCGGAGGGATACAGGGACTTATTTATGAAGGGCTTGCGCCGCCGGTGCGTCACTTTTAACATGGGAAAGTGACGCTCCGGCAGCGCGCGGCCTTCATATATGAGCCCCGCTGTATTTACGATGCTTCGTTTCTAAGGTTACGCTTTTCACGATAATAAATGTTTACACAGATTTACAAATGTTTTCCACAAACCCCGTTTGCATCGGAACCCCAGGGGGTTTCCACTCAGGGCTCAGTTTATTCTCTTCTGCCCCAGTCTCGATATGCACGCCAAGTGTCGCCCCCCCTCAGCTCTGCGAAAGAATAATGCTGGCAAAATGCCCCCACCCCCCTAAACCCACCTCCACTCTGCCATGCAGCCCCCCCAAACCCACCTCTACTCTGCCATGGAGCCCCCCCCAAACCCACCTCCCTCTCTGCCATGGAGCCAGCAACAAACACCGCCCCTATCCCCCAAACCCACCTCCCTCTCTGCCATGGAGCCAGCAACAAACACCGCCCCTATCCCCCAAACCCACCTCTACTCTGCCATGGAGCCCCCCCAAACCCACCTCTACTCTGCCATGGAGCCCCCCCAAACACACCTCCCACCTGCCATGGAGCCAGCGACAGACACCGCCCACCCACCACCCCCAAACCCACCTCCACTCTGCCATTGAGCCAGCGACAGACATTGCCCACCCACCACCCCTAAACCCACCTCCACTCTGCCATGGAGCCCCCCCAAACACACCTCCACTCTGCCATGGAGCCAGCGACAGACACCGCCCACCCACCCCCCCAAACCCACCTCCACTTTGCCATGGAACCAGCGACAGACACCTCCCCCCACCCCCCAAACCCACCTCCCACTCTGCCATGGAGCCCCCCCTAAACCCACCTCCACTCTGCCATGGAGCCAGCGACAGACACCACCCACCCACCCCCCCAAACCCACCTCCACTCTGCCATGGAGCCAGCGACAGACACCGCCCCCCACCCCACCAAACTCACCTCCACTCTGCCATGGAGCCAGCGACAGACACTGCCCCCCACCCCACCAAACTCACCTCCACTCTGCCATGGAGCCCTCCTAAACCCACCTCCCACTCTGCCATGGAGCCAGCAACAGACACCGCCCCCCACACCCCCAAACCCACCTCCACTCTGCCATGGAGCCAGCGACAGACACCACCCACCCCCCCACCCCCCCAAACCCACCTCCACTCTCCCATGGAGCCAGCGACAGACACCGCCCCCCACCCCCCCAAACCCACCTCCACTCTGCCATGGAGCCCCCCAAACCCACCTCCACTCTGCCATGGAGCCAGCGACAGACACCGCCCCCTTCCATCCGAGCTACAGAAACAGACCCGAGCCCCCCTCCCACCTCCCACTCCGCCACAGAGCCAGCGACAGATACCGCCAACCCCCCCCCCCCAAACCCACCTCCACTCTGCCGTGGAGCCCCCCCAAACCCACCTCCACCCTGCCATGGAGCCCCCCAAACCCACCTCCACTCTGCCGTGGAGCCAGCAGCAAACACCGCCCCTACCCCCCAAACCCACCTCAACTCTGCCATGGAGCACCCCCAAAACCACCTCCACTCTGCCATGGAGCCAGCGCCAGACACCGACCCCTACCACCCCAAACCCACCTCCACTCTGCCATGGAGCCCCCCCAAACCCACCTCCACTCTCCCATGGAGCCAGCGACAGACACCGCCCCCCACCCCCCCAAACCCACCTCCACTCTGCCATGGAGCCCCCCAAGCCCACCTCCACTCTGCCATGGAGCCAGCGACAGACACCGCCCACCCACCCCCCAAACCCACCTCCACTTTGCCATGGAGCCAGCGACAGACACCTCCCCCCACCCCCCAAACCCACCTCCCACTCTGCCATGGAGCCCCCCCTAAACCCACCTCCACTCTGCCATGGAGCCACCGACAGACACCACCCACCCACCCCCCCAAACCCACCTCCACTCTGCCATGGAGCCAGCGACAGACACCGCCCCCCACCCCACCAAACTCACCTCCACTCTGCCATGGAGCCAGCGACAGACACCGCCCCTTCCATCCGAGCTTCAGAAACAGACCGCGCCCTCCTCCCACCTTACAAACGCGTTCACTGTGGGGATTCCACGGACTCCACCCCTTTATTTAACGCAGTAAAGAACGGAAATGCGCAGACATGAAAAGGCATTTTTAATACTGCAGCTGCCGCTTTATTTCCGCATTAAAAGCAGTTTTTTATGTGCACAAAAAGAGACTTTTCAAGATGGCGCTGCAGATGCATTTCACATGTATTTCAAATATGAGCGAAAAAAGACAGAACAGTGAAATACACCATTTATAACCCCGGCAGCCACGTCCTAAGATATTACTACATCAGCTTTGCCTAATAATGTACAACTATTCAGATGGACTGTTTACAAAATGTCGCTTTTAATCTACTTTGTCACATATTTTACTTTATTAACGCTGGACTGCCATTGCACGTTGCATTTTTTTATTCTCATTTAAGGAAATACCTACCTACTAAGGGAAACAACATTTTCTTTAATTGAACTCGTTGGGAGCTATACTAATTGCCACTGCTGACTGCGCCACTATAGTTATTCAGGGGCTTTTTTTAAGGGTCTGTAACTGAACGCGCTTTAGCTAAATGCTTTTAAACATGTATATTTAATGCAATGTATACCATGTGTGAAGATACACTATTTACCATCTTTAATCCACCACTACCTTTCCAAACATATCCTACTCTCTAATAAACATCAAATGACCTTGTTCACCTTTGAGATCCCGCTACTAACCCTGAACTAACCTTCTTCTACGACTCTAATACTACTATACCCCTCAGGTAACAGTCTACCACTCTACACCAGTACCCCTCTACTGGCCCTCTTCTTTCCATCTTCTACACCTCTACCACTCTTATACCTCTCTACCCATCTTCTATCCCTCTACACCTATTTTAGCCTACTACTCCTGTTCTAGACGCCTACTACTCTTCTACACTTATACCCATCTACTACCACTCTAACCCTCTAATACTCTTCTACTAGCCCTTTTCTAAACATAAGTCCATCTTGCCCTCTTTCACCATTTTAGCCCTATACTAACCCTCTACTATCCCTCTATTAACACTACAACCCTCTTCAACCCCTATAACCCTCTGCCCTTCTATCCATCTATCTAGCTACACCTCTAACCCTCTAACACCCCTCTAATACCTCACTAAACTTTTACAACACTACTCAGTTAATACCCCTCTTCTTCCTTTCTAACAGTCTAATAACCAACTAACCTTGTACTACACCTCTAAACCACAAATAACACTCTTATTACCCTTAACCCCTTTACCCCTCTTCTACTCTTATACACATTTACCCCTCTACAACTCTACTACCCCACTAGCCCTTACTTACAGTTACGACTTTTTCCTGGTTATTAGTGTCTTGCTTGTTTGCTTTGTTTTCCCCAGCATATTTTCACCAGTTGGCATTAAACAAGCATTTGCACTGCACAAAGTCTCGCAATACTTGCTGTAGTCTGTTGTCTATTACGTTTAATGTTCTCGCATCCAGGCAAGTGTTCTGATATTTCAGGGTTTTTTCTGCGCTTCTTTCAAACATAGAATATGACGTTGAAATGCAGCTTCTCCTAATTGCCCTTTGTTGAGGCAACCGGTCCTTTTGTATATTGCAAGTGCTGCCTAGAATTACCGTATGAGCATTAAGTGTGCAGTGGAAGTAGCCGAGCACACGCAAGTATTCAGGGGGTGGATAAATATGTTTTGCACAATAAATTAAGAACCAGGCAAACATTAGTAGTTCCTATTTTCTCTATAACGTGCTAAATTGTATCTAAAGAGACTGCATTTATAATCTTAGTTAAATGTTATCAAGAGACAAATATAGAAATATTCTCCAGCAGGTTTTTTTGTGCCGACCTCACGTTGTGCAGAATAGGGTGGAATATTTATCACACATAGTAAATAATATTGCCCGGGGGTGAGGGATTTACCAGGTCTGGTAACCAGGCCCGGACTGGCCCTTGCAGGCACCGGGCAAACCCCCGTTATCGCAAAACGGCCCTGTAACAAAAACGGCCGAAAACCGGCCCTGGCACAGAGCGCGGTCGCACCCCGCCCCGCCCCCCGTCCTCCCGGAGGAGGCCGGCCGATCACTTTGCCAGGGCCGGTTCTGGTTCCCAGTCCGGCCCTGCTGGTAACTGCCTCCTGTTCCGAGATTTCAAACTGGAAATGGGGCAGAGCATAAAGGATCAGTTTTGTTTGTTCCCGCACCGCCCCATAAATCTGGGTTAGGAGGGTCGTTCAGTTGTACATAATGTTTTATTGGTTATATATAAGATAACAAAAATGCTTATAGCACTTTTTTAGCATAACTTCTCATCATGCTGCATAGGAGCCACGCTGCTCTACAACAGAGCTGAAAATAAATTGGCAAAGCCGATAGCTCTGGCTAAACACTTATAAGGTGGCAAAGCCAATAGCTCTGACTAAACACTTATAAGGTGACAAAGCTGATAGCTCTGGCTAAACACTTTTATAAGGTGGCAAAGCCAATAGCTCTGGCTAAACACTTATAAGGTGACAAAGCTGATAGCTCTGGCTAAACACTTATAAGGTGGCAAAGCCAATAGCTCTGGCTAAACACTTATAAGGTGGCAAAGCCACTAGCTCTGGCTAAACACTTATAAGATGGCAAAGCCAATAGCTCTGACTAAACACTTAATAAGGTAGCAAAGCCAATAGCTCTGGCTAAACACTTATAAGGTGGCAAAGCCAATAGCTCTGGCTAAACACTTATAAGGTGGCAAAGCCAATAGCTCTGCCTAAACACTTATATGGTTCCAAAGGCTACACCTATTGGCCATGCCAATGCGGCTGCTTGTTGAGTATTGTTTTGAGGTCGGAGTAAAAGAAAATAGCTTAGGCCGAGGGTCCCTGGATTGCAATAATGACGGGATTGCAGTAATGATTCAGTGGGGGCCTTAGAATTAAAAAGGTGTAGAACCGCCGCTCTAATATATTGTGTCTTTAACATTTCAATCTTAAAATGGTCTATTTAGGGAAATAAAAGAACCAGACTGGGAGAGCCAGTGACCTGCATGTACTTCAACAAACCCAGCAAGTATAACCCCACCGTCTTGTTTCAAACAGTATTACATCTACTATGAGAGCCTAAAAGAAGGTTCTAAAATATTTTTGGGAGTACATTTTATTTTATTTACATGCTCCAGGGCCCAATTTTCAGAGAAAATGTAATATATAGCGTTCTGAAAGTACATATATTTAATTAGAACAATCTTCAATCAAAAAAATAGAAAGACATATATTACCTAATTTATGCAACACAACAATATTGTTTACATGATTATTGGGTTATCATAAACAATATCTTCAATCCAAAAAAAGACAGATAGACAAACAGTTATCATGTTTCCCCTTGCTTCACATAAGACTGTATCTTCAAGACCATAATACATACACAAACAAAACGTTTTATAATTAAAACGTCAATTAACACTCAAAAAAGAGAACATGAAAAGATATCAAACAGTTGTAAATAAGAATGACATCGCAAATATATAGTATAAATTTACAATAAATTTCCACACGATTTTATTGATCACTTAAATGATATTCTTTTAAACCTGTGCACATTTAATTTGATTATTTTCTTAGTAAAATATGACACTAAAAGTTTTCTCACAGGATTTGTCTCTGTTTAATATATAGCCTTTCATATTTAATATTTTTCCATAAAGCAATTGACTTAAACAATAATATATTTTGCGCAATCCCAGAATATCCACTACCTCTTTAGAGTAGCAATACAAGTTCTATTAAATGGAACAGTTTCATTTTGTTAATTTGTATCATTAAAAAGGTCTTTGAATCTTAAAAATGAATTCCTACTCGACTTCTAGGGAAAAAATGTAAACTCTGCTAAAAGAGAAATCCTATACCTGTTTCTTATAGGATAATTTAATTGACAATACTTGTGCTGAATCAATGTAAGAGTCTTAAACTTATATCGTGTATCATTAATCATTGCATACTGTCTCAGCGTACGATTAGAGTATACCATTATTTAATGTATGCATTTATTGTCAGGATAACGTCCTCAGTCTTCCGACAAACACAGAATTATTATCAAGTCTTTATTTCTGATCAACAAGGACAGCATTATGACTATAAGTCACAGTAGTGGAGGAGTAATGCTGACTTTAATAAGATTGAGGCTTCCAGTGTCTGAAAAGACTCTTAGTAGGGTGTTATGTATACCAACTCTGTACCCTACATTGTAGGAAAAGAGAGAATCAGCATGACCGGAAGGAGGCCTGTTGGCAGCTGTAGTACTTACGGTGCTGAAAAAGGCATCTGAGTTTGAGAGAGTGGACTGATACCAAATGAACCCTCGGACCAGGGGTGGGAACGCCCCGAAGCAAAGTGTTTCTTATAGGCATGTATTTCCTGTGCTTGACACCTTAGCCTGGCTTTCGACCCTAGGGACGGGCGGTCTCTAGGGACTGTGCTGTCTGAGGCTCTGCTCTCCTATGGTAAAGGGACAAAGTAGTAACAACCCAGTCAGTATGTGTCCATGCAAGAGTACGGAATCCGAGGAGACCGGAAAGCACAGGATCGGAGCTAGGACTGACCACCCGAAAAACCCTATTTGATCTGATCTGGAGAGCACCCCATTGTGCCAAGCTTTAATCTTCAACTAAAAGCCACTCGCACTGTCAACAGACTGCCTGCTAAAGGAACTATAAGTCCCAGGAGACCTGTCTGTCTGCTGATGTAGCAGGGGCCACATGCTATATAGTGCCAGACTCTCAAATGCAGCGCTGGATGCCACACCACTGCAGCTGCCTGGTAAAGGGACTACAAATATCAGGAGACCTGTTGTCTGCTGGGGGAGTATGAGGGACCATATCTTCTACACGCTATATTGCCCTGGACTATGTCCCACAGCGCGGGACTTCAAACCCCTGTAGCTGCATGGTAAAAAGACTACAAATCCCATGAGACCTGTTGTCCGCTGGGGCAGGAAGAGGGACCACATCTTCAATGTGCTACGTAGCCCGTAGCTTTTCTGAGGGTGTAACGTTGTTTTGAGCTCCTTGTCTTTTTGTGCCCGTAGAACACCGTCCCGTCCTCCAGCAGGTATCCGAGGCTGTGGCAACATGTCCCTAGTTCAATTTCCTACCGGCCCAGGCCCCTAGAACTGTTGCTGTCGCCTGGCAACACTAGTACTTTGAAGCTGGTGACATCCACCAGTTCAGAGAGCTCCTCTCACGTCCAGCGGGCCTTCTGATTCGAGACAGAAATGACAGCAGTCCACATAGATCCTTATGAATTACACCATTGGTGCTGCATGTGTAATGCAGAAATAGACAAACAGATTTAGCTCCATCAGTCGATATCACAGAAACAGTTTTACACTGTGGCATTCATGGCGAAAAGTAATGGTGAAACCATAGGTGACGCAGCTATTGCTTATTAATTGTTTTAGGAGTGTTTTAGATATTTTAGTGCCCTTTCATTTCTGGTGCTTTGCAGCACTTAACTTTTTAGTTTCTTGTTGACCTGATGGGTGTAATTTCTGATATTTATATGCTTTCCTCTGCTTCTTCGCTTAATTATGCTGGCCAGAAAGTGTCATTGAAATGTCACTCAAAGCAATCTGAAACCTTGGCAGCTATGATAAGGAATAACCCAAAAACACAGGAAGATTAGAAACATCTGTTCTTTTAATTTTCGCTTTGACATATGACTTATGCCACACTGTATTTGGTCTGGTGTATAAAGTTGCATGGTATTTTTCACTATTTACTTTGCTATGTACCGTGATGTGCATCTGAAAAACCCAATACATACAGCGTTAAAAAAAATCTAATGAATAATTAATAAGCTGTCTAGTTTAATTGCACCACTGACACATATTCTCATATATCAATTTACCAATATATAAACTTTATTTCGATTAAAAGAAAATCACAAAAGTTATCACGTTACAAACACTGGGGATGAATTGAACAGTAACATTACACTGTCACAAGAGCATGATTGTGAATATCTCTCAAGTACACAAAGTTAAAGCAATAAATAATTCAATACACGATAAAGAAACACGCCCAAATAACGGGCCAGAGAGCTATATCCTTTTTTTAAAAAGAGCATCAGTCAGTCATAAAAAGAGAGAAAAAGACATATACAAAAACAATCAATAAAATGTACATGATGGATGTTTATCTATTCCTCCCTATAGACCAGCGAATCACCCAGACCCAGCCCCAGAACTTGGCTGTTGCAATCACTAATGGGCCGTCCACTGCGGTTTGAAGTAATCTGTAAGCCTCACCGTGGCCCCCGGTCCCCATTAGTAGACACACAGGTTTCAGCCTATAACTTCTCGGGGTTTGATAAGCTGGGCAAGCAAATAAAATATGGGCCACAGTTTCAACCCTGCCCGGGCAGAAAGGACAGTTGCTACAGTTAGTGTACAAGTTAGACCACATAGAGGTAAAATCCTTGGTGGCCAGTGTTCCCACTCTAAACTGGTGGAAAAGTTTTCTGTCACGGGTTGAAGTAATTAGATACCAATACAATTCATAGGAGGGTTTGGATTTAATTTGTAGAAAGGTGCTAGACAAAGTTGGACTGCTGGAAGAAGCAAACTGCCTAGAATAGAATAAAGGCCAGTATGCTGCTTTTAGCTCGGATTTGCTAGGGAAAGGACTGCCCGCAGGGGAAGTCCGTAGCCGGGCCAAACCCATCTCATAATGAACATTTTTAATACACATGAACCACTCAATTTTGTTATTCACATCCATTTCTCGAATTTCTAACACAGCGATGCATAGATGGCTAATTCGGGAGTCACCCAGAGTCTTCTCCAATATGATACTAATCTATAGCGGGCGATATCCCGAATAGAATGGCACCCCAAGTCCATATACAAGGGAATCAGGGGAGTTGATTGCAGCAGCCCCGTTAATAAATGTAAAAAAATATTTTGTGCCACCGCAAGGGTGTCCAAATTCACATACGCCCAAAGCTCCGAACCATACACGATTGAAGCGCTAATTTTAGCATTATAAATATGAAGTAGAGGAGCTACGGGATCTTTTTTCCACCTAAGCACGGGGCATCAGTAGGACAGTTTTCAAAATAATTCAGTACCCCATTGATGTAAATAGAAAATAGGGTGGGTGCGAGGACGCACCCCTGTCTTTCCACCTTTTCAACCACACATTTTTCAGTGGTGTGACTTGCCTTGTCCCATCTAACCTGGGCAAAGTTGTAAGTCTACAATTTGACAACAAAGGCCAAGATTTCCGGTGGCATACCCAGCGTAAAAATATTTTGCCACAATTTAGAGCGCGGAACTAGGTCAAATGCAGACCTAAGGTCCACGAACGCTGCATAAATAGACCCTCTCCCCAGGGTGACGGTGCGCTGATAAATAAGGATAAACCTTAGCACCTGATCCACTGTGCTAATACATCGTCTAAAGCCTGCTTGTAAATCTGATAGGATGTGAAAGTCATCCATCCATGACTGCATTCTACCTAAGACCACTCTTGCCACAACCTTCTGAATGCAATCAATCAGGCTTAAATGCCTGTAATTTCCTGGTAGGGAAGGATCCCCCTTTTTATAAATAGGAAGGATAACTGCCCCTGCCCAGGAAGTGGGAATCTCTGCTCCTTTATCAATGGCATTCATTGCATATACGTTGCCCATAGTGCCTGGTCTTGTACAAAAAGGTCTGCAGGGATGCAGTCAATACCTGGAGCCCTCCCTTTTGGAACTTGTAGAAGGGCTGCTTCTACTTCCTTATTGGTAATATTAAGGGGAGGAGAATGCACAGACACTGACACTTCAAAGGAGTCCTGGACCCCCGGGTCATTTGCAAATTGGCCTCTATATTGGCTAATCCATTGATCCGGTTCCACATGATTAAAGGGAGCTTTGCAAGTATTCCCACTCCCCCATTTGACCAGGCGCCAAAAACGTGTCATGTCCCTCCCCGAGCAGGCCTCGAGGAGTTCAGCCCCATGTGCCTCACCCCAATCTCGTTTTGCTTTGGTTTTGGCTGTCTTATATGCCTGCCTTTTGCCTTTTTCCTTTTATAGAGGCCTGATCCTTACTCCTAATTGCAGCTGCCAAGGACTTATAGCGGATGCTTGATTCCGTTCTGGGAAGGACATGGCTTTTGTAGTTCGGACTGGACTGTTCCCATGGGGCACAGGGTCAGAGCTGATTTGCATATCGCCATTGTCTAACCCAGGGTTGTGTGGAGTGCAAAAAAACGATGGATTTGGGCCCAGATCTTTTGACTGGGTTGAATGTGTGACATTGATCCACATTCGGTCCATCACCTGTTTTGTTTGCCAAGGACTTATAGGCAGAGCGAGAAATAGAATTATACCAAGGTGCCACCTTGGTAGTGGATGAAGCAGGTCTTTTTTTGGTTTTAACAATTGTTTAAAAAGAAGCTCGTGGGTCTGGGTAATCCTGTCCTTAGCTAACCCAAATTCAGCCTCTGTCTGTAGAGTAGCAGTGGTATTTGCTACTAGATTACTCATGACTAGGAGTTTCTCAGGATCAAGTACAACCTTGCACCATTTAAAGCGTCTGGTATCATTAGTTAAGAGGCCGTCTACAAAGTCTGCACAAATGGGCATGCCTTCTCTACAATTAGGGCCAATAGCCCGCATGGTAACAGAGTGGGTTGTGATCACTCTCGGGCTGGGCTACCACCATCATGTCTAACAGATCTGGCCACATTTCCTTGTTTATAATAAAACAGTCTATACGACTAGAGCGATGGCCATCGTTAAATGTCGGAATCCCTTCTTTGTCAGACTTTATACGGCCATTTGCTGCTCGTAGCCCGTGTTCCCAGCAGAAGGCTTTTAATTGGAGGGCTGCCCTGGTCCATTTTTTTATAGGATGTAGTTCCAGTGGTGGAATTGACCACTGTTCGTTCTCCTCAAAACTAAAATTCAAGTCTTCACAACGGTTCATAAGTACAATTAAATTCTCCTGCAATTATAATATTACTTTTGCCTCTGTGATGCGTTAAAAAAGATCTAAATGATCTATCGTTTCAGATGTGACCTATGCCGACAATACACAATTGGTCGTACCCATGAATCAGTCCAATACCCCCCCCCCCCCAATCTCAGTAATTGCCTGGTAGCGGTCACCCAGTGGATGGCCACCTCGCACCTGAAGCTCAACGGCGAGAAAACGGAGCTCATGATTCTGGGCAATTCAATTATTCCCAGCCCTCTGCCGGACTGGCCCCCATGCATGGGCATCCCGCCCCAACCTAAAACCCAAATAAAGAGCTTGGGCATTTGGCTGGACGCAAATTTAAACTTCACACAGCAAGCAACCATTTTTTCCGCCACTTGCTTTGGCCTTATGCGCATGCTTAGCAAAGTGCTGCCACTCCTCCCTTCTCAAGCCCGTAGAATAATGGAGCAAGCTATTATCTTGTCCCGCCTGGACTACGGGAACTCCTTATACCTCGGGGCTCCTGCCTCTACAACAAGGAAGCTCCAGGTTACCCAAAATGCGGCAGCCCGCCTTTTGCTGGGCCTTAACCGGCGGGAATCAGGCACAGCGGCTCTGAAGAAACTTCACTGGCTTCCCATCAAGGCCAGAGTATTGTTCAAATCTATGTGCATTATGCACAAGGCCATGTGGAAGACCGCACCAGCAATGATCTGTTCTTTAGCGACCCCCTACCTCCCCCATGGATCACTGCGATCTAGCACAGCGTTCCTGGCTACAATGAACAAAATCAAACGTACCAGGTGGGGTGGGCGCTCTTTATCTTGGAACGCCGCCAAGGCTTGGAACTCCTTGCCTGCTACCCTTCGCAGCGAACTTAACCTTCTGAAATTCCGGAAGGAACTGAAAACTCTTCTTTTTATCTAATCCTGGTCTTTTCAGCTCACATTAGTCAGACTATACTCAGCGCTACGAGGCCTCCGGGTTGTTTGCGCTTAACAAAACACAATTAATAATAATAATAATAATAATAAGATGGCTTGCCGCCTTGCAGACCCCTAGAATAAACATTAATCAGTACAATATCCGGGGAGTTGTCATGCGATAATTTTGACAATGAGAATGTCCCGACAGTCAATAGCAATCTCCTTTAGTCGGTAAGAATGCAGCTGTTTAACCCAGATCAGTAAAGCCCCCTTTGGTCTACCCCTCTCACCCTGTACTGCTGGTTTGGAGAAGTTAATGAAACCCTCACAGAATACCTGGTCCACTGCCCATGTTTCTTGTAGGAACATAATATCTAGCTCATCAATGAATGAGATCCATTCAGTGGTAGCAAGTTTGCTTACAAGCCCCGCTATATTCCATGAAACTATTTTAAGAGCTACACGGGACTCCATTGGTACATTGGTAGGACAGGGTTCCCTTGGTACGTTATTGGGTTGGACTATCTCAAGGTTAGGTAATGGAGTAGGTGGGATATGGTTGTTAATCATACCTAAAGAAGCCTCAACATTAACACAAACCCCTGGTATTGCCAAGAAACCAGGGCCACTTACAGTTGGCTTTAGATTGCCCCCATTACTTGTGTGAGACACTTGACTGCAAAAACCTTCCGGGACCCGAGAGTTGCCTATCCAGTTAATTCTACGTGCCATTTTAAAACTCTTAAATAGTGGTCCACCCAATATAGTTTTAGAATTAATTAGCTGGAGACCCTTGTTCCTCGGAGAAGCCCAATTTTCTTCAACACCGGAATGTAAATGCCGGACATTAGTTGTATCGATGGGAGGATATAAATGGCAACAAGAGCGAAGCTTCTCTTCGAACCGTACGGAACTACCACAGATCTCCGCAGAGCAGCGTCTGCACGCTGGCTCAGGCTCAACCTAATAAAGGACTCTACCCGTTCCAGAGAACACCCATCTAGATGGAATGAAAAATACTTTTTCCTTCCCAGTCCCACTATCATAATAAAGGTTTTTGATTTGTTAACAAGCAGGCCCAGTTCCGCCTTGAAAGTTGAATAAGAGCCAATCAAGCGCTGTAGGGCCAGAGGTGTCCTGTCCATCAAAACCGCATCATCTGCTTAGAAGAGAGCAGACCGCCATAAGCCTCCTGCTGAGGGAACATCTCTGCCATGCGCGGTCAAAAGTTCATTACATTTATTGGTGTTCAAGGAAAAAAAGAAAGAGGGCAAGGACACACCCCCGTCGCACCCCCTTTTTACTTTTAAATATTTCCGAACATTCCTCCTGTTTACCAAACCTGACTACTGTCCCATCCTCTCTATAAGTCTCCATAGTAAAAAGAATCATGGAGTTGTTTACTCCCTTCGACTCCAAAAGAACCCACAATTTTGAGTGGTTTACGCAGTCGAAGGCAGCGGACAAGTCACAAAAGCCATTTAAAACTGGCCCTTTTTTGCACAAACATATTTTGCTGCAGTAAGGGTGAATTTTGTCTGTGGTTGATTGTACCCCTCCCCTTTCTAAACCTGTATTGTGTCTCAGCTAAAACATTATATAACAAATGTCCACTCCCCCAGTCTATTTAGGGGCAATCTCCCCATTAGTTTGGCAGCGCTATCCAGCAGGGAGATTGGGCGGTAATTTGCAGGATTCAAGGGATCCCCCTTCTTATTTATGGGGATAATCACAGATTTGTTCTAAGATACCGGGGGTCGCACTTTGGAAACAGTATTAAAAACTTGGGTCAAGGGTGGAGCCCATACATTTTTATGAACAAAGAAAATATCCAGAGGAACCCCATCTGACCCTGCTGCCTTTAGGGCAGGCGATTGAGAGAGTACAAGCTCAATTTCCTCTAATGAGAATTCCATCCCCAGATGGTCAGTCATCAAGTCCTAAGGTTTTTTTGTAGGGCTATCCATCTCTACATAAAAAATGCCCTGGAAGAGAGACACCCAGGTCGATTGATCTATACGAATATCAAGAGAGGGGCCGCCCTGAGACTGCAGAAAAGGGGCATTTACCACCTCCAAAATACGATGCTATCTTTACTCCTCGAAGCCTCACACAAAGTTACCCATGCTTCATCCCGTAACTCCTTTTTTCTCACCACCCTTGCTGTCTTACAGTCAGCTCGTAGCTTCCTTATCATATCTTTGTTTCTGGGACTTGTTTTAAGAGCAGTGCGAAGATCTTTGGATGCCTTTGACCAATTTGTCTCAAACCCCCTTATCACCGATGGAGTGTTTCTTGTAGCTGGATGTAAAAGATTAGAATTTATAGATATTAAAATTTTACTAAATGCTGTTACTACTTGATGACTATCAGTGTTGGTGTCTAAGCAGGATTCAATGTCAGGTAACACCTCCTTTACAACCTTTGGGAGGAAGGAAATAGGGTTAATTTTCTCTCAATTAAGAGTACATCCATTTTTCCTATTCAGAATCGTTGTGGTAAATATAGAGCTTGACTTAGCAGAAAGAGGCCAAACAGAACAAAAAAAAGAAGGAAAGCATGATCACTGAACTCTGTCAACTCGTCTATGGAGGACTTAATACATCTCTTAAAATTAGTCTGAATAATTGTAAAATCAGATGTCGAGGTAACTCCTGTACGATGAAAGGTGAGGAGGGGTTGACCAGTCATGCGGTGATACAGGTTTATTATAACTAGACACAAGTTAATGAAAAAATGTTTGAAATGCTTCCGTAGTTATGATGCATAAAATGGACTAGCAACAAATTATTAGTGTCAGTTACCCCACAAATACATTGGTCCGAATTGGGGCTACAGTACACATGAAAATCTCCAGCCCAAATAAAACTAATCTGTCACCTGTGTATAATTCTTAAAATTATTATTATAAAAATGAATGTGTAACAAATTAATTTTCCCAGAACCTTCTGCGACGATAACATGAAAATGGGTCGAGTCACTGATAAAGGTCACCTTACCTAGGGTGATCGTGTTTGCTATAATTCTGAGTAAGCCCCCCTTAGATCTACCTGCTGCTGATAGAACTGCTGGCGTATCAAAGGAGCTGTAGCCATTTACATAGACCGACTGCTCTGCCCAATTTTCCTGAAGGCAGATAATATCAGTGAACACTTTATACCAATTTTGATTATCCTTTTTGTTTTCATAGCCCGCTATATTCCTAGAGAATCTTTATATCACTTAGGGACTCCTGCGACCAAATCGCTGTCGGTACTGGTGAGATGGATGATGTAGGGTCAATTGGTAAGGATGTAATACTGCTTTGTGAATCTAAAACGTCCAACTGAACCCTCTCCACGGGTACCAAACCAGAAAACATTTGATAATAGTTATAAAGAACAGACTGAGGAGGCAAATGATTTAGTGGAAAGATCAGTACAGAAATCCACGTATGGTGGATCATGGGAACCTAGCCAGTGAGAAAAATTACAGGGTATCCCCAAACTTTGGGTTCGCCTTACCAGAAAAGAAAATGTATTTTCTTGAGTATCTTCACTCACCCAGTGGGGCCATCCCGAGCATCTACTGCTTGGGGCGTGCTGCGACTTGCGAAGGATACGTAGGAGCACTGGTTTTGTGAAACTATGTGTGATGCAGTGTATGGTGGAGTGGTGATTAGTGCTATTTAAAAATACCTAGCTAGTGAGCTCAATTATTTATTCCTGCTTCTAGTTGGTATGTTAAAAAAGGGGGTTAGACAAAGGAAGTATAACTGTTATGTGGTCATAGTCCCTAATGTCCTGTCGCCATGTTTCAAGGTGTCCCCCACACCTCTTCTTCAGGACAGCATGGGGGCCAGCCCCATGTATGCCACTCCTGTAAATGAACCAAAAATGACTTTAAATAAGTACAGAACATACCTAGTGTGTGTGTCTCTTAATTATACATACGGTTAACGTTGTACCCGCAGTATCTGTGATAGGGAGAGAAAAATAGTTTGTAGGTTAATACATATTGCCTGCCCTACAGGGCAGGCCACGTTATTTTCGACAATAGGGAGGTTAGTGCCTATATAATATGCACAAAGCAATAGTGTGTGTTCTTTCTTGTGCTCCTAAAATAAAGAAAATATAATCACAAACAGGGGATTGCATTCCGTCTGTGTCTGTTCCTGGTGTTCCTGTTCAAAGGATTCTGTTAAAAGCATATCTTCCATGCACTTGTTTTGACTGTACACTTACATTCACTGACATAACATGCAACATATAACATTTATTTTTATTCCCGGTTATTTTGGGAAAGAGACATACTTTTTTGTTAGCAATTATATGCCCCATGGTCTGCCAGGGTGGAGGGGCCAGTAGACTCTGTTGGAAACGATGACAGAGTTTGAACTATCACTCAAAGATAAAAATATTTAAGAATTTAAAAAAGATGGGAAAAACTTAAGTCGCAAGAAGGCCTACCCATACACCAGAGATGACTACCAGCTCACAGGGAGGAACCCAGGATATAACACGGACACAGATGGTTTAAAAACTAGCCCAACGATTCGGATAACAGCACAGGGGGACAGAAGAACCCAAGGGGTCACCCAAACTTCAGAGGTAGAATGCGGAATAGAGGCCATGGAGGATATGGCTGGCCCGCCTACCAACCCCCTTTTCACAACCCACCCTTCTTCTATGGACCTCCACCGTATCCTCAACAACAATACCCTGGGTGAGTGAGGGGACTCAAGAAAATACGTTTTCTTTTCTGGTGAGGCGAACCCAAAGTTTGGGGATAACCTGTAATTTTTCTCACTGACTAGGTTCCCACGATCCACCATATGTGATTTTCTGTACTATACTTTAAAACTTAGGAGGTTGAACCTAGATGTGCCCTCCTTCTCCCCCCCTTTTTGGATAAGTTAGTGGAAAGATCAGTCAATCACATGCCTCCATATCTTCCAACAATGAGTACCTATTTGATAGGGCAAGGGCATCAAAAGCCACCTGGGCAGGCTTATGGTGGAGAAGTGTAGCTCAGTGGTTAGAGGAGGCAGACCTGGAAGCAGAGGTCAGCCCGGGACCAGGGTTCAATTCCCGGCTCGGCGGAGTCTTGAGTCCTAAAATGTCCATGGACTCGACAATTCTCGCTCCGGTGCCTACTTGATTCACAGGTTCACACTCTGTGACTCTGGGCAATAGCTTGCTTAATCTCTACAACGGCCCCTCGCGGCGGGATGCCTGGCTTTCACCTTGCGGATACCCTGCCGGGGTTTTCTCACAGGGGAATACCAGGACAGGTCACCTAAGCAAGCGCTTAGAAACCGATTGGTGATTTGCGCTATACAGCTTGACCTGTCGGCAGCGTTCGATGCCGTCTCCCATAACTGCCTGCTGAACGTCTACTCTACTGTCCTAAGCTGGCTATACTCATTTTTGAGCAACCGCACCCAAGCAGTACACATGGGCCAATTCCATTCTAAACCCAGCCCCATCAGTGGCGGTGTCCCCCAAGGGGCCTCATTAAGCCCCACCCTTTTTAATGTCTATTTGTCATCTTTAGCTAAAATTGGAAGGAAGTGGGGCATTGGCATCTGCTACTATGCGGATGATACGCAACTGATGGTGGCATTGGACGAAAAACCATACATCACCAAATCTAAACTGCATAACTGTCTCTCTGAAATGGCACAGTGGATGCATACGCACTGCCTGAAGCTGAACGCCGGCAAATCCGAAATTCTTCTGTTCGGCGGCGCCAAACAAGTGTGGGACGCTACGTGGTGGCCACCCACTCTAGGTATGGCCCCCATCCCAAAACAACACGCTATAAACCTGGGCGTCCTCATGGACGACGCCCTGACCATGAAGGATCATGTGCGATCTCCTTGTGGCAAAGGCTTCGCCATCTTGAAGCTTTTAGCTAGACTATTCCCTTGGATTCCACTGGACTGCAGACGTTCGATCACACAAGCTCTGCTGGTCAGTCTCTTGGATTATGGCAACGCCTTATTTGTTGGCATGAATGAGCATTTATTCACACGCCTTTAAGTACTGCAGAACGCAGCGGCAAAACTTGTCTGCAACAAAGGAAAGCTTGAGTCTGCTTCAGGCTGTGTGAAAAAATTGCACTGCCTACCAATGCGTCAGAGAGCAGTTTTTAAACTGCTTAGCCATGCTCGCAGAGCTCTTTATAAAACTGGCCCCTCAATACTCCAGGAGAAAATCGAATTTCATGTCCCCACAAGAAATCTTCGATCTCTCCAATCAGCCCTCGCCAGAACAAGACGCATATATTAAGTAAGGACAGGAGGTCGCTCATTCTCCTATCTAGCAGCCAAGAAATGGATTGAGCTTCCTCAGGACCTAAGACACACCGCCAACTACCTCCAGTTCCGGAAAAAATTAAAAACATACCTTTTTCACAAACTCTAATGTACCCGCTTTAACGTCAGCCCCGCAGAATTACCAGCACTGGTATAAGCACCTTGATATCCCTAGGGATGAGTGTTGCGCTCTACAAATAACGAATAAATAAATAAAGTTTAAAATAACCAGCCATTATTGGTTAGTTTTACATCAGACCTATATCACTGCGTTCTTTTGGCCATTATCAAATGATTTTGGATGAGATGACCTTCATTAGAGTTTTGAGTCATCCAGTGTTGAGTCTTGGCCATCAGCTGAAGTGAAGAATTTTTAAGATTGGGACGTAGTAAAGGCACATTGACTAAAATTTGAACATACTGACAAGCTGCAGGACGGAAGTCCATGTATTGTTGATTTGGTCTGCTATGGGCCTGAGTAGACGGGGGATTAACCTTAACCTGTGGTCGTGATAAGTCATGTGATTGCCCCTTACCCATAGACTCTGTATGGTCACCTGTGGTGAGCAACACCTAGGGACCAAATCTACATGGTCTGGACCTGTAGGATCCCTGCTGGGGGCCAACTGATTTTAAACACAAGGATGACCAATAGATGTAGAGGGCGATTTAGCTAACTCACGACCAAGGGTCATGTTTTCACAATTAAAACGCAAATTATGAGTTTCACAATTATAATTTTTTAAGAGTTTTACAGACATCAGAGGGGATGACTGTAGGTGCTATCTGTAGAATCTAAACGGGCATAGATTGGTTGCAAAAGTTGTTTAAAGTTATCAAGAAGATCACACCAATATGAGGAAAATACAGGGCCCGATTCACAGAATGAACTTAAGACTCAATCCTAAACTTACTACTATTTTGTTATTCACAGAAGTTAGGATTTTGTCTTAAGTTTGTCTTAAAACAGACTTAAGACTGACTTAAGACAGACTTAAGACAAAATCCTAACTCCTGTGAATACCAAAAGTAGTAAGTGCATTCAGTGAATACCAAAATAGTAGTAAATTTAGGATTGAGTCCTAAGTTCATTCGGTGAATCGGGCCCGTAATCTCTGAAAGTTGCTGGCTATTCATACATGTGGAACTCGCTGGCATAGAAACCTTTCTGATCTTTTTTGGCAGGACACTTGGAGGGCAGTGACTCATAACCTCTTTTTCATTTACCATTTACGGAGGTAGCATCAGTTGGTTTCCCACTAAATGTAGAGGCAGGCTAGGAATTTTTCGGGGGTTGGTACAGGGACTGCCGGTAATTCTGGAAGAAAAACCCCATATAGTTTTGTTACACCCCGCCTTAGTTGGAGAAACAACTAGATTAGATGACTGCCCTGTCCCTAACCCTAACGAAATTCTCATTTCTGTGAGTGCGATTTATTCTTCTAATGCTGAAGTTGCCTTGGCAAGAAAGGTATTTAAAGAGGTAACAGTTACCTCCTCTGTTGCTCTCAGCTTTTTCTTGCCCATGGTGGGCCTGAAGCGGGGGAGTGTAGAAGTTAGAGGGGGGGCCCAGCCTCCTCTGGGCTCCGACGGGCATGGATGGGTCTGCCCTTGGCCCATGCAGAGGTACCACGCTGCTGCCTTTAAGCAGCTGTAGTCCGTGCCCTGGCTCTGCTCCGATGCGGCCCCCCACAGTGGGACCTCGCTGCTGCCTTTCAGCACCTCTGGGCGCGGGAAGAGTGATGCATCGTGTGGTGGTGCCTTAAGGCTCTAGTCAGTGCCATGGCTCTGCTCTGATGTGTCTCCCACAGTGGGACCTCACTGCTGCCTTTAAGCGCCTCCGGGCGCAGGAAGAGTGATGCGGCATGCGGTGGAGCCTGGGGACTGTATTCAGTGCCACGTCTCTGCTCCAATGCGTCCCCAGGGAATCTCTAATAGAGTGCACTCACTTCAATTGTCCAACTTGAGCATATTTGGAGACTTAAATCTTTCAACAATAAAGAAATCCAGGACTTTACTAATGACCTGGCCACTTTCAATTAGCTCAGTTAGTAAAACATTCAACTATGAGGCCGGCCATCAGCGGGACCCTGTTTATCCAACCTGGCCACCCTTCAAACTGCTCCCCCTATTCCAGTGACCTGGTCAAACCATTATTTGGTGCCTATGACTATTGATAAACCTAGCATTGAAAAAACATTACCGGTAACCCCACAATGAGAAAGTAGTGGCATAAACTAGACCCTTCTGACTTTTCAAGGTTTATTGAAAGGAGTGTGCCTCTATTAGACTTCAATGTAGAACGAGCGGAGACTTCCACCAAAGCATGGAAATCTGCTCTATTCTGAACAACCTGATTAAACCCACCTCCACTCCCGGATTAGCGGAAGCTTCTAACAGCCACTGCAGCAAGCTTGGTCAATGATCTTTATCTTTACTTTAACAGGGGTGAGGAAACAGTCAAACCTTTCTCTCTTGACACAGGGGCCTACCACTCGCAATGGGCTCCCTTAGACCAATTGGCTCTACATGACGCAGATTCTATTTCCACCTTAATGCGTCAAGTGAAATCTCGATCTCCAGATGACCCATTTAAACCTGATTATATTTTGACATTTCAGGAGAGCGTCACATCCATATTTCTAGAATTAGCCAAACTCACGCTGAGCACAGAAGAAGTATCAATATGGAAACACGCACAGTGATCCTTCACTAAATGCCACTCAGCCAGAAAACTATTGACCCATTTCTCTTCTGTCATTTCTTTCCAAGGATGAGGAGAAACATGTAAACAATCTCCTAACCAAAATATTAGAACAATATCAAATATTAGATTGTTCCCAAAATGGATTTGGATCATACAACACCGAAACTGCTTTTTTAACAGTTACCAAATCCCTTTGCAGTACTACAGATGCCGGCAAATCCCAGGCTCTGATACTCCTAGATTTAAGTGTGGCCTTCGACACTGTCTCACCTGCAATAATATTAACTCGCCTCACTGACCTGGGGGTACAGAGCACAGGTCTGACCTGCTTTACCACCTTTTCAAAGGAGTGGTCCTTGCAAGTTATACCCCCCTTTCATCTCATCACAAAGAGGACTGGCTCCTGGCATCTCCCAGGGTTTGGAGCTCAGTCCTACCCTTTTTAATATTCACATCAGACCTCTGGTAAAGGTAGTTTATTCCCTTGAAATCTCACCAGTGTTGTATGCAGACGACACTCAGCTAATTATTTCCCTGTCAGCAGAGTTGACCAGCGGTTGTTTCAAATATAGAAACTGTCTAACAGCGGTGGTGGCATGGATGCACAACAACTGTTTAAAACCTAACTCCTGCTGGGCAGGCATACCCATCTTTGGAGTGATCAATGATGGCCAGAAATACTATGTTCCCGTCGAACATAAATTGGTGGTAGAAAACCTTGGGGTATGGATGGATAGCTCTTCATCCTTTGAAACCGAAGTCAAGATTCTAGCAGGGGAACTGTTTTGGCACCCTAAGGAACCTCAATCCAATTATAGGACACTTTTCCTGGCAATCCTGCCAACTGATTGTACAATCCCTTGTCATTTTGCTCCTGGACTTTTGCAAATATCTCTATTTGGGCTCAAAGAAATCTGTTCTGAACCGATTCAGCTCTTCTTCCCAACTTTTGAGCAATTTCCATTGGCGACCTATTGGAAAGCTTTCAAAGTTCAAAGCCCTATCCATCTCCCACAAAATCCATGCAAGCAAGGAGAACCCAGCCTAGCTGCCTGGATGCAATTTTACAAGCCCTCCAGAACACTACACTCTGCCAATCTAAACAAGGCCCTCATCCCTCGTCACAGCAGAGCCAGAACAGGAGGTTGCTCCTTCCATGTCTTAGCTCTGACCCCATGGAATTCTATGCCTCCTAACCTTAGATAGAGTCAATATCACTTACTGATCCGGAAACAGTGGAAGACCCAGTTCTTCTCCATCTAGGCTGACGATTTTGCCTCTCTGCGGCTGTGTTTCATAGGATCCATTTATGTCCCTTGCTGATATTGTCTCACACCCGGACCCTCACCTTCCCCTCGAGGCAGGCAGTCTCCAGGTGTTGTGCTATCTAAGACTCTGCTCTCTTCTTGTAAAGGGTCAAAGTGGTAACACCCCTGCAGCAAGTGCTTCTATCAGCCGCAGGAATAAGATATAGTGCACACCAATACCCAGCCCAGTAAAGGCCTGAAACAGACCGAAAAAGGAGCATGTACCTACATGTTCGCCTCCTCTGTTTGTACCTCATTAGTAGCTACCTGTGCACTTTCTCCGTTTGTATGTCCCGGGCGAGCCTCTTTAATGATGCTTGTGATCCTGGTACTGCCAAGCATGGCTGTTTGTCTATCAGATCATTACCTGATGTCTGTTGTGTGCATCGAGTCACTCCTCTCCTCTGCTTTAGCTGTGAGTGAACCCTGCTGAGCGAGTACACTGACATAAGGGAGTACGGAAGGCGATGAACAGGGAGTAAGGTGAAGCTGATTTCAAGGAATACCCAAAGTTGTAAATGCTGCCCACACCTGCAACTGACATCTTATCCCACTCTGCCAACGCTCCATCCACCCACAGAGTAGCATGCTGGCACCACACGGAAAACATTAAGTCAGATGCCATGGTAAGGTAGAAAAAGACAAAAAGCAGACATGTATTGACAGCAGAGATATCACAGGTATATTACTGGGTGTGATGGAATCTCTATAATCAATGCTGTAATCTTCCCACCAATGCTTGATCCATCCCTAGGAATGTGGCAAAGATAACTTAACAAACAGAAAAGAAAAGACAGGAGTTGGAACTTCAGCTGCTCGAGTGTGAACAGGAAAGTATTGTCAAGAAGAGAGTGAATGGAGCTTCATTTGTTATATACTTCCTGGAGCGTTACCTTTATTATATGCTTCCTGAAGAGTTTTGTTTGTGATATGGTTCTTGAAAGGGTTACCGTTGTTATACAATTCCTGAAACTGAAGTGACAGCAGCACATCCTGACCCATCTCTTTTTCCACAATCTCTTCTGGTTTAAATGAAATCTTGGCCATGTTGCATCTTCCTAACGCTGTACCTCTAGCAAGAGGGCGCTCCGTGTGTGCTCTTTCTGTACTAAGTTACTCTGTGAACACTGGAAAATCACCTCCTTTTCTGAAGTAAGTAAGAGTGACATCTTCAATGAAAGATTTACTTAAATATCTGTGTATGGTGAAATATCTCTTGGTAACTTTCATAATGGTAATGAAGAGATATCTTTTACAACTAGTTAAATATTGGGTATTCACATTCTCTTACATTTCCATTTAGTGATTTTAAATCTCTTTACATCCAATAGGAAACCTGCCTTGAATGCACAAAGGATCGTGAATAATGACAGTAATCGTGCAATTCTGAAAAAAGTGGTAAAAAATGAGCTCCAATATTCAGGAAAAGATCTGCACAGTCAGAGACTGAGGACCCTGAATATAAACCGATAGATCTTGGAAGAAGCAGTCAAGAGCATATCAGTGGATGCACGCAACAGGACTAAGAAATGACCTCTAGAAAATTAAGACAACAACACTGACAAACCACCTCCTGTATAAACAGGCCTCCACCACCAGCTTTGATCATGTGTTCATTATGAGGTGGATACAGCATTGCTCAGCTTCCTGTAATGATGGCAGACCACCATTCAGCGTGCTAAGAGTATTATAACCTCTTTCTGGCCAAACCACATGAGCACGAGAAAAACACAAGGGAGTGGAGCCAGACAACTGAAGGGTAATGGAAAGAGAGGGCCTTTGATCTACAACAGACTGTGCTAATTTGCATCGACCAGAAGGAAGACTAATCTTTACCCGTAACACACAAAACTATTATGCAATCTAAAGACATACCAACCTACAAAGAAGCTTTACTTGCCAAAATAATAATATATGTAGTTGGTGAGTCTTGTATTTCATTGTGAAATCTGAAATCAACCATCCGAAATACCACACACACACCGGGAATGTGAGAATAACACAAGTGCTTTATCAACCATGTTAGCTCCTCAGGAAACGCACTCATGGGATGCAGACAAATATAAACCCAACCCAGAGACACTAACCAAGAAAGAAAAATCATACACAAGCAGCAAGAGCTTTAGTTTGTCATCGCTACTAAAGAACCATCAGCAAACACACACAGGAGAAGCAACGTGCAATTGCAATGAATGTATGAAGAACTTTAGTCAGTTAACACACCTAAAAGATAATCAGCGAACACACACAGGGGAAAAATTATACAATGAATGTGCGAAGAACTTCAGTCTGTTATCACAACTCCAAACACCTCAGCGAACACACACTGGGGAAAAACCGTACCATTGCACTGAATGTTTGAAGAAATTCAGTCAGTTATTAGACCTCCAAGTACATAAACGAACACACACAGGGGAAAAACCATTCAAGTGCAGTGAATGTGGAAGTAGTTTTAGTGATTCCTCAACACTCAGGAGTTATCAGCGAACACACACAGGGGAAAAGCCATTTCAGTGCAGTGAATGTATAAAGAGCTTCAGTCTGTTATCACATCTCCAATCACATCAGCGAACACATACTGGGGAAAAACCATACCATTGCAATGAATGTGGAAGTAGTTTTAGTCATTCCTCAAATCTCAGGAGTCATCAGCGAACACACACAGGGGAAAAACCATTCCATTGCAATGAATGTGGAAGTCATTTTAGTTATTCCTCAAATCTCAGAAGTCATCAGCGAACACACACAGGGGAAAAACCATTCCAGTGCAGTGAATGTGGAAGTAGTTTTAGTCATTCCTCAACTCTCAGGAGTCATCAGCAAACACACAAACGGGAAAAGCCATTCCAGTGCAACGAATGTGGAAAGAGCTTTACTAGGTCATCAGACCTACAAAAACATAATCGAACACACACTGGGAAAAAACCATTCCAGTGCATTGAATGTATGAAGAGCTTTAGTCAGTTATCAACTCTCCAATCACATCAGCGAACACACACAGGGGAAAAACCATTCCAGTGCTCTGAATGTGGAAGAAGTTTTAGTGATTCCTCAAATCTCAGGAGTCATCAGCGAACACACACAGGGGAAAAACCATTCCAGTGCAGTGAATGTGGAAGTAGTTTTAGTCAATACTCCAATCTTAGGAGTCATCAGCGAACACACACAGGGGAAAAACCATTCCAGTGCAGTGAATGTGGAAGTAGTTTTAGTCATTCCTCAACTCTCAGGAGTCATCAGCAAACACACAAACGGGAAAAGCCATTCCAGTGCAATGAATGTGGAAAGAGCTTTAGTAGGTCATCAGACCTACAAAAACATAATCGAACACACACTGGGGAAAAACCATTCCAGTGCTATGAATGTGGAAGTAGTTTTAGTGATTCCTCAAATCTCAGGAGTCATCAGCGAACACACACAGGGGAAAAACCATTCCATTGCAATGAATGTGGAAGTCGTTTTAGTGATTCCTCAAATCTCCGGAGTCATCAGCGAACACACACAGGGGAAAAACCATTCCAGTGCAGTGAATGTGGAAGTAGTTTTAGTAATTCCTCAAATCTCAGGAGTCATCAGCGAACACACACTGGGGAAAAGCCATTCCATTGCAGTGAATGTTTGAAGAGCTTCAGTCTGTTATCACAACTCCAAACACATCAGCGAACACATACTGGGGAAAAACCATACCATTGCTATGAATGTGGAAGTAGTTTTAGTGATTCCTCAACTCTCAGGAGTCATCAGCAAACACACAAACGGGAAAAGCCATTCCAGTGCAATGAATGTGGAAAGAGCTGTAGTAGGCCATCAGACCTACAAAAACATAATCGAACACACACAGGGGAAAAACCATTCCATTGCAATGAATGTGGAAGTCATTTTAGTTATTCCTCAAATCTCAGAAGTCATCAGCGAACACACACAGGGGAAAAACCATTCCAGTGCAGTGAATGTGGAAGTAGTTTTAGTCATTCCTCAACTCTCAGGAGTCATCAGCGAACACACACAGGGGAAAAACCATTCCATTGCAATGAATGTGGAAGTCGTTTTAGTGATTCCTCAAATCTCAGGAGTCATCAGCGAACACATACTGGGGAAAAACCATACCATTGCAATGAATGTGGAAGTAGTTTTAGTCATTCCTCAACTCTCAGGAGTCATCAGCGAACACACACAGGGGAAAAACCATTCCAGTGCAGTGAATGTATGAAGAAATTCAGTCAGTTATCAGCCCTCCGGAGGCACCAGCGAACACACACGGGGGAAAAAAACCACACCACTCAGCCAGTGAGGAACAGCAACAAGACTGCTCTTCAGCACACCCATCCGTATACATAACTTGCTCCAGGGTCAAACTCACTTTACTTTCACGTTAACAGCAACAAGTTCTAAACTGGAGAATTTATATTTAGGAACAAGTGGTTTGCACGGCCATTAGTGGCATAATACATTTGAAACCCAATACTTTATAGATCTGTATTAATGATACATAACCAAACACCACCCATGTATGGACATCCAAGAGCCTTTAAAAACCACTCTACAGAGGTGTGTACCAGGATTTGCTTTAACATTAATATGAACTAAATTATGATACAGCAAGAACAATCATGATGCTATGAAATGTACACAATGATGACTAGATGTTACATGTTAATAAGAAATTTATGTTTTTAGAGGTAATAAAACAACAAATGTATTTGAATTCATGGTATTTGACTGCTGAGTGTATATAAGGCGATCTTAGATGCGATTTATTCCCTAAACTTTAAAGATAATTTGTGATGTCAGCAAGAAGCCTAGTCTATTTGGTAATAGAGGGGTCAAATCTCGATAGCATGACTGCTTTCAGCTGGGAGTCTGGTGCAGGTGGTATCAGAGGGGACTATTCTCACCAGTGTGCCTTCTCTCAGAATGAGAAGCGGTTCTTTGCTTGATGGTACTACCTCTCCTTTTGTGTTAATGAAGAGAGAAATGCTACCAGTAATACTGAGTTCTGGGATTCACAGCTGTGTTGGGAACTTAATTCAGTCTTTTTTACCCAATCAATACCTGATTTATTTAGGAAAGCTAAAATATGTCTGTATCTTGGCAGTCCTCTTGTTAATAATCCATAAAAATACCACAGGGATTTAAACATGAATTTGGCAAATACAAAATTGTTTTTATTTAAGGTTCTTATATAGCACTGCTTCATCTAATAATGTCTGATGGGTTCTCTTCGAGCCCTTCGAGAAGTCTTCCATTGACAGACTCGATGGGATTTCCGATGAAAGGCTGACAATCTGTCCAACTCTAAACAAGGATGGTGGGTGGGCCGTTGGTTTGGCTGGTGTAAAGCTTTGTTGCATTGTTGCCCTAAATGCAACCCGCCTATCTTTAGTGATTTTTCTATTTTGAGTTACATTTGAAGACTGTCCTGCTCATTTATAGTTTGACAGGGGTCCACGGTCTGCCAGAGGAACAGGCGTAACAACCTCCACTACCCCGTTAGACTACCTTTCACCATATTTAGCCATCTCCACCAACCTGGCTATCCCTGTGTCTTCAGAGGAGCAACAGGAGCTCCTCTAAAAGCATCTAAAGTTTGCTGAGTTGTTGCCATTTTTCACACGGTTGCCCAACAGACATTTTGGTTTTACTCCTTAAGTGAGAGTTTGCTCTTTGTAAAACCAATAAATCAGGTACTTGATACCCTGAGAGCTTTCCACAAGGGAGTCTAGGTCATTTTTCATAGATTTTTTCTGTTTGATACAACCAGTTTTTTGTTATGTTACTGAAGAGAAACAAGTAGGTCAGAATGCCTACCATAAGTAGGGCGGATGGTCTGATGTACTTACACCAACAGCCCCATGTATGTCAGTCATTGTAGTGAGGGTTCCTGAGGTTCTGACCTCTGTTCAAACCGAGGGGTACAGTGATAGCTTCGTCTCACCAACCTCCAAAATTCTCCAATTTATTTTTATAATCCTTTTAATACAATTTGCTAATGGATTATACATGAGAACCACGGCCACGCTTTCTTCTCTTCTCATGCATTCGGCTGCAGGAGGTTGTCTCTATGATTCTTGGCCTCTTCTTCGCCTGCTTTAGTCCTTCTGGGGTAACCTCTTCCAATAATTTATCCTTCAAGGATTTCTGTTGTTTCATTAAAGAGCGTTATTAGAAACAGTTTCTCCAAATTTGGTAAAACTGTTGAAAGTTACTGACATACCAAGTGAAGTTGTCTTTATTTCCTGCTGACAGGAGAAGCGCTCTTGATGGCTTGCTAATGAATGTAGACTAAGGGCGATATTTTTCTTCCTGACTCTTGATTTGAATAAGCCTTGAAAAGGTGTGACTCTCTCGCCCCACTAGCACCATTCACAGAAGAAAAAATAGTAATAAACTGTTTTTGAAACTTCGTTAGCTGAATCAAGATTTACACACCATGCCAGTGTGAAAATAAGTAACATGTTTGTGCGGGTACCACAACTTTTATATTAAAGGCACAAGCTGTTTTGTTGACATGCTTGTATTTGAAAGATGTTGCTACTGCAAAAGCCCCGGCTTATAATAGTGAGATGTTCAACTTCATTTAATCAGGGAGGTAGAGAAATACCAAGCTGGAAAAAAATAAACGCGGTTCAAAATGACTGCCATAAAATAATCTTCATCTCAGACAAGCTGTTCTTTACCTTTAGGAGGGACATTTCCCTTCTTACATTTTTAAAGTAAATCGAATGAACCAACTTTGTCAAAAAATTTAAGATATTCCATTCGTCTTTGTGTGCACCTTCGAAATATGCTCTCCTGTTCTTTCACACACATATGTGATTTCTTCAAATTGCTCTTAATAGTTACAGTTCCTATCAGGCAGGCAGCAGTAGTTACTACCAGCACTTCGTAAACACCAATCACATAAACCGAATACTCAAAAGACAGTTAGCAATACCAGGATTGCTGAATGGGAGCAGAAGTAAATCTAAGCTGTTATTAAAAATAAGACCCCTACGGCAAATAAAGCACCAGAGTATGTGTACCACTGAGTTGGGTACTGTGCATTTGTAATACAGCGCCAAAAAACCATTGGACGAATGTTTATTTCACAAATGCATGTATGAGTCCCTATCTGGTACATATTTTCTCCCAACATTGACATACAAACTGATATGCTTTGAATCTGCATTCTGCCCATTCCTCCTTCCTGCTCATTTCTCTACTTCTCCCACTTAACGGAGGATACCATGCTTGATGCCGACAGCACCACATTATAGTTTAGGCCGTCTGGGTTGCAGAGCTAAGTTGGTCTAGGAAGGGGATTCTGCACTGGAGTGAAGTGACGATGTGCATAAGTCATGATGCAAGGGGGTAGAATTCCAATTATATCAAAAGTCAAAAAATGAGAAGAGGATGGGCTAGCTTTAGCGTGACAAATTCAGAGGGTTGGCAGAAAGGAGGTCCTAGAAGGAGGAGTCTGTTGTAATGTAGCTTGTGCATCCTCCCTATGCTTGCCCCTGCTCTACTGTTTGGCCCTTGATGATGTCATCGGAATGTTGGGAGGGTTGAACAGTAAGGAGATGTGAGTTGGTATGAGGGGCTGAGCAGTGGAACTGCTCCTGGTGGGGTCTGTTTCTTGTGTCTACATAACATCCTGTACTAAGGATCTTAAGTGAACAATAAAGCTATGATCCTGGATACATCTATGGACTACAGATCATCCTTATTTTAACACTGGCGACGAGATTTATGAACCTGCGTGTATTTTTATGGACTTTGGACTAAGGGAACCTCAAGCACATTTGGATTTGAAGAAACCTGGCACTGCAAAGGCCCCACCAGTGACCACATCATCGGTCGCCCTTTCATGATAGTGCCAGTTTCTGTTTCACTGACTTTACTTAACAACATTGGTCTGCTGTAATTTACTACAAGCTGTTTGGATAGAGGGTACTGTGTTTAATGCTTAGAGTGTGCTCCCTGCTGCTCAAAAAAAAGAGAATGACATGGAAATTTGAGCCCCGTACTCATTAGGGAAAAACGTGTGGTTTTCATTTCTGGCCTGCCTCACTATTTAGGATCTGCAAGCTTTTCATGTCCGGTATTTGACTCTGTACAAATCTGGTGAGGAGAAAACATCAACAAGTCTTGGTGTTGTGGGATGGCACAATCGACTCTTTGTCACTCTGTTCGAATCGGAAGAAATATGTCAAATGAGTCAAGCGTTTGGTTTGCTGTGCTTTACATGTTTGGTTAACAGCCTATAAATCAACAAAGCCATTTCAAAATGCTTACTAATGTAATGCTCGTGAATTTTTGACCGCAGTTTATGTTTGTAACAGTATGCTGCCCGGCGTGTGAAAACTGAAAGCAGATTTATTGTCTGAGAGCTGTGCTCTGTTTCTGCAAACGGAGCGGAAATTAACACCCTGCTCACACGATGTTAATTTAGTCTTGATGAATGACTATCTACTGTGAAGCTCGAGGGATTTGGAGTTTCAGGATCGGGGAAATATAGCAGCAGTGTTGGAGGTCTTGGCTGTCTTAAAAAAATAAACGGCAAAGTTACCTGCTCGTGTTTAAACTGGAACTGTGCTAATGAAGTGCGATGTGGCAGAGAGAAGCGGAGAGGAGTGAGAAGCACAGGAATAACACGTAATTAAATGCTCTGAAGTATGCCACGTTTCATCGCACTTTGAGGAAGAGATGTGTGGTTTTCTTTTACATTTAAGCACTGGTGAGGTTTTTTTCGTTAAGCAACTGTCATGTGGCTGTGCTCTTTGCGTAACGTTCAAATATTCAAATGTAATCAGCTTGCGCTATCACGCGTTACTCACCACTCCTTGCAGCACAGCTGGCAAAGCTTTTGTGACGTCCTGTTTTTTGTTCATGTTTGAGAGCACGCTGAAGCCGGTAACCACCCGGCATGACGTTCTTGAACTTGCCACCATCTTTGTTACCATAGAGATGACCATTACAACCGGAACGATAACGACAACATTTCTTCATGCAAACCTTTCCTTGGCAGAACTCTGAACCCATTCGGAGTTTATTTGGAGCAACTTTGGATATTTTCAAAACCGATCAACAGTGCCATCTTGTGGTTTTGTGGCACATTAACATTTCAGCTTGGCGCAGGGACTTGGGACTTTCGTAGAGGTACTGTTGAGTGACTGTTTGTTTTTCAAAGATGCATTTCCTTGCCGTGCTGTTAGTGAATCTAACAGAGTGGGCCATTTTTTCTGCTTGTCTACGGTGACACGCACACCTTCTCTCACCTTTAATTGATTTATACTGTGATTTGCATGTGTTTTAATGTACTTAACATATCAGTGCATGTTTTAAGTATTGATCCACATTTGGTCCATCACCTGTTGTGTTTGCATATTCCGCCCTAAGTTCGCTGGAGATGCTCAGACGTGGGTCCCAGGCACTCCACACCACTGGAGTCAAGCTAGCCGGGCTGATGAGAGGCGTTACCTCGAAACCGGTCCGGTCCTCGGAGGCTTGATTCCGTTCTGGGAAGGACATGGCTTTTGTAGTTCGGACTGGACTGTTCCCATGGGGCACAGGGTCAGAGCTGATTTGCATATCGCCATTGTCTAACCCAGGGTGGTGTGGAGTGCAAAAAAACAATGGATTTGGGCCCAGATCTTTGGACTGGGGTGAATGTGTGACATTGATCCACATTCTGTCCATCACCTGTTTTGTTTGCAATTGCCGCCATAAGTGCGCTGGGGATGCTCAGACGTGGGTGCCAGGCACTCCACACCACTGGAGTCAAGCTAGCCGGGCTGATGAGAGGTGTTACCTCGAAACCGGTCCGGTCCTCGGATGCTTGATTCCGTTCTGGGAAGGACATGGCTTTTGTAGTTCGGACTGGACTGTTCCCATGGGGCACAGGGTCAGAGCTGATTAGCATATCGCCATTGTCTAACCCAGGGTGGTGTGGAGTGCAAAAAACGATGGATTTGGGCCCAGATCTTTGGACTGGGGTGAATGTGTGACATTGATCCACATTCTGTCCATCACCTGTTTTGTTTGCAATTGCCGCCATAAGTGCGCTGGGGATGCTCAGACGTGGGTCCCAGGCACTCCACACCACTGGAGTCAAGCTAGCCGGGCTGATGAGAGGTGTTACCTCGAAACCGGTCCGGTCCTCGGATGCTTGATTCCGTTCTGGGAAGGACACGGCTTTTGTAGTTCGGACTGGACTGTTCCCATGGGGCACAGGGTCAGAGCTGATTTGCATATCGCCATTGTCTAACCCAGGGTGGTGTGGAGTGCAAAAAAACGATGGATTTGGGCCCAGATCTTTGGACTGGGGTGAATGTGTGACATTGATCCACATTCTGTCTATCACCTGTTTTGTTTGCAATTGCCGCCATACGTGCGCTGGGGATACTCAGACGTGGGTCCCAGGCACTCCACACCACTGGAGTCAAGCTAGCCGGGCTGATGAGAGGTGTTACCTCGAAACCGGTCCGGTCCTCGGATGCTTGATTCCGTTCTGGGAAGGACATGGCTTTTGTAGTTCAGACTGGACTGTTCCAATGGGGCACAGGGTCAGAACTGATTTGCATATCGCCATTGTCTAACCCAGGGTGGTGTGGAGTGCAAAAAAAACGATGGATTTGGGCCCAGATCTTTGGACTGGGGTGAATGTGTGACATTGATCCACATTCTGTCCATCACCTGTTTTGTTTGCAATTGCCGCCATAAGTGCGCTGGGGATGCTCAGACGTGGGTCCCAGGCACTCCACACCACTGGAATCAAGCTAGCCGGGCTGATGAGAGGTGTTACCTCGAAACCGGTCCGGTCCTCGGATGCTTGATTCCGTTCTGGGAAGGACATGGCTTTTGTAGTTCGGACTGGACTGTTCCCATGGGGCACAGTGTCAGAGCTGATTTGCATATCGCCATTGTCTAACCCAGGGTGGTGTGGAGTGCAAAAAAACGATGGATTTGGGCCCAGATCTTTGGACTGGGGTGAATGTGTGACATTGATCCACATTCTGTCCATCACCTGTTTTGTTTGCAATTGCCGCCATAAGTGCGCTGGGGATGCTCAGACGTGGGTCCCAGGCACTCCACACCACTGGAGTCAAGCTAGCCGGGCTGATGAGAGGTGTTACCTCGAAACGGGTCCGGTCCTCAGATGCTTGATTCCGTTCTGGGAAGGACATGGCTTTTGTAGTTCGGACTGGACTGTTCCCATGGGGCACAGGGTCAGAGCTGATTTGCATATCACCATTGTCTAACCCAGGGTGGTGTGGAGTGCAAAAAAACGATGGATTTGGGCCCAGATCTTTGGACTGGGGTGAATTTGTAACATTGAGCCACATTCTGTCCATCACCTGTTTTGTTTGCAATTGCCGCCATAAGTGCGCTGGGGATGCTCAGACGTGGGTCCCAGGCACTCCACACCACTGGAGTCAAGCTAGCCGGGCTGATGAGAGGTGTTACCTCGAAACCGGTCCGGTCCTCGGATGCTTGATTCCGTTCTGGGAAGGACATGGCTTTTGTAGTTCGGACTGGACTGTTCCCATGGGGCACAGGGTCAGAGCTGATTTGCATATCGCCATTGTCTAACCCAGGGTGGTGTGGAGTGCAAAAAAACGATGGATTTGGGCCCAGATCTTTGGACTGGGGTGAATGTGTGACATTGATCCACATTCTGTCCATCACCTATTTTGTTTGCAATTGCCGCCATAAGTGCGCTGGGGATGCTCAGACGTGGGTCCCAGGCACTCCACACCACTGGAGTCAAGCTAGCCGGGCTGATGAGAGGTGTTACCTCGAAACCGGTCCGGTCCTTGGATGCTTGATTCCGTTCTGGGAAGGACATGGCTTTTGTAGTTCGGACTGGACTGTTCCCATGGGGCACAGGGTCAGAGCTGATTTGCATATCGCCATTGTCTAACCCAGGGTGGTGTGGAGTGCAAAAAAACGATGGATTTGGGCCCAGATCTTTGGACTGGGGTGAATGTGTGACATTGATCCACATTCTGTCCATCACCTGTTTTGTTTGCAATTGCCGCCATAAGTGCGCTGGGGATGCTCAGACATGGGTCCCAGGCACTCCACACCACTGGAGTCAAGCTAGCCGGGCTGATGAGAGGTGTTACCTCGAAACCGGTCCGGTCCTCGGATGCTTGATTCCGTTCTGGGAAGGACATGGCTTTTGTAGTTCGGACTGGACTGTTCCCATGGGGCACAGGGTCAGAGCTGATTTGCATATCGCCATTGTCTAACCCAGGGTGGTGTGGAGTGCAAAAAAACGATGGATTTGGGCCCAGATCTTTGGACTGGGGTGAATGTGTGACATTGATCCACATTCTGTCCATCACCTGTTTTGTTTGCAATTGCCGCCATAAGTGCGCTGGGGATGCTCAGACGTGGGTCCCAGGCACTCCACACCACTGGAGTCAAGCTAGCCGGGCTGATGAGAGGTGTTACCTCGAAACCGGTCCGGTCCTCGGATGCTTGATTCCGTTCTGGGAAGGACATGGCTTTTGTAGTTCGGACTGGACTGTTCCCTTGGGGCACAGGGTCAGAGCTGATTTGCATATCGCCATTGTCTACCCCAGGGTGGTGTGGAGTGCAAAAAAACGATGGATTTGGGCCCAGATCTTTGGACTGGGGTGAATGTGTGACATTGATCCACATTCTGTCCATCACCTGTTTTGTTTGCAATTGCCGCCATAAGTGCGCTGGGGATGCTCAGACGTGGGTCCCAGGCACTCCACACCACTGGAGTCAAGCTAGCCGGGCTGATGAGAGGTGTTACCTCGAAACCGGTCCGGTCCTCGGATGCTTGATTCCGTTCTGGGAAGGACATGGCTTTTGTAGTTCGGACTGGACTGTTCCCATGGGGCACAGGGTCAGAGCTGATTTGCTTATCACCATTGTCTAACCCAGGGTGGTGTGGAGTGCAAAAAAACGATGGATTTGGGCCCAGATCTTTGGACTGGGGTGAATGTGTGACATTGATCCACATTCTGTCCATCACCTGTTTTGTTTGCAATTGCCGCCATAAGTGCGCTGGGGATGCTCAGACGTGGGTCCCAGGCACTCCACACCACTGGAGTCAAGCTAGCCGGGCTGATGAGAGGTGTTACCTCGAAACCGGTCCGGTCCTCGGATGCTTGATTCCGTTCTGGGAAGGACATGGCGTTTGTAGTTCGGACTGGACTGTTCCCATGGGGCACAGGGTCAGAGCTGATTTGCATATCGCCAATGTCTAACCCAGGGTGGTGTGGAGTGCAAAAAAACGATGGATTTGGGCCCAGATCTTTGGACTGGGGTGAATGTGTGACATTGATCCACATTCTGTCCATCACCTGTTTTGTTTGCAATTGCCGCCATAAGTGCGCTGGGGATTCTCAGACGTGGGTCCCAGGCACTCCACACCACTGGAGTCAAGCTAGCCGGGCTGATGAGAGGTGTTACCTCGAAACCGGTCCGGTCCTCAGATGCTTGATTCCGTTCTGGGAAGGACATGGCTTTTGTAGTTCGGACTGGACTGTTCCCATGGGGCACAGGGTCAGAGCTGATTTGCATATCGCCATTGTCTAACCCAGGGTGGTGTGGAGTGCAAAAAAACGATGGATTTGGGCCCAGATCTATGGACTGGGGTGAATGTGTGACATTGATCCACATTCTGTCCATCACCTGTTTTGTTTGCAATTGCCGCCATAAGTGCGCTGGGGATGCTCAGACGTGGGTCCCAGGCACTCCACACCACTGGAGTCAAGCTAGCCCTGCTGATGAGAGGTGTTACCTCGAAACTGGTCCGGTCCTCGGATGCTTGATTCCGTTCTGGGAAGGACATGGCTTTTGTAGTTCGGACTGGACTGTTCCCATGGGGCACAGGGTCAGAGCTGATTTGCATATCACCATTGTCTAACCCAGGGTGGTGTGGAGTGCAAAAAAACGATGGATTTGGGCCCAGATCTTTGGACTGGGGTGAATTTGTAACATTGAGCCACATTCTGTCCATCACCTGTTTTGTTTGCAATTGCCGCCATAAGTGCGCTGGGGATGCTCAGACGTGGGTCCCAGGCACTCCACACCACTGGAGTCAAGCTAGCCGGGCTGATGAGAGGTGTTACCTCGAAACCGGTCCGGTCCTCGGATGCTTGATTCCGTTCTGGGAAGGACATGGCTTTTGTAGTTCGGACTGGACTGTTCCCATGGGGCACAGGGTCAGAGCTGATTTGCATATCACCATTGTCTAACCCAGGGTGGTGTGGAGTGCAAAAAAACGATGGATTTGGGCCCAGATCTTTGGACTGGGGTGAATGTGTGACATTGATCCACATTCTGTCCATCACCTGTTTTGTTTGCAATTGCCGCCATAAGTGCGCTGGGGATGCTCAGACGTGGGTCCCAGGCACTCCACACCACTGGAGTCAAGCTAGCCGGGCTGATGAGAGGTGTTACCTCGAAACCGGTCCGGTCCTTGGATGCTTGATTCCGTTCTGGGAAGGACATGGCTTTTGTAGTTCGGACTGGACAGTTCCCATGGGGCACAGGGTCAGAGCTGATTTGCATATCGCCATTGTCTAACCCAGGGTGGTGTGGAGTGCAAAAAAACGATGGATTTGGGCCCAGATCTTTGGACTGGGGTGAATGTGTGACATTGATCCACACTCTGTCCATCACCTGTTTTGTTTGCAATTGCCGCCATAAGTGCGCTGGGGATGCTCAGACATGGGTCCCAGGCACTCCACACCACTGGAGTCAAGCTAGCCGGGCTGATGAGAGGTGTTACCTCGAAACCGGTCCGGTCCTCGGATGCTTGATTCCGTTCTGGGAAGGACATGGCTTTTGTAGTTCGGACTGGACTGTTCCCATGGGGCACAGGGTCAGAGCTGATTTGCATATCGCCATTGTCTAACCCAGGGTGGTGTGGAGTGCAAAAAAACGATGGATTTGGGCCCAGATCTTTGGACTGAGGTGAATGTGTGACATTGATCCACATTCTGTCCATCACCTGTTTTGTTTGCAATTGCCGCCATAAGTGCGCTGGGGATGCTCAGACGTGGGTCCCAGGCACTCCACACCACTGGAGTCAAGCTAGCCGGGCTGATGAGAGGTGTTACCTCGAAACCGGTCCGGTCCTCGGATGCTTGATTCCGTTCTGGGAAGGACATGGCTTTTGTAGTTCGGACTGGACTGTTCCCATGGGGCACAGGGTCAGAGCTGATTTGCATATCGCCATTGTCTACCCCAGGGTGGTGTGGAGTGCAAAAAAACGATGGATTTGGGCCCAGATCTTTGGACTGGGGTGAATGTGTGACATTGATCCACATTCTGTCCATCACCTGTTTTGTTTGCAATTGCCGCCATAAGTGCGCTGGGGATGCTCAGACGTGGGTCCCAGGCACTCCACACCACTGGAGTCAAGCTAGCCGGGCTGATGAGAGGTGTTACCTCGAAACCGGTCCGGTCCTCGGATGCTTGATTCCGTTCTGGGAAGGACATGGCTTTTGTAGTTCGGATTGGACTGTTCCCATGGGGCACAGGGTCAGAGCTGATTTGCATATCGCCATTGTCTAACCCAGGGTGGTGTGGAGTGCAAAAAAACGATGGATTTGGGCCCAGATCTTTGGACTGGGGTGAATGTGTGACATTGATCCACATTCTGTCCATCACCTGTATTGTTTGCAATTGCCGCCATAAGTGCGCTGGGGATGCTCAGAAGTGGGTCCCAGGCACTCCACACCACTGGAGTCAAGCTAGCCGGGCTGATGAGAGGTGTTACCTCGAAACCGGTCCGGTCCTCGGATGCTTGATTCCGTTCTGGGAAGGACATGGCTTTTGTAGTTCGGACTGGACTGTTCCCATGGGGCACAGGGTCAGAGCTGATTTGCATATCACCATTGTCTAACCCAGGGTGGTGTGGAGTGCAAAAAAACGATGGATTTGGGCCCAGATCTTTGGACTGGGGTGAATGTGTGACATTGATCCACATTCTGTCCATCACCTGTTTTGTTTGCAATTGCCGCCATAAGTGCGCTGGGGATGCTCAGACGTGGGTCCCAGGCACTCCACACCACTGGAGTCAAGCTAGCCGGGCTGATGAGAGGTGTTACCTCGAAACCGGTCCGGTCCTCGGATGCTTGATTCCGTTCTGGGAAGGACATGGCGTTTGTAGTTCAGACTGGACTGTTCCCATGGGGCACAGGGTCAGAGCTGATTTGCATATCGCCAATGTCTAACCCAGGGTGGTGTGGAGTGCAAAAAAACGATGGATTTGGGCCCAGATCTTTGGACTGGGGTGAATGTGTGACATTGATCCACATTCTGTCCATCACCTGTTTTGTTTGCAATTGCCGCCATAAGTGCGCTGGGGATTCTCAGACGTGGGTCCCAGGCACTCCACACCACTGGAGTCAAGCTAGCCGGGCTGATGAGAGGTGTTACCTCGAAACCGGTCCGGTCCTCAGATGCTTGATTCCGTTCTGGGAAGGACATGGCTTTTGTAGTTCGGACTGGACTGTTCCCATGGGGCACAGGGTCAGAGCTGATTTGCATATCGCCATTGTCTAACCCAGGGTGGTGTGGAGTGCAAAAAAACGATGGATTTGGGCACAGATCTTTGGACTGGGGTGAATGTGTGACATTGATCCACATTCTGTCCATCACCTGTATTGTTTGCAATTGCCGCCATAAGTGCGCTGGGGATGCTCAGAAGTGGGTCCCAGGCACTCCACACCACTGGAGTCAAGCTAGCCGGGCTGATGAGAGGTGTTACCTCGAAACCGGTCCGGTCCTCGGATGCTTGATTCCGTTCTGGGAAGGACATGGCTTTTGTAGTTCGGACTGGACTGGACTGTTCCCATGGGGCACAGGGTCAGAGCTGATTTGCATATCGCCATTGTCTAACCCAGGGTGGTGTGGAGTGCAAAAAAACGATGGATTTGGGCCCAGATCTTTGGACTGGGGTGAATGTGTGACATTGATCCACATTCTGTCCATCACCTGTTTTGTTTGCAATTGCCGCCATAAGTGCGCTGGGGATGCTCAGACGTGGGTCCCAGGCACTCCACACCACTGGAGTCAAGCTAGCCGGGCTGATGAGAGGTGTTACCTCGAAACCGGTCCGGTCCTTGGATGCTTGATTCCGTTCTGGGAAGGACATGGCTTTTGTAGTTCGGACTGGACAGTTCCCATGGGGCACAGGGTCAGAGCTGATTTGCATATCGCCATTGTCTAACCCAGGGTGGTGTGGAGTGCAAAAAAACGATGGATTTGGGCCCAGATCTTTGGACTGGGGTGAATGTGTGACATTGATCCACACTCTGTCCATCACCTGTTTTGTTTGCAATTGCCGCCATAAGTGCGCTGGGGATGCTCAGACATGGGTCCCAGGCACTCCACACCACTGGAGTCAAGCTAGCCGGGCTGATGAGAGGTGTTACCTCGAAACCGGTCCGGTCCTCGGATGCTTGATTCCGTTCTGGGAAGGACATGGCTTTTGTAGTTCGGACTGGACTGTTCCCATGGGGCACAGGGTCAGAGCTGATTTGCATATCGCCATTGTCTAACCCAGGGTGGTGTGGAGTGCAAAAAAACGATGGATTTGGGCCCAGATCTTTGGACTGAGGTGAATGTGTGACATTGATCCACATTCTGTCCATCACCTGTTTTGTTTGCAATTGCCGCCATAAGTGCGCTGGGGATGCTCAGACGTGGGTCCCAGGCACTCCACACCACTGGAGTCAAGCTAGCCGGGCTGATGAGAGGTGTTACCTCGAAACCGGTCCGGTCCTCGGATGCTTGATTCCGTTCTGGGAAGGACATGGCTTTTGTAGTTCGGACTGGACTGTTCCCATGGGGCACAGGGTCAGAGCTGATTTGCATATCGCCATTGTCTACCCCAGGGTGGTGTGGAGTGCAAAAAAACGATGGATTTGGGCCCAGATCTTTGGACTGGGGTGAATGTGTGACATTGATCCACATTCTGTCCATCACCTGTTTTGTTTGCAATTGCCGCCATAAGTGCGCTGGGGATGCTCAGACGTGGGTCCCAGGCACTCCACACCACTGGAGTCAAGCTAGCCGGGCTGATGAGAGGTGTTACCTCGAAACCGGTCCGGTCCTCGGATGCTTGATTCCGTTCTGGGAAGGACATGGCTTTTGTAGTTCGGATTGGACTGTTCCCATGGGGCACAGGGTCAGAGCTGATTTGCATATCGCCATTGTCTAACCCAGGGTGGTGTGGAGTGCAAAAAAACGATGGATTTGGGCCCAGATCTTTGGACTGGGGTGAATGTGTGACATTGATCCACATTCTGTCCATCACCTGTATTGTTTGCAATTGCCGCCATAAGTGCGCTGGGGATGCTCAGAAGTGGGTCCCAGGCACTCCACACCACTGGAGTCAAGCTAGCCGGGCTGATGAGAGGTGTTACCTCGAAACCGGTCCGGTCCTCGGATGCTTGATTCCGTTCTGGGAAGGACATGGCTTTTGTAGTTCGGACTGGACTGTTCCCATGGGGCACAGGGTCAGAGCTGATTTGCATATCACCATTGTCTAACCCAGGGTGGTGTGGAGTGCAAAAAAACGATGGATTTGGGCCCAGATCTTTGGACTGGGGTGAATGTGTGACATTGATCCACATTCTGTCCATCACCTGTTTTGTTTGCAATTGCCGCCATAAGTGCGCTGGGGATGCTCAGACGTGGGTCCCAGGCACTCCACACCACTGGAGTCAAGCTAGCCGGGCTGATGAGAGGTGTTACCTCGAAACCGGTCCGGTCCTCGGATGCTTGATTCCGTTCTGGGAAGGACATGGCGTTTGTAGTTCAGACTGGACTGTTCCCATGGGGCACAGGGTCAGAGCTGATTTGCATATCGCCAATGTCTAACCCAGGGTGGTGTGGAGTGCAAAAAAACGATGGATTTGGGCCCAGATCTTTGGACTGGGGTGAATGTGTGACATTGATCCACATTCTGTCCATCACCTGTTTTGTTTGCAATTGCCGCCATAAGTGCGCTGGGGATTCTCAGACGTGGGTCCCAGGCACTCCACACCACTGGAGTCAAGCTAGCCGGGCTGATGAGAGGTGTTACCTCGAAACCGGTCCGGTCCTCAGATGCTTGATTCCGTTCTGGGAAGGACATGGCTTTTGTAGTTCGGACTGGACTGTTCCCATGGGGCACAGGGTCAGAGCTGATTTGCATATCGCCATTGTCTAACCCAGGGTGGTGTGGAGTGCAAAAAAACGATGGATTTGGGCACAGATCTTTGGACTGGGGTGAATGTGTGACATTGATCCACATTCTGTCCATCACCTGTATTGTTTGCAATTGCCGCCATAAGTGCGCTGGGGATGCTCAGAAGTGGGTCCCAGGCACTCCACACCACTGGAGTCAAGCTAGCCGGGCTGATGAGAGGTGTTACCTCGAAACCGGTCCGGTCCTCGGATGCTTGATTCCGTTCTGGGAAGGACATGGCTTTTGTAGTTCGGACTGGACTGTTCCCATGGGGCACAGGGTCAGAGCTGATTTGCATATCACCATTGTCTAACCCAGGGTGGTGTGGAGTGCAAAAAACCGATGGATTTGGGCCCAGATCTTTGGACTGGGGTGAATGTGTGACATTGATCCACATTCTGTCCATCACCTGTTTTGTTTGCAATTGCCGCCATAAGTGCGCTGGGGATGCTCAGACGTGGGTCCCAGGCACTCCACACCACTGGAGTCAAGCTAGCCGGGCTGATGAGAGGTGTTACCTCGAAACCGGTCCGGTCCTCGGATGCTTGATTCCGTTCTGGGAAGGACATGGCGTTTGTAGTTCGGACTGGACTGTTCCCATGGGGCACAGGGTCAGAGCTGATTTGCATTTCGCCAATGTCTAACCCAGGGTGGTGTGGAGTGCAAAAAAACGATGGATTTGGGCCCAGATCTTTGGACTGGGGTGAATGTGTGACATTGATCCACATTCTGTCCATCACCTGTTTTGTTTGCAATTGCCGCCATAAGTGCGCTGGGGATTCTCAGACGTGGGTCCCAGGCACTCCACACCACTGGAGTCAAGCTAGCCGGGCTGATGAGAGGTGTTACCTCGAAAACGGTCCGGTCCTCAGATGCTTGATTCCGTTCTGGGAAGGACATGGCTTTTGTAGTTCGGACTGGACTGTTCCCATGGGGCACAGGGTCAGAGCTGATTTGCATATCGCCATTGTCTAACCCAGGGTGGTGTGGAGTGCAAAAAAACGATGGATTTGGGCACAGATCTTTGGACTGGGGTGAATGTGTGACATTGATCCACATTCTGTCCATCACCTGTTTTGTTTGCAATTGCCGCCATAAGTGCGCTGGGGATGCTCAGACGTGGGTCCCAGGCACTCCACACCACTGGAGTCAAGCTAGCCGGGCTGATGAGAGGTGTTACCTCGAAACCGGTCCGGTCCTCGGATGCTTGATTCCGTTCTGGGAAGGACATGGCGTTTGTAGTTCGGACTGGACTGTTCCCATGGGGCACAGGGTCAGAGCTGATTTGCATATCGCCAATGTCTAACCCAGGGTGGTGTGGAGTGCAAAAAAACGATGGATTTGGGCCCAGATCTTTGGACTGGGGTGAATGTGTGACATTGATCCACATTCTGTCCATCACCTGTTTTGTTTGCAATTGCCGCCATAAGTGCGCTGGGGATTCTCAGACGTGGGTCCCAGGCACTCCACACCACTGGAGTCAAGCTAGCCGGGCTGATGAGAGGTGTTACCTCGAAACCGGTCCGGTCCTCAGATGCTTGATTCCGTTCTGGGAAGGACATGGCTTTTGTAGTTCGGACTGGACTGTTCCCATGGGGCACAGGGTCAGAGCTGATTTGCATATCGCCATTGTCTAACCCAGGGTGGTGTGGAGTGCAAAAAAACGATGGATTTGGGCACAGATCTTTGGACTGGGGTGAATGTGTGACATTGATCCACATTCTGTCCATCACCTGTATTGTTTGCAATTGCCGCCATAAGTGCGCTGGGGATGCTCAGAAGTGGGTCCCAGGCACTCCACACCACTGGAGTCAAGCTAGCCGGGCTGATGAGAGGTGTTACCTCGAAACCGGTCCGGTCCTCGGATGCTTGATTCCGTTCTGGGAAGGACATGGCTTTTGTAGTTCGGACTGGACTGTTCCCATGGGGCACAGGGTCAGAGCTGATTTGCATATCACCATTGTCTAACCCAGGGTGGTGTGGAGTGCAAAAAAACGATGGATTTGGGCCCAGATCTTTGGACTGGGGTGAATGTGTGACATTGATCCACATTCTGTCCATCACCTGTTTTGTTTGCAATTGCCGCCATAAGTGCGCTGGGGATGCTCAGACGTGGGTCCCAGGCACTCCACACCACTGGAGTCAAGCTAGCCGGGCTGATGAGAGGTGTTACCTCGAAACCGGTCCGGTCCTCGGATGCTTGATTCTGTTCTGGGAAGGACATGGCGTTTGTAGTTCGGACTGGACTGTTCCCATGGGGCACAGGGTCAGAGCTGATTTGCATTTCGCCAATGTCTAACCCAGGGTGGTGTGGAGTGCAAAAAAACGATGGATTTGGGCCCAGATCTTTGGACTGGGGTGAATGTGTGACATTGATCTACATTCTGTCCATCACCTGTTTTGTTTGCAATTGCCGCCATAAGTGCGCTGGGGATTCTCAGACGTGGGTCCCAGGCACTCCACACCACTGGAGTCAAGCTAGCCGGGCTGATGAGAGGTGTTACCTCGAAACCGGTCCGGTCCTCAGATGCTTGATTCCGTTCTGGGAAGGACATGGCTTTTGTAGTTCGGACTGGACTGTTCCCATGGGGCACAGGGTCAGAGCTGATTTGCATATCGCCATTGTCTAACCCAGGGTGGTGTGGAGTGCAAAAAAACGATGGATTTGGGCACAGATCTTTGGACTGGGGTGAATGTGTGACATTGATCCACATTCTGTCCATCACCTGTTTTGTTTGCAATTGCCGCCATAAGTGCGCTGGGGATGCTCAGACGTGGGTCCCAGGCACTCCACACCACTGGAGTCAAGCTAGCCGGGCTGATGAGAGGTGTTACCTCGAAACCGGTCCGGTCCTCGGATGCTTGATTCCGTTCTGGGAAGGACATGGCTTTTGTAGTTCGGACTGGACTGTTCCCATGGGGCACAGGGTCAGAGCTGATTTGCATATCGCCATTGTCTAACCCAGGGTGGTGTGGAGTGCAAAAAACCGATGGATTTGGGCTCAGATCTTTGGACTGGGGTGAATTTGTAACATTGAGCCACATTCTGTCCATCACCTGTTTTGTTTGCAATTGCCGCCATAAGTGCGCTGGGGATGCTCAGACGTGGGTCCCAGGCACTCCACACCACTGGAGTCAAGCTAGCCGGGCTGATGAGAGGTGTTACCTCGAAACCGGTCCGGTCCTCGGATGCTTGATTCCGTTCTGGGAAGGACATGGCTTTTGTAGTTCGGACTGGACTGTTCCCATGGGGCACAGGGTCAGAGCTGATTTGCATATCGCCATTGTCTACCCCAGGGTGGTGTAGAGTGCAAAAAAACGATGGATTTGGGCCCAGATCTTTGGACTGGGGTGAATGTGTGACATTGATCCACATTCTGTCCATCACCTGTTTTGTTTGCAATTGCCGCCATAAGTGCGCTGGGGATGCTCAGACGTGGGTCCCAGGCACTCCACACCACTGGAGTCAAGCTAGCCGGGCTGATGAGAGGTGTTACCTCGAAACCGGTCCGGTCCTCGGATGCTTGATTCCGTTCTGGGAAGGACATGGCTTTTGTAGTTCGGACTGGACTGTTCCCATGGGGCACAGGGTCAGAGCTGATTTGCATATCGCCATTGTCTAACCCAGGGTGGTGTGGAGTGCAAAAAAACGATGGATTTGGGCCCAGATCTTTGGACTGGGGTGAATGTGTGACATTGATCCACATTCTGTCCATCACCTGTATTGTTTGCAATTGCCGCCATAAGTGCGCTGGGGATGCTCAGAAGTGGGTCCCAGGCACTCCACACCACTGGAGTCAAGCTAGCCGGGCTGATGAGAGGTGTTACCTCGAAACCGGTCCGGTCCTCGGATGCTTGATTCCGTTCTGGGAAGGACATGGCTTTTGTAGTTCGGACTGGACTGTTCCCATGGGGCACAGGGTCAGAGCTGATTTGCATATCACCATTGTCTAACCCAGGGTGGTGTGGAGTGCAAAGAAACGATGGATTTGGGCCCAGATCTTTGGACTGGGGTGAATGTGTGACATTGATCCACATTCTGTCCATCACCTGTTTTGTTTGCAATTGCCGCCATAAGTGCACTGGGGATGCTCAGACGTGGGTCCCAGGCACTCCACACCACTGGAGTCAAGCTAGCCGGGCTGATGAGAGGTGTTACCTCGAAACCGGTCCGGTCCTCGGATGCTTGATTCCGTTCTGGGAAGGACATGGCTTTTGTAGTTCGGACTGGACTGTTCCCATGGGGCACAGGGTCAGAGCTGATTTGCATATCGCCATTGTCTAACCCAGGGTGGTGTGGAGTGCAAAAAACCGATGGATTTGGGCTCAGATCTTTGGACTGGGGTGAATTTGTAACATTGAGCCACATTCTGTCCATCACCTGTTTTGTTTGCAATTGCCGCCATAAGTGCGCTGGGGATGCTCAGACGTGGGTCCCAGGCACTCCACACCACTGGAGTCAAGCTAGCCGGGCTGATGAGAGGTGTTACCTCGAAACCGGTCCGGTCCTCGGATGCTTGATTCCGTTCTGGGAAGGACATGGCTTTTGTAGTTCGGACTGGACTGTTCCCATGGGGCACAGGGTCAGAGCTGATTTGCATATCGCCATTGTCTACCCCAGGGTGGTGTGGAGTGCAAAAAAACGATGGATTTGGGCCCAGATCTTTGGACTGGGGTGAATGTGTGACATTGATCCACATTCTGTCCATCACCTGTTTTGTTTGCAATTGCCGCCATAAGTGCGCTGGGGATGCTCAGACGTGGGTCCCAGGCACTCCACACCACTGGAGTCAAGCTAGCCGGGCTGATGAGAGGTGTTACCTCGAAACCGGTCCGGTCCTCGGATGCTTGATTCCGTTCTGGGAAGGACATGGCTTTTGTAGTTCGGACTGGACTGTTCCCATGGGGCACAGGGTCAGAGCTGATTTGCATATCGCCATTGTCTAACCCAGGGTGGTGTGGAGTGCAAAAAAACGATGGATTTGGGCCCAGATCTTTGGACTGGGGTGAATGTGTGACATTGATCCACATTCTGTCCATCACCTGTATTGTTTGCAATTGCCGCCATAAGTGCGCTGGGGATGCTCAGACGTGGGTCCCAGGCACTCCACACCACTGGAGTCAAGCTAGCCGGGCTGATGAGAGGTGTTACCTCGAAACCGGTCCGGTCCTCGGATGCTTGATTCCGTTCTGGGAAGGACATGGCTTTTGTAGTTCGGACTGGACTGTTCCCATGGGGCACAGGGTCAGAGCTGATTTGCATATCGCCATTGTCTAACCCAGGGTGGTGTGGAGTGCAAAAAAACGATGGATTTGGGCCCAGATCTTTGGACTGGGGTGAATGTGTGACATTGATCCACATTCTGTCCATCACCTGTATTGTTTGCAATTGCCGCCATAAGTGCGCTGGGGATGCTCAGAAGTGGGTCCCAGGCACTCCACACCACTGGAGTCAAGCTAGCCGGGCTGATGAGAGGTGTTACCTCGAAACCGGTCCGGTCCTCGGATGCTTGATTCCGTTCTGGGAAGGACATGGCTTTTGTAGTTCGGACTGGACTGTTCCCATGGGGCACAGGGTCAGAGCTGATTTGCATATCACCATTGTCTAACCCAGGGTGGTGTGGAGTGCAAAAAAACGATGGATTTGGGCCCAGATCTTTGGACTGGGGTGAATGTGTGACATTGATCCACATTCTGTCCATCACCTGTTTTGTTTGCAATTGCCGCCATAAGTGCGCTGGGGATGCTCAGACGTGGGTCCCAGGCACTCCACACCACTGGAGTCAAGCTAGCCGGGCTGATGAGAGGTGTTACCTCGAAACCGGTCCGGTCCTCGGATGCTTGATTCCGTTCTGGGAAGGACATGGCGTTTGTAGTTCGGACTGGACTGTTCCCATGGGGCACAGGGTCAGAGCTGATTTGCATATCGCCAATGTCTAACCCAGGGTGGTGTGGAGTGCAAAAAAACGATGGATTTGGGCCCAGATCTTTGGACTGGGGTGAATGTGTGACATTGATCCACATTCTGTCCATCACCTGTTTTGTTTGCAAATGCCGCCATAAGTGCGCTGGGGATGCTCAGACGTGCGTCCCAGGCACTCCACACCACTGGAGTCAAGCTAGCCGGGCTGATGAGAGGTGTTACCTCGAAACCGGTCCGGTCCTCGGATGCTTGATTCCGGTCCGGGAAGGACATGGCTTTTGTAGTTCGGACTGGACTGTTCCCATGGGGCACAGGGTCAGAGCTGATTTGCATATCGCCATTGTCTAACCCAGGGTGGTGTGGAGTGCAAAGAAACGATGGATTTGGGCCCAGATCTTTGGACTGGGGTGAATGTGTGACATTGATCCACATTCTGTCCATCACCTGTCTTGTTTGCAATTGCCGCCATAAGTGCGCTGGGGATGCTCAGACGTGGGTCCCAGGCACTCCACACCACTGGAGTCAAGCTAGCCGGGCTGATGAGAGGTGTTACCTCGAAACCGGTCCGGTCCTCGGATGCTTGATTCCGTTCTGGGAAGGACATGGCTTTTGTAGTTCGGACTGGACTGTTCCCATGGGGCACAGGGTCAGAGCTGATTTGCATATCACCATTGTCTAACCCAGGGTGGTGTGGAGTGCAAAAAAACGATGGATTTGGGCCCAGATCTTTGGACTGGGGTGAATGTGTGACATTGATCCACATTCTGTCCATCACCTGTTTTGTTTGCAATTGCCGCCATAAGTGCGCTGGGGATGCTCAGACGTGGGTCCCAGGCACTCCACACCACTGGAGTCAAGCTAGCCGGGCTGATGAGAGGTGTTACCTCGAAACCGGTCCGGTCCTCGGATGCTTGATTCCGTTCTGGGAAGGACATGGCTTTTGTAGTTCGGACTGGACTGTTCCAATGGGGCACAGGGTCAGAGCTGATTTGCATATCGCCATTGTCTAACCCAGGGTGGTGTGGAGTGCAAAAAAAACGATGGATTTGGGCCCAGATCTTTGGACTGGGGTGAATGTGTGACATTTATCCACATTCTGTCCATCACCTGTTTTGTTTGCAATTGCCGCCATAAGTGCGCTGGGGATGCTCAGACCTGGGTCCCAGGCACTCCACACCACTGGAATCAAGCTAGCCGGGCTGATGAGAGGTGTTACCTCGAAACCGGTCCGGTCCTCGGATGCTTGATTCCGTTCTGGGAAGGACATGGCTTTTGTAGTTCGGACTGGACTCTTTCCAATGGGGCACAGGGTCAGAGCTGATTTGCATATCGCCATTGTCTAACCCAGGGTGGTGTGGAGTGCAAAAAAACGATGGATTTGGGCCCAGATCTTTGGACTGGGGTGAATGTGTGACATTGATCCACATTCTGTCCATCACCTGTATTGTTTGCAATTGCCGCCATAAGTGCGCTGGGGATGCTCAGAAGTGGGTCCCAGGCACTCCACACCACTGGAGTCAAGCTAGCCGGGCTGATGAGAGGTGTTACCTCGAAACCGGTCCGGTCCTCGGATGCTTGATTCCGTTCTGGGAAGGACATGGCTTTTGTAGTTCGGACTGGACTGTTCCCATGGGGCACAGGGTCAGAGCTGATTTGCATATCACCATTGTCTAACCCAGGGTGGTGTGGAGTGCAAAAAAACGATGGATTTGGGCCCAGATCTTTGGACTGGGGTGAATGTGTGACATTGATCCACATTCTGTCCATCACCTGTTTTGTTTGCAATTGCCGCCATAAGTGCGCTGGGGATGCTCAGACGTGGGTCCCAGGCACTCCACACCACTGGAGTCAAGCTAGCCGGGCTGATGAGAGGTGTTACCTCAAAACCGGTCCGGTCCTCGGATGCTTGATTCCGTTCTGGGAAGGACATGGCGTTTGTAGTTCGGACTGGACTGTTCCCATGGGGCACAGGGTCAGAGCTGATTTGCATATCGCCAATGTCTAACCCAGGGTGGTGTGGAGTGCAAAAAAACGATGGATTTGGGCCCAGATCTTTGGACTGGGGTGAATGTGTGACATTGATCCACATTCTGTCCATCACCTGTTTTGTTTGCAATTGCCGCCATAAGTGCGCTGGGGATTCTCAGACGTGGGTCCCAGGCACTCCACACCACTGGAGTCAAGCTAGCCGGGCTGATGAGAGGTGTTACCTCGAAACCGGTCCGGTCCTCAGATGCTTGATTCCGTTCTGGGAAGGACATGGCTTTTGTAGTTTGGACTGGACTGTTCCCATGGGGCACAGGGTCAGAGCTGATTTGCATATCGCCATTGTCTAACCCAGGGTGGTGTGGAGTGCAAAAAAACGATGGATTTGGGCACAGATCTTTGGACTGGGGTGAATGTGTGACATTGATCCACATTCTGTCCATCACCTGTTTTGTTTGCAAATGCCGCCATAAGTGCGCTGGGGATGCTCAGACGTGCGTCCCAGGCACTCCACACCACTGGAGTCAAGCTAGCCGGGCTGATGAGAGGTGTTACCTCGAAACCGGTCCGGTCCTCGGATGCTTGATTCCGTTCTGGGAAGGACATGGCTTTTGTAGTTCGGACTGGACTGTTCCCATGGGGCACAGGGTCAGAGCTGATTTGCATATCACCATTGTCTAACCCAGGGTGGTGTGGAGTGCAAAAAAACGATGGATTTGGGCCCAGATCTTTGGACTGGGGTGAATGTGTGACATTGATCCACATTCTGTCCATCACCTGTTTTGTTTGCAATTGCCGCCATAAGTGCGCTGGGGATGCTCAGACGTGGGTCCCAGGCACTCCACACCACTGGAGTCAAGCTAGCCGGGCTGATGAGAGGTGTTACCTCGAAACCGGTCCGGTCCTCGGATGCTTGATTCCGTTCTGGGAAGGACATGGCTTTTGTAGTTCGGACTGGACTGTTCCAATGGGGCACAGGGTCAGAGCTGATTTGCATATCGCCATTGTCTAACCCAGGGTGGTGTGGAGTGCAAAAAAAACGATGGATTTGGGCCCAGATCTTTGGACTGGGGTGAATGTGTGACATTGATCCACATTCTGTCCATCACCTGTTTTGTTTGCAATTGCCGCCATAAGTGCGCTGGGGATGCTCAGACCTGGGTCCCAGGCACTCCACACCACTGGAATCAAGCTAGCCGGGCTGATGAGAGGTGTTACCTCGAAACCGGTCCGGTCCTCGGATGCTTGATTCCGTTCTGGGAAGGACATGGCTTTTGTAGTTCGGACTGGACTGTTCCCATGGGGCACAGTGTCAGAGCTGATTTGCATATCGCCATTGTCTAACCCAGGGTGGTGTGGAGTGCAAAAAAACGATGGATTTGGGCCCAGATCTTTGGACTGGGGTGAATGTGTGACATTGATCCACATTCTGTCCATCACCTGTTTTGTTTGCAATTGCCGCCATAAGTGCGCTGGGGATGCTCAGACGTGGGTCCCAGGCACTCCACACCACTAGAGTCTAGCAAGCCGGGCTGATGAGAGGTGTTACCTCGAAACGGGTCCGGTCCTCAGATGCTTGATTCCGTTCTGGGAAGGACATGGCTTTTGTAGTTCGGACTGGACTGTTCCCATGGGGCACAGGGTCAGAGCTGATTTGCATATCACCATTGTCTAACCCAGGGTGGTGTGGAGTGCAAAAAAACGATGGATTTGGGCCCAGATCTTTGGACTGGGGTGAATTTGTAACATTGAGCCACATTCTGTCCATCACCTGTTTTGTTTGCAATTGCCGCCATAAGTGCGCTGGGGATGCTCAGACGTGGGTCCCAGGCACTCCACACCACTGGAGTCAAGCTAGCCGGGCTGATGAGAGGTGTTACCTCGAAACCGGTCCGGTCCTCGGATGCTTGATTCCGTTCTGGGAAGGACATGGCTTTTGTAGTTCGGACTGGACTGTTCCCATGGGGCACAGGGTCAGAGCTGATTTGCATATCGCCATTGTCTAACCCAGGGTGGTGTGGAGTGCAAAGAAACGATGGATTTGGGCCCAGATCTTTGGACTGGGGTGAATGTGTGACATTGATCCACATTCTGTCCATCACCTGTCTTGTTTGCAATTGCCGCCATAAGTGCGCTGGGGATGCTCAGACGTGGGTCCCAGGCACTCCACACCACTGGAGTCAAGCTAGCCGGGCTGATGAGAGGTGTTACCTCGAAACCGGTCCGGTCCTCGGATGCTTGATTCCGTTCTGGGAAGGACATGGCTTTTGTAGTTCGGACTGGACTGTTCCCATGGGGCACAGGGTCAGAGCTGATTTGCATATCACCATTGTCTAACCCAGGGTGGTGTGGAGTGCAAAAAAACGATGGATTTGGGCCCAGATCTTTGGACTGGGGTGAATGTGTGACATTGATCCACATTCTGTCCATCACCTGTTTTGTTTGCAAATGCCGCCATAAGTGCGCTGGGGATGCTCAGACGTGCGTCCCAGGCACTCCACACCACTGGAGTCAAGCTAGCCGGGCTGATGAGAGGTGTTACCTCGAAACCGGTCCGGTCCTCGGATGCTTGATTCCGGTCCGTGAAGGACATGGCTTTTGTAGTTCGGACTGGACTGTTCCCATGGGGCACAGGGTCAGAGCTGATTTGCATATCGCCATTGTCTAACCCAGGGTGGTGTGGAGTGCAAAGAAACGATGGATTTGGGCCCAGATCTTTGGACTGGGGTGAATGTGTGACATTGATCCACATTCTGTCCATCACCTGTCTTGTTTGCAATTGCCGCCATAAGTGCGCTGGGGATGCTCAGACGTGGGTCCCAGGCACTCCACACCACTGGAGTCAAGCTAGCCGGGCTGATGAGAGGTGTTACCTCGAAACCGGTCCGGTCCTCGGATGCTTGATTCCGTTCTGGGAAGGACATGGCTTTTGTAGTTCGGACTGGACTGTTCCCATGGGGCACAGGGTCAGAGCTGATTTGCATATCACCATTGTCTAACCCAGGGTGGTGTGGAGTGCAAAAAAACGATGGATTTGGGCCCAGATCTTTGGACTGGGGTGAATGTGTGACATTGATCCACATTCTGTCCATCACCTGTTTTGTTTGCAATTGCCGCCATAAGTGCGCTGGGGATGCTCAGACGTGGGTCCCAGGCACTCCACACCACTGGAGTCAAGCTAGCCGGGCTGATGAGAGGTGTTACCTCGAAACCGGTCCGGTCCTCGGATGCTTGATTCCGTTCTGGGAAGGACATGGCTTTTGTAGTTCGGACTGGACTGTTCCAATGGGGCACAGGGTCAGAGCTGATTTGCATATCGCCATTGTCTAACCCAGGGTGGTGTGGAGTGCAAAAAAAACGATGGATTTGGGCCCAGATCTTTGGACTGGGGTGAATGTGTGACATTGATCCACATTCTGTCCATCACCTGTTTTGTTTGCAATTGCCGCCATAAGTGCGCTGGGGATGCTCAGACCTGGGTCCCAGGCACTCCACACCACTGGAATCAAGCTAGCCGGGCTGATGAGAGGTGTTACCTCGAAACCGGTCCGGTCCTCGGATGCTTGATTCCGTTCTGGGAAGGACATGGCTTTTGTAGTTCGGACTGGACTGTTCCCATGGGGCACAGTGTCAGTGCTGATTTGCATATCGCCATTGTCTAACCCAGGGTGGTGTGGAGTGCAAAAAAACGATGGATTTGGGCCCAGATCTTTGGACTGGGGTGAATGTGTGACATTGATCCACATTCTGTCCATCACCTGTTTTGTTTGCAATTGCCGCCATAAGTGCGCTGGGGATGCTCAGACGTGGGTCCCAGGCACTCCACACCACTAGAGTCTAGCAAGCCGGGCTGATGAGAGGTGTTACCTCGAAACGGGTCCGGTCCTCAGATGCTTGATTCCGTTCTGGGAAGGACATGGCTTTTGTAGTTCGGACTGGACTGTTCCCATGGGGCACAGGGTCAGAGCTGATTTGCAGATCACCATTGTCTAACCCAGGGTGGTGTGGAGTGCAAAAAAACGATGGATTTGGGCCCAGATCTTTGGACTGGGGTGAATTTGTAACATTGAGCCACATTCTGTCCATCACCTGTTTTGTTTGCAATTGCCGCCATAAGTGCGCTGGGGATGCTCAGACGTGGGTCCCAGGCACTCCACACCACTGGAGTCAAGCTAGCCGGGCTGATGAGAGGTGTTACCTCGAAACCGGTCCGGTCCTCGGATGCTTGATTCCGTTCTGGGAAGGACATGGCTTTTGTAGTTCGGACTGGACTGTTCCCATGGGGCACAGGGTCAGAGCTGATTTGCATATCGCCATTGTCTAACCCAGGGTGGTGTGGAGTGCAAAAAAACGATGGATTTGGGCCCAGATCTTTGGACTGGGGTGAATGTGTGACATTGATCCACATTCTGTCCATCACCTGTTTTGTTTGCAATTGCCGCCATAAGTGCGCTGGGGATGCTCAGACGTGGGTCCCAGGCACTCCACACCACTGGAGTCAAGCTAGCCGGGCTGATGAGAGGTGTTACCTCGAAACCGGTCCGGTCCTTGGATGCTTGATTCCGTTCTGGGAAGGACATGGCTTTTGTAGTTCGGACTGGACTGTTCCCATGGGGCACAGGGTCAGAGCTGATTTGCATATCGCCATTGTCTAACCCAGGGTGGTGTGGAGTGCAAAAAAACGATGGATTTGGGCCCAGATCTTTGGACTGGGGTGAATGTGTGACATTGATCCACACTCTGTCCATCACCTGTTTTGTTTGCAATTGCCGCCATAAGTGCGCTGGGGATGCTCAGACATGGGTCCCAGGCACTCCACACCACTGGAGTCAAGCTAGCCGGGCTGATGAGAGGTGTTACCTCGAAACCGGTCCGGTCCTCGGATGCTTGATTCCGTTCTGGGAAGGACATGGCTTTTGTAGTTCGGACTGGACTGTTCCCATGGGGCACAGGGTCAGAGCTGATTTGCATATCGCCATTGTCTAACCCAGGGTGGTGTGGAGTGCAAAAAAACGATGGATTTGGGCCCAGATCTTTGGACTGGGGTGAATGTGTGACATTGATCCACATTCTGTCCATCACCTGTTTTGTTTGCAATTTGCGCCATAAGTGCGCTGGGGATGCTCAGACGTGGGTCCCAGGCACTCCACACCACTGGAGTCAAGCTAGCCGGGCTGATGAGAGGTGTTACCTCGAAACCGGTCCGGTCCTCGGATGCTTGATTCCGTTCTGGGAAGGACATGGCTTTTGTAGTTCGGACTGGACTGTTCCCATGGGGCACAGGGTCAGAGCTGATTTGCATATCGCCATTGTCTACCCCAGGGTGGTGTGGAGTGCAAAAAAACGATGGATTTGGGCCCAGATGTTTGGACTGGGGTGAATGTGTGACATTGATCCACATTCTGTCCATCACCTGTTTTGTTTGCAATTGCCGCCATAAGTGCGCTGGGGATGCTCAGACGTGGGTCCCAGGCACTCCACACCACTGGAGTCAAGCTAGCCGGGCTGATGAGAGGTGTTACCTCGAAACCGGTCCGGTCCTCGGATGCTTGATTCAGTTCTGGGAAGGACATGGCTTTTGTAGTTCGGACTGGACTGTTCCCATGGGGCACAGGGTCAGAGCTGATTTGCATATCGCCATTGTCTAACCCAGGGTGGTGTGGAGTGCAAAAAAACGATGGATTTGGGCCCAGATCTTTGGACTGGGGTGAATGTGTGACATTGATCCACATTCTGTCCATCACCTGTATTGTTTGCAATTGCCGCCATAAGTGCGCTGGGGATGCTCAGAAGTGGGTCCCAGGCACTCCACACCACTGGAGTCAAGCTAGCCGGGCTGATGAGAGGTGTTACCTCGAAACCGGTCCGGTCCTCGGATGCTTGATTCCGTTCTGGGAAGGACATGGCTTTTGTAGTTCGGACTGGACTGTTCCCATGGGGCACAGGGTCAGAGCTGATTTGCATATCACCATTGTCTAACCCAGGGTGGTGTGGAGTGCAAAAAAACGATGGATTTGGGCCCAGATCTTTGGACTGGGGTGAATGTGTGACATTGATCCACATTCTGTCCATCACCTGTTTTGTTTGCAATTGCCGCCATAAGTGCGCTGGGGATGCTCAGACGTGGGTCCCAGGCACTCCACACCACTGGAGTCAAGCTAGCCGGGCTGATGAGAGGTGTTACCTCGAAACCGGTCCGGTCCTCGGATGCTTGATTCCGTTCTGGGAAGGACATGGCGTTTGTAGTTCGGACTGGACTGTTCCCATGGGGCACAGGGTCAGAGCTGATTTGCATATCGCCAATGTCTAACCCAGGGTGGTGTGGAGTGCAAAAAAACGATGGATTTGGGCCCAGATCTTTGGACTGGGGTGAATGTGTGACATTGATCCACATTCTGTCCATCACCTGTTTTGTTTGCAATTGCCGCCATAAGTGCGCTGGGGATTCTCAGACGTGGGTCCCAGGCACTCCACACCACTGGAGTCAAGCTAGCCGGGCTGATGAGAGGTGTTACCTCGAAACCGGTCCGGTCCTCAGATGCTTGATTCCGTTCTGGGAAGGACATGGCTTTTGTAGTTCGGACTGGACTGTTCCCATGGGGCACAGGGTCAGAGCTGATTTGCATATCGCCATTGTCTAACCCAGGGTGGTGTGGAGTGCAAAAAAACGATGGATTTGGGCACAGATCTTTGGACTGGGGTGAATGTGTGACATTGATCCACATTCTGTCCATCACCTGTTTTGTTTGCAATTGCCGCCATAAGTGCGCTGGGGATGCTCAGACGTGGGTCCCAGGCACTCCACACCACTGGAGTCAAGCTAGCCGGGCTGATGAGAGGTGTTACCTCGAAACCGGTCCGGTCCTCGGATGCTTGATTCCGTTCTGGGAAGGACATGGCTTTTGTAGTTCGGACTGGACTGTTCCCATGGGGCACAGGGTCAGAGCTGATTTGCATATCGCCATTGTCTAACCCAGGGTGGTGTGGAGTGCAAAGAAACGATGGATTTGGGCCCAGATCTTTGGACTGGGGTGAATGTGGGACATTGATCCACATTCTGTCCATCACCTGTCTTGTTTGCAATTGCCGCCATAAGTGCGCTGGGGATGCTCAGACGTGGGTCCCAGGCACTCCACACCACTGGAGTCAAGCTAGCCGGGCTGATGAGAGGTGTTACCTCGAAACCGGTCCGGTCCTCGGATGCTTGATTCCGTTCTGGGAAGGACATGGCTTTTGTAGTTCGGACTGGACTGTTCCCATGGGGCACAGGGTCAGAGCTGATTTGCATATCGCCATTGTCTACCCCAGGGTGGTGTGGAGTGCAAAAAAACGATGGATTTGGGCCCAGATCTTTGGACTGGGGTGAATGTGTGACATTGATCCACATTCTGTCCATCACCTGTTTTGTTTGCAATTGCCGCCATAAGTGCGCTGGGGATGCTCAGACGTGGGTCCCAGGCACTCCACACCACTGGAGTCAAGCTAGCCGGGCTGATGAGAGGTGTTACCTCGAAACCGGTCCGGTCCTCGGATGCTTGATTCCGTTCTGGGAAGGACATGGCTTTTGTAGTTCGGACTGGACTGTTCCCATGGGGCACAGGGTCAGAGCTGATTTGCATATCGCCATTGTCTAACCCAGGGTGGTGTGGAGTGCAAAAAAACGATGGATTTGGGCCCAGATCTTTGGACTGGGGTGAATGTGTGACATTGATCCACATTCTGTCCATCACCTGTATTGTTTGCAATTGCCGCCATAAGTGCGCTGGGGATGCTCAGAAGTGGGTCCCAGGCACTCCACACCACTGGAGTCAAGCTAGCCGGGCTGATGAGAGGTGTTACCTCGAAACCGGTCCGGTCCTCGGATGCTTGATTCCGTTCTGGGAAGGACATGGCTTTTGTAGTTCGGACTTGACTGTTCCCATGGGGCACAGGGTCAGAGCTGATTTGCATATCACCATTGTCTAACCCAGGGTGGTGTGGAGTGCAAAAAAATGATGGATTTGGGCCCAGATCTTTGGACTGGGGTGAATGTGTGACATTGATCCACATTCTGTCCATCACCTGTTTTGTTTGCAATTGCCGCCATAAGTGCGCTGGGGATGCTCAGACGTGGGTCCCAGGCACTCCACACCACTGGAGTCAAGCTAGCCGGGCTGATGAGAGGTGTTACCTCGAAACCGGTCCGGTCCTCGGATGCTTGATTCCGTTCTGGGAAGGACATGGCGTTTGTAGTTCGGACTGGACTGTTCCCATGGGGCACAGGGTCAGAGCTGATTTGCATATCGCCAATGTCTAACCCAGGAAAGTGTGGAGTGCAAAAAAACGATGGATTTGGGCCCAGATCTTTGGACTGGGGTGAATGTGTGACATTGATCCACATTCTGTCCATCACCTGTTTTGTTTGCAACTGCCGCCATAAGTGCGCTGGGGATTCTCAGACGTGGGTCCCAGGCACTCCACACCACTGGAGTCAAGCTAGCCGGGCTGATGAGAGGTGTTACCTCGAAACCGGTCCGGTCCTCAGATGCTTGATTCCGTTCTGGGAAGGACATGGCTTTTGTAGTTCGGACTGGACTGTTCCCATGGGGCACAGGGTCAGAGCTGATTTGCATATCGCCATTGTCTAACCCAGGGTGGTGTGGAGTGCAAAAAAACGATGGATTTGGGCACAGATCTTTGGACTGGGGTGAATGTTTGACATTGATCCACATTCTGTCCATCACCTGTTTTGTTTGCAATTGCCGCCATAAGTGCGCTGGGGATGCTCAGACGTGGGTCCCAGGCACTCCACACCACTGGAGTCAAGCTAGCCGGGCTGATGAGAGGTGTTACCTCGAAACCGGTCCGGTCCTCGGATGCTTGATTCCGTTCTGGGAAGGACATGGCTTTTGTAGTTCGGACTGGACTGTTCCCATGGGGCACAGGGTCAGAGCTGATTTGCATATCGCCATTGTCTAACCCAGGGTGGTGTGGAGTGCAAAGAAACAATGGATTTGGGCCCAGATCTTTGGACTGGGGTGAATGTGTGACATTGATCCACATTCTGTCCATCACCTGTCTTGTTTGCAATTGCCGCCATAAGTGCGCTGGGGATGCTCAGACGTGGGTCCCAGGCACTCCACACCACTGGAGTCAAGCTAGCCGGGCTGATGAGAGGTGTTACCTCGAAACCGGTCCGGGCCTCGGATGCTTGATTCCGTTCTGGGAAGGACATGGCTTTTGTAGTTCGGACTGGACTGTTCCCATGGGGCACAGGGTCAGAGCTGATTTGCATATCACCATTGTCTAACCCAGGGTGGTGTGGAGTGCAAAAAAACGATGGATTTGGGCCCAGATCTTTGGACTGGGGTGAATGTGTGACATTGATCCACATTCTGTCCATCACCTGTTTTGTTTGCAATTGCCGCCATAAGTGCGCTGGGGATGCTCAGACGTGGGTCCCAGGCACTCCACACCACTGGAGTCAAGCTAGCCGGGCTGATGAGAGGTGTTACCTCGAAACCGGTCCGGTCCTCGGATGCTTGATTCCCTTCTGGGAAGAACATGGCTTTTGTAGTTCGGACTGGACTGTTCCCATGGGGCACAGGGTCAGAGCTGATTTGCATATCGCCATTGTCTAACCCAGGGTGGTGTGGAGTGCAAAAAAACGATGGATTTGGGCCCAGATCTTTGGACTGGGGTGAATGTGTGACATTGATCCACATTCTGTCCATCACCTGTTTTGTTTGCAATTGCCGCCATAAGTGCGCTGGGGATGCTCAGACGTGGGTCCCAGGCACTCCACACCACTGGAGTCAAGCTAGCCGGGCTGATGAGAGGTGTACCTCGAAACCGGTCCGGTCCTCGGATGCTTGATTCCGTTCTGGGAAGGACATGGCTTTTGTAGTTCGGACTGGACTGTTCCCATGGGGCACAGGGTCAGAGCTGATTTGCATATCGCCATTGTCTAACCCAGGGTGGTGTGGAGTGCAAAAAAACGATGGATTTGGGCCCAGATCTTTGGACTGGGGTGAATGTGTGACATTGATCCACATTCTGTCCATCACCTGTTTTGTTTGCAATTGCCGCCATAAGTGCGCTGGGGATGCTCAGACGTGCGTCCCAGGCACTCCACACCACTGGAATCAAGCTAGCCGGGCTGATGAGAGGTGTTACCTCGAAACCGGTCCGGTCCTCGGATGCTTGATTCCGTTCTGGGAAGGACATGGCTTTTGTAGTTCGGACTGGACTGTTCCCATGGGGCACAGGGTCAGAGCTGATTTGCATATCACCATTGTCTAACCCAGGGTGGTGTGGAGTGCAAAAAAACGATGGATTTGGGCCCAGATCTTTGGACTGGGGTGAATTTGTAACATTGAGCCACATTCTGTCCATCACCTGTTTTGTTTGCAATTGCCGCCATAAGTGCGCTGGGGATGCTCAGACGTGGGTCCCAGGCACTCCACACCACTGGAGTCAAGCTAGCCGGGCTGATGAGAGGTGTTACCTCGAAACCGGTCCGGTCCTCGGATGCTTGATTCCGTTCTGGGAAGGACATGGCTTTTGTAGTTCGGACTGGACTGTTCCCATGGGGCACAGGGTCAGAGCTGATTTGCATATCGCCATTGTCTAACCCAGGGTGGTGTGGAGTGCAAAGAAACGATGGATTTGGGCCCAGATCTTTGGACTGGGGTGAATGTGTGACATTGATCCACATTCTGTCCATCACCTGTCTTGTTTGCAATTGCCGCCATAAGTGCGCTGGGGATGCTCAGACGTGGGTCCCAGGCACTCCACACCACTGGAGTCAAGCTAGCCGGGCTGATGAGAGGTGTTACCTCGAAACCGGTCCGGTCCTCGGATGCTTGATTCCGTTCTGGGAAGGACATGGCTTTTGTAGTTCGGACTGGACTGTTCCCATGGGGCACAGGGTCAGAGCTGATTTGCATATCACCATTGTCTAACCCAGGGTGGTGTGGAGTGCAAAAAAACGATGGATTTGGGCCCAGATCTTTGGACTGGGGTGAATGTGTGACATTGATCCACATTCTGTCCATCACCTGTTTTGTTTGCAAATGCCGCCATAAGTGCGCTGGGGATGCTCAGACGTGCGTCCCAGGCACTCCACACCACTGGAGTCAAGCTAGCCGGGCTGATGAGAGGTGTTACCTCGAAACCGGTCCGGTCCTCGGATGCTTGATTCCGGTCCGGGAAGGACATGGCTTTTGTAGTTCGGACTGGACTGTTCCCATGGGGCACAGGGTCAGAGCTGATTTGCATATCGCCATTGTCTAACCCAGGGTGGTGTGGAGTGCAAAGAAACGATGGATTTGGGCCCAGATCTTTGGACTGGGGTGAATGTGTGACATTGATCCACATTCTGTCCATCACCTGTCTTGTTTGCAATTGCCGCCATAAGTGCGCTGGGGATGCTCAGACGTGGGTCCCAGGCACTCCACACCACTGGAGTCAAGCTAGCCGGGCTGATGAGAGGTGTTACCTCGAAACCGGTCCGGTCCTCGGATGCTTGATTCCGTTCTGGGAAGGACATGGCTTTTGTAGTTCGGACTGGACTGTTCCCATGGGGCACAGGGTCAGAGCTGATTTGCATATCACCATTGTCTAACCCAGGGTGGTGTGGAGTGCAAAAAAACGATGGATTTGGGCCCAGATCTTTGGACTGGGGTGAATGTGTGACATTGATCCACATTCTGTCCATCACCTGTTTTGTTTGCAATTGCCGCCATAAGTGCGCTGGGGATGCTCAGACGTGGGTCCCAGGCACTCCACACCACTGGAGTCAAGCTAGCCGGGCTGATGAGAGGTGTTACCTCGAAACCGGTCCGGTCCTCGGATGCTTGATTCCGTTCTGGGAAGGACATGGCTTTTGTAGTTCGGACTGGACTGTTCCAATGGGGCACAGGGTCAGAGCTGATTTGCATATCGCCATTGTCTAACCCAGGGTGGTGTGGAGTGCAAAAAAAACGATGGATTTGGGCCCAGATCTTTGGACTGGGGTGAATGTGTGACATTGATCCACATTCTGTCCATCACCTGTTTTGTTTGCAATTGCCGCCATAAGTGCGCTGGGGATGCTCAGACCTGGGTCCCAGGCACTCCACACCACTGGAATCAAGCTAGCCGGGCTGATGAGAGGTGTTACCTCGAAACCGGTCCGGTCCTCGGATGCTTGATTCCGTTCTGGGAAGGACATGGCTTTTGTAGTTCGGACTGGACTGTTCCCATGGGGCACAGTGTCAGTGCTGATTTGCATATCGCCATTGTCTAACCCAGGGTGGTGTGGAGTGCAAAAAAACGATGGATTTGGGCCCAGATCTTTGGACTGGGGTGAATGTGTGACATTGATCCACATTCTGTCCATCACCTGTTTTGTTTGCAATTGACGCCATAAGTGCGCTGGGGATGCTCAGACGTGGGTCCCAGGCACTCCACACCACTAGAGTCTAGCAAGCCGGGCTGATGAGAGGTGTTACCTCGAAACGGGTCCGGTCCTCAGATGCTTGATTCCGTTCTGGGAAGGACATGGCTTTTGTAGTTCGGACTGGACTGTTCCCATGGGGCACAGGGTCAGAGCTGATTTGCATATCACCATTGTCTAACCCAGGGTGGTGTGGAGTGCAAAAAAACGATGGATTTGGGCCCAGATCTTTGGACTGGGGTGAATTTGTAACATTGAGCCACATTCTGTCCATCACCTGTTTTGTTTGCAATTGCCGCCATAAGTGCGCTGGGGATGCTCAGACGTGGGTCCCAGGCACTCCACACCACTGGAGTCAAGCTAGCCGGGCTGATGAGAGGTGTTACCTCGAAACCGGTCCGGTCCTCGGATGCTTGATTCCGTTCTGGGAAGGACATGGCTTTTGTAGTTCGGACTGGACTGTTCCCATGGGGCACAGGGTCAGAGCTGATTTGCATATCGCCATTGTCTAACCCAGGGTGGTGTGGAGTGCAAAAAAACGATGGATTTGGGCCCAGATCTTTGGACTGGGGTGAATGTGTGACATTGATCCACATTCTGTCCATCACCTGTTTTGTTTGCAATTGCCGCCATAAGTGCGCTGGGGATGCTCAGACGTGGGTCCCAGGCACTCCACACCACTGGAGTCAAGCTAGCCGGGCTGATGAGAGGTGTTACCTCGAAACCGGTCCGGTCCTTGGATGCTTGATTCCGTTCTGGGAAGGACATGGCTTTTGTAGTTCGGACTGGACTGTTCCCATGGGGCACAGGGTCAGAGCTGATTTGCATATCGCCATTGTCTAACCCAGGGTGGTGTGGAGTGCAAAAAAACGATGGATTTGGGCCCAGATCTTTGGACTGGGGTGAATGTGTGACATTGATCCACACTCTGTCCATCACCTGTTTTGTTTGCAATTGCCGCCATAAGTGCGCTGGGGATGCTCAGACATGGGTCCCAGGCACTCCACACCACTGGAGTCAAGCTAGCCGGGCTGATGAGAGGTGTTACCTCGAAACCGGTCCGGTCCTCGGATGCTTGATTCCGTTCTGGGAAGGACATGGCTTTTGTAGTTCGGACTGGACTGTTCCCATGGGGCACAGGGTCAGAGCTGATTTGCATATCGCCATTGTCTAACCCAGGGTGGTGTGGAGTGCAAAAAAACGATGGATTTGGGCCCAGATCTTTGGACTGGGGTGAATGTGTGACATTGATCCACATTCTGTCCATCACCTGTTTTGTTTGCAATTTGCGCCATAAGTGCGCTGGGGATGCTCAGACGTGGGTCCCAGGCACTCCACACCACTGGAGTCAAGCTAGCCGGGCTGATGAGAGGTGTTACCTCGAAACCGGTCCGGTCCTCGGATGCTTGATTCCGTTCTGGGAAGGACATGGCTTTTGTAGTTCGGACTGGACTGTTCCCATGGGGCACAGGGTCAGAGCTGATTTGCATATCGCCATTGTCTACCCCAGGGTGGTGTGGAGTGCAAAAAAACGATGGATTTGGGCCCAGATCTTTGGACTGGGGTGAATGTGTGACATTGATCCACATTCTGTCCATCACCTGTTTTGTTTGCAATTGCCGCCATAAGTGCGCTGGGGATGCTCAGACGTGGGTCCCAGGCACTCCACACCACTGGAGTCAAGCTAGCCGGGCTGATGAGAGGTGTTACCTCGAAACCGGTCCGGTCCTCGGATGCTTGATTCCGTTCTGGGAAGGACATGGCTTTTGTAGTTCGGACTGGACTGTTCCCATGGGGCACAGGGTCAGAGCTGATTTGCATATCGCCATTGTCTAACCCAGGGTGGTGTGGAGTGCAAAAAAACGATGGATTTGGGCCCAGATCTTTGGACTGGGGTGAATGTGTGACATTGATCCACATTCTGTCCATCACCTGTATTGTTTGCAATTGCCGCCATAAGTGCGCTGGGGATGCTCAGAAGTGGGTCCCAGGCACTCCACACCACTGGAGTCAAGCTAGCCGGGCTGATGAGAGGTGTTACCTCGAAACCGGTCCGGTCCTCGGATGCTTGATTCCGTTCTGGGAAGGACATGGCTTTTGTAGTTCGGACTGGACTGTTCCCATGGGGCACAGGGTCAGAGCTGATTTGCATATCACCATTGTCTAACCCAGGGTGGTGTGGAGTGCAAAAAAACGATGGATTTGGGCCCAGATCTTTGGACTGGGGTGAATGTGTGACATTGATCCACATTCTGTCCATCACCTGTTTTGTTTGCAATTGCCGCCATAAGTGCGCTGGGGATGCTCAGACGTGGGTCCCAGGCACTCCACACCACTGGAGTCAAGCTAGCCGGGCTGATGAGAGGTGTTACCTCGAAACCGGTCCGGTCCTCGGATGCTTGATTCCGTTCTGGGAAGGACATGGCGTTTGTAGTTCGGACTGGACTGTTCCCATGGGGCACAGGGTCAGAGCTGATTTGCATATCGCCAATGTCTAACCCAGGGTGGTGTGGAGTGCAAAAAAACGATGGATTTGGGCCCAGATCTTTGGACTGGGGTGAATGTGTGACATTGATCCACATTCTGTCCATCACCTGTTTTGTTTGCAATTGCCGCCATAAGTGCGCTGGGGATTCTCAGACGTGGGTCCCAGGCACTCCACACCACTGGAGTCAAGCTAGCCGGGCTGATGAGAGGTGTTACCTCGAAACCGGTCCGGTCCTCAGATGCTTGATTCCGTTCTGGGAAGGACATGGCTTTTGTAGTTCGGACTGGACTGTTCCCATGGGGCACAGGGTCAGAGCTGATTTGCATATCGCCATTGTCTAACCCAGGGTGGTGTGGAGTGCAAAAAAACGATGGATTTGGGCACCGATCTTTGGACTGGGGTGAATGTGTGACATTGATCCACATTCTGTCCATCACCTGTTTTGTTTGCAATTGCCGCCATAAGTGCGCTGGGGATGCTCAGACGTGGGTCCCAGGCACTCCACACCACTGGAGTCAAGCTAGCCGGGCTGATGAGAGGTGTTACCTCGAAACCGGTCCGGTCCTCGGATGCTTGATTCCGTTCTGGGAAGGACATGGCTTTTGTAGTTCGGACTGGACTGTTCCCATGGGGCACAGGGTCAGAGCTGATTTGCATATCGCCATTGTCTAACCCAGGGTGGTGTGGAGTGCAAAGAAACGATGGATTTGGGCCCAGACCTTTGGACTGGGGTGAATGTGGGACATTGATCCACATTCTGTCCATCACCTGTCTTGTTTGCAATTGCCGCCATAAGTGCGCTGGGGATGCTCAGACGTGGGTCCCAGGCACTCCACACCACTGGAGTCAAGCTAGCCGGGCTGATGAGAGGTGTTACCTCGAAACCGGTCCGGTCCTCGGATGCTTGATTCCGTTCTGGGAAGGACATGGCTTTTGTAGTTCGGACTGGACTGTTCCCATGGGGCACAGGGTCAGAGCTGATTTGCATATCGCCATTGTCTACCCCAGGGTGGTGTGGAGTGCAAAAAAACGATGGATTTGGGCCCAGATCTTTGGACTGGGGTGAATGTGTGACATTGATCCACATTCTGTCCATCACCTGTTTTGTTTGCAATTGCCGCCATAAGTGCGCTGGGGATGCTCAGACGTGGGTCCCAGGCACTCCACACCACTGGAGTCAAGCTAGCCGGGCTGATGAGAGGTGTTACCTCGAAACCGGTCCGGTCCTCGGATGCTTGATTCCGTTCTGGGAAGGACATGGCTTTTGTAGTTCGGACTGGACTGTTCCCATGGGGCACAGGGTCAGAGCTGATTTGCATATCGCCATTGTCTAACCCAGGGTGGTGTGGAGTGCAAAAAAACGATGGATTTGGGCCCAGATCTTTGGACTGGGGTGAATGTGTGACATTGATCCACATTCTGTCCATCACCTGTATTGTTTGCAATTGCCGCCATAAGTGCGCTGGGGATGCTCAGAAGTGGGTCCCAGGCACTCCACACCACTGGAGTCAAGCTAGCCGGGCTGATGAGAGGTGTTACCTCGAAACCGGTCCGGTCCTCGGATGCTTGATTCCGTTCTGGGAAGGACATGGCTTTTGTAGTTCGGACTTGACTGTTCCCATGGGGCACAGGGTCAGAGCTGATTTGCATATCACCATTGTCTAACCCAGGGTGGTGTGGAGTGCAAAAAAATGATGGATTTGGGCCCAGATCTTTGGACTGGGGTGAATGTGTGACATTGATCCACATTCTGTCCATCACCTGTTTTGTTTGCAATTGCCGCCATAAGTGCGCTGGGGATGCTCAGACGTGGGTCCCAGGCACTCCACACCACTGGAGTCAAGCTAGCCGGGCTGATGAGAGGTGTTACCTCGAAACCGGTCCGGTCCTCGGATGCTTGATTCCGTTCTGGGAAGGACATGGCGTTTGTAGTTCGGACTGGACTGTTCCCATGGGGCACAGGGTCAGAGCTGATTTGCATATCGCCAATGTCTAACCCAGGGTGGTGTGGAGTGCAAAAAAACGATGGATTTGGGCCCAGATCTTTGGACTGGGGTGAATGTGTGACATTGATCCACATTCTGTCCATCACCTGTTTTGTTTGCAATTGCCGCCATAAGTGCGCTGGGGATTCTCAGACGTGGGTCCCAGGCACTCCACACCACTGGAGTCAAGCTAGCCGGGCTGATGAGAGGTGTTACCTCGAAACCGGTCCGGTCCTCAGATGCTTGATTCCGTTCTGGGAAGGACATGGCTTTTGTAGTTCGGACTGGACTGTTCCCATGGGGCACAGGGTCAGAGCTGATTTGCATATCGCCATTGTCTAACCCAGGGTGGTGTGGAGTGCAAAAAAACGATGGATTTGGGCACAGATCTTTGGACTGGGGTGAATGTTTGACATTGATCCACATTCTGTCCATCACCTGTTTTGTTTGCAATTGCCGCCATAAGTGCGCTGGGGATGCTCAGACGTGGGTCCCAGGCACTCCACACCACTGGAGTCAAGCTAGCCGGGCTGATGAGAGGTGTTACCTCGAAACCGGTCCGGTCCTCGGATGCTTGATTCCGTTCTGGGAAGGACATGGCTTTTGTAGTTCGGACTGGACTGTTCCCATGGGGCACAGGGTCAGAGCTGATTTGCATATCGCCATTGTCTAACCCAGGGTGGTGTGGAGTGCAAAGAAACAATGGATTTGGGCCCAGATCTTTGGACTGGGGTGAATGTGTGACATTGATCCACATTCTGTCCATCACCTGTCTTGTTTGCAATTGCCGCCATAAGTGCGCTGGGGATGCTCAGACGTGGGTCCCAGGCACTCCACACCACTGGAGTCAAGCTAGCCGGGCTGATGAGAGGTGTTACCTCGAAACCGGTCCGGGCCTCGGATGCTTGATTCCGTTCTGGGAAGGACATGGCTTTTGTAGTTCGGACTGGACTGTTCCCATGGGGCACAGGGTCAGAGCTGATTTGCATATCACCATTGTCTAACCCAGGGTGGTGTGGAGTGCAAAAAAACGATGGATTTGGGCCCAGATCTTTGGACTGGGGTGAATGTGTGACATTGATCCACATTCTGTCCATCACCTGTTTTGTTTGCAATTGCCGCCATAAGTGCGCTGGGGATGCTCAGACGTGGGTCCCAGGCACTCCACACCACTGGAGTCAAGCTAGCCGGGCTGATGAGAGGTGTTACCTCGAAACCGGTCCGGTCCTCGGATGCTTGATTCCGTTCTGGGAAGGACATGGCTTTTGTAGTTCGGACTGGACTGTTCCCATGGGGCACAGGGTCAGAGCTGATTTGCATATCGCCATTGTCTAACCCAGGGTGGTGTGGAGTGCAAAAAACCGATGGATTTGGGCTCAGATCTTTGGACTGGGGTGAATTTGTAACATTGAGCTACATTCTGTCCATCACCTGTTTTGTTTGCAATTGCCGCCATAAGTGCGCTGGGGATGCTCAGACGTGGGTCCCAGGCACTCCACACCACTGGAGTCAAGCTAGCCGGGCTGATGAGAGGTGTTACCTCGAAACCGGTCCGGTCCTCGGATGCTTGATTCCCTTCTGGGAAGAACATGGCTTTTGTAGTTCGGACTGGACTGTTCCCATGGGGCACAGGGTCAGAGCTGATTTGCATATCGCCATATTCTAACCCAGGGTGGTGTGGAGTGCAAAAAAACGATGGATTTGGGCCCAGATCTTTGGACTGGGGTGAATGTGTGACATTGATCCACATTCTGTCCATCACCTGTTTTTTTTGCAATTGCCGCCATAAGTGCGCTGGGGATGCTCAGACGTGGGTCCCAGGCACTCCACACCACTGGAGTCAAGCTAGCCGGGCTGATGAGAGGTGTACCTCGAAACCGGTCCGGTCCTCGGATGCTTGATTCCGTTCTGGGAAGGACATGGCTTTTGTAGTTCGGACTGGACTGTTCCCATGGGGCACAGGGTCAGAGCTGATTTGCATATCGCCATTGTCTAACCCAGGGTGGTGTGGAGTGCAAAAAAACGATGGATTTGGGCCCAGATCTTTGGACTGGGGTGAATGTGTGACATTGATCCACATTCTGTCCATCACCTGTTTTGTTTGCAATTGCCGCCATAAGTGCGCTGGGGATGCTCAGACGTGGGTCCCAGGCACTCCACACCACTGGAGTCAAGCTAGCCGGGCTCATGAGAGGTGTTACCTCGAAACCGGTCCGGTCCTCGGATGCTTGATTCCGTTCTGGGAAGGACATGGCTTTTGTAGTTCGGACTGGACTGTTCCCATGGGGCACAGGGTCAGAGCTGATTTGCATATCGCCATTGTCTAACCCAGGGTGGTGTGGAGTGCAAAAAAATGATGGATTTGGGCCCAGATCTTTTGACTGGGGTGAATGTGTGACATTGATCCACATTCTGTCCATCACCTGTATTGTTTGCAATTGCCGCCATAAGTGCGCTGGGGATGCTCAGATGTGGGTCCCAGGCACTCCACACCACTGGAGTCAAGCTAGCCGGGCTGATGAGAGGTGTTACCTCGAAACCGGTCCGGTCCTCGGATGCTTGATTCCGTTCTGGGAAGGACATGGCTTTTGTAGTTCGGACTGAACTGTTCCCATGGGGCACAGGGTCAGAGCTGATTTGCATATCACCATTGTCTAACCCAGGGTGGTGTGGAGTGCAAAAAAACGATGGATTTGGGCCCAGATCTTTGGACTGGGGTGAATGTGTGACATTGATCCACATTCTGTCCATCACCTGTTTTGTTTGCAATTGCCGCCATAAGTGCGCTGGGGATGCTCAGACGTGGGTCCCAGGCACTCCACACCACTGGAGTCAAGCTAGCCGGGCTGATGAGAGGTGTTACCTCGAAACCGGTCCGGTCCTCGGATGCTTGATTCCGTTCTGGGAAGGACATGGCGTTTGTAGTTCGGACTGGACTGTTCCCATGGGGCACAGGGTCAGAGCTGATTTGCATATTGCCAATGTCTAACCCAGGGTGGTGTGGAGTGCAAAAAAACGATGGATTTGGGCCCAGATCTTTGGACTGGGGTGAATGTGTGACATTGATCCACATTCTGTCCATCACCTGTTTTGTTTGCAATTGCCGCCATAAGTGCGCTGGGGATGCTCAGACGTGGGTCCCAGGCACTCCACACCACTGGAATCAAGCTAGCCGGGCTGATGAGAGGTGTTACCTCGAAACCGGTCCGGTCCTCGGATGCTTGATTCCGTTCTGGGAAGGACATGGCTTTTGTAGTTCGGACTGGACTGTTCCCATGGGGCACAGTGTCAGAGCTGATTTGCATATCGCCATTGTCTAACCCAGGGTGGTGTGGAGTGCAAAAAAACGATGGATTTGGGCCCAGATCTTTGGACTGGGGTGAATGTGTGACATTGATCCACATTCTGTCCATCACCTGTTTTGTTTGCAATTGCCGCCATAAGTGCGCTGGGGATGCTCAGACGTGGGTCCCAGGCACTCCACACCACTGGAGTCAAGCTAGCCGGGCTGATGAGAGGTGTTACCTCGAAACCGGTCCGGTCCTCAGATGCTTGATTCCGTTCTGGGAAGGACATGGCTTTTGTAGTTCGGACTGGACTGTTCCCATGGGGCACAGGGTCAGAGCTGATTTGCATATCGCCATTGTCTAACCCAGGGTGGTGTGGAGTGCAAAAAAACGATGGATTTGGGCACAGATCTTTGGACTGGGGTGAATGTGTGACATTGATCCACATTCTGTCCATCACCTGTTTTGTTTGCAATTGCCGCCATAAGTGCGCTGGGGATGCTCAGACGTGGGTCCCAGGCACTCCACACCACTGGAGTCAAGCTAGCCGGGCTGATGAGAGGTGTTACCTCGAAACCGGTCCGGTCCTCGGATGCTTGATTCCGTTCTGGGAAGGACATGGCTTTTGTAGTTCGGACTGGACTGTTCCCATGGGGCACAGGGTCAGAGCTGATTTGCATATCGCCATTGTCTAACCCAGGGTGGTGTGGAGTGCAAAAAAACGATGGATTTGGGCCCAGATCTTTGGACTGGGGTGAATGTGTGACATTGATCCACATTCTGTCCATCACCTGTCTTGTTTGCAATTGCCGCCATAAGTGCGCTGGGGATGCTCAGACGTGGGTCCCAGGCACTCCACACCACTGGAGTCAAGCTAGCCGGGCTGATGATAGGTGTTACCTCGAAACCGGTCCGGTCCTCGGATGCTTGATTCCGTTCTGGGAAGGACATGGCTTTTGTAGTTCGGACTGGACTGTTCCCATGGGGCACAGGGTCAGAGCTGATTTGCATATCGCCATTGTCTAACCCAGGGTGGTGTGGAGTGCAAAAAACCGATGGATTTGGGCTCAGATCTTTGGACTGGGGTGAATTTGTAACATTGAGCCACATTCTGTCCATCACCTGTTTTGTTTGCAATTGCCGCCATAAGTGCGCTGGGGATGCTCAGACGTGGGTCCCAGGCACTCCACACCACTGGAGTCAAGCTAGCAGGGCTGATGAGAGGTGTTACCTCGAAACCGGTCCGGTCCTCGGATGCTTGATTCCCTTCTGGGAAGGACATGGCTTTTGTAGTTCGGACTGGACTGTTCCCATGGGGCACAGGGTCAGAGCTGATTTGCATATCGCCATTGTCTAACCCAGGGTGGTGTGGAGTGCAAAAAAACGATGGATTTGGGCCCAGATCTTTGGACTGGGGTGAATGTGTGACATTGATCCACATTCTGTCCATCACCTGTTTTGTTTGCAATTGCCGCCATAAGTGCGCTGGGGATGCTCAGACGTGGGTCCCAGGCACTCCACACCACTGGAGTCAAGCTAGCCGGGCTGATGAGAGGTGTTACCTCGAAACCGGTCCGGTCCTCGGATGCTTGATTCCGTTCTGGGAAGGACATGGCTTTTGTAGTTCGGACTGGACTGTTCCCATGGGGCACAGGGTCAGAGCTGATTTGCATATCGCCATTGTCTAACCCAGGGTGGTGTGGAGTGCAAAAAAACGATGGATTTGGGCCCAGATCTTTGGACTGGGGTGAATGTGTGACATTGATCCACATTCTGTCCATCACCTGTTTTGTTTGCAATTGCCGCCATAAGTGTGCTGGGGATGCTCAGACGTGGGTCCCAGGCACTCCACACCACTGGAGTCAAGCTAGCCGGGCTCATGAGAGGTGTTACCTCGAAACCGGTCCGGTCCTCGGATGCTTGATTCCGTTCTGGGAAGGACATGGCTTTTGTAGTTCAGACTGGACTGTTCCCACGGGGCACAGGGTCAGAGCTGATTTGCATATCGCCATTGTCTAACCCAGGGTGGTGTGGAGTGCAAAAAAACGATGGATTTGGGCCCAGATCTTTGGACTGGGGTGAATGTGTGACATTGATCCACATTCTGTCCATCACCTGTTTTGTTTGCAATTGCCGCCATAAGTGCGCTGGGGATGCTCAGACGTGGGTCCCAGGCACTCCACACCACTGGAGTCAAGCTAGCCGGGCTGATGAGAGGTGTTACCTCGAAACCGGTCCGGTCCTTGGATGCTTGATTCCGTTCTTGGAAGGACATGGCTTTTGTAGTTCGGACTGGACTGTTCCCATGGGGCACAGGGTCAGAGCTGATTTGCATATCGCCATTGTCTAACCCAGGGTGGTGTGGAGTGCAAAAAAACGATGGATTTGGGCCCAGATCTTTGGACTGGGGTGAATGTGTGACATTGATCCACATTCTGTCCATCACCTGTTTTGTTTGCAATTGCCGCCATAAGTGCGCTGGGGATGCTCAGACGTGGGTCCCAGGCACTCCACACCACTGGAGTCAAGCTAGCCGGGCTGATGAGAGGTGTTACCTCGAAACCGGTCCGGTCCTCGGATGCTTGATTCCGTTCTGGGAAGGACATGGCTTTTGTAGTTCGGACTGGACTGTTCCCATGGGGCACAGGGTCAGAGCTGATTTGCATATCGCCATTGTCTAACCCAGGGTGGTGTGGAGTGCAAAAAAACGATGGATTTGGGCCCAGATCTTTGGACTGGGGTGAATGTGTGACATTGATCCACATTCTGTCCATCACCTGTTTTGTTTGCAATTGCCGCCATAAGTGCGCTGGGGATGCTCAGACGTGGGTCCCAGGCACTCCACACCACTGGAGTCAAGCTAGCCGGGCTGATGAGAGGTGTTACCTCGAAACAGGTCCGGTCCTTGGATGCTTGATTCCGTTCTGGGAAGGACATGGCTTTTGTAGTTCGGACTGGACTGTTCCCATGGGGCACAGGGTCAGAGCTGATTTGCATATCGCCATTGTCTAACCCAGGGTGGTGTGGAGTGCAAAAAAACGATGGATTTGGGCCCAGATCTTTGGACTGGGGTGAATGTGTGACATTGATCCACATTCTGTCCATCACCTGTTTTGTTTGCAATTGCCGCCATAAGTGCGCTGGGGATGCTCAGACGTGGGTCCCAGGCACTCCACACCACTGGAGTCAAGCTAGCCGGGCTGATGAGAGGTGTTACCTCGAAACCGGTCCGGTCCTCGGATGCTTGATTCCGTTCTGGGAAGGACATTGCTTTTGTAGTTCGGACTGGACTGTTCCCATGGGGCACAGGGTCAGAGCTGATTTGCATATCGACATTGTCTAACCCAGGGTGGTGTGGAGTGCAAAAAAACGATGGATTTGGGCCCAGATCTTTGGACTGGGGTGAATGTGTGACATTGATCCACATTCTGTCCATCACCTGTTTTGTTTGCAATTGCCGCCATAAGTGCGCTGGGGATGCTCAGACGTGGGTCCCAGGCACTCCACACCACTGGAGTCAAGCTAGCCAGGCTGATGAGAGGTGTTACCTCGAAACCGGTCCGGTCCTCGGATGCTTGATTCCGTTCTGGGAAGGACATGGCTTTTGTAGTTCGGACTGGACTGTTCCCATGGGGCACAGTGTCAGAGCTGATTTGCCTATCGCCATTGTCTAACCCAGGGTGGTGTGGAGTGCAAACAAACGATGGATTTGGGCCCAGATCTTTGGACTGGGGTGAATGTGTGACATTGATCCACATTCTGTCCATCACCTGTTTTGTTTGCAATTGCCGCCATAAGTGCGATGGGGATGCTCAGAAGTGGGTCCCAGGCACTCCACACCACTGGAGTCAAGCTAGCCGGGCTCATGAGAGGTGTTACCTCGAAACCGGTCCGGTCCTCGGATGCTTGATTCCGTTCTGGGAAGGACATGGCTTTTGTAGTTCGGACTGGACTGTTCCCATGGGGCACAGGGTCAGACCTGATTTGCATATCGCCATTGTCTAACCCAGGTTGGTGTGGAGTGCAAAAAAACGATGGATTTGGGCCCAGATCTTTGGACTGGGGTGAATGTGTGACATTGATCACATTCTGTCCATCACCTGTTTTGTTTGCAATTGCCGCCATAAGTGCGCTGGGGATGCTCAGACGTGGGTCCCAGGCACTCCACACCACTGGAGTCAAGCTAGCCGGGCTGATGAGAGGTGTTACCTCGAAACCGGTCCGGTCCTCGGATGCTTGATTCCGTTCTGCGAAGGACATTGCTTTTGTAGTTCGGACTGGACTGTTCCCATGGGGCACAGGGTCAGAGCTGATTTGCATATCGCCATTGTCTAACCCAGGGTGGTGTGGAGTGCAAAAAAACGATGGATTTGGGCCCAGATCTTTGGACTGGGGTGAATGTGTGCCATTGATCCACATTCTGTCCATCACCTGTTTTGTTTGCAATTGCCGCCATAAGTGCGCTGGGGATGCTCAGAAGTGGGTCCCAGGCACTCCACACCACCACTGGAGTCAAGCTAGCCGGGCTGATGAGAGGTGTTACCTCGAAACCGGTCCGGTCCTCGGATGCTTGATTCCGTTCTGGGAAGGACATGGCTTTTGTAGTTCGGACTGGACTGTTCCCATGGGGCACAGGGTCAGAGCTGATTTGCATATCGCCATTGTCTAACCCAGGGTGGTGTGGAGTGCAAAAAAACGATGGATTTGGGCCCAGATCTTTGGACTGGGGTGAATGTGTGACATTGATCCACATTCTGTCCATCACCTGTTTTGTTTGCAATTGCCGCCATAAGTGCGCTGGGGATGCTCAGACGTGGGTCCCAGGCACTCCACACCACTGGAGTCAAGCTAGCCGGGCTCATGAGAGGTGTTACCTCGAAACCGGTCCGGTCCTCGGATGCTTGATTCCGTTCTGGGAAGGACATGGCTTTTGTAGTTCGGACTGGACTGTTCCCATGGGGCACAGGGTCAGAGCTGATTTGCATATCGCCATTGTCTAACCCAGGGTGGTGTGGAGTGCAAAAAAACGATGGATTTGGGCCCAGATCTTTGGACTGGGGTGAATGTGTGACATTGATCCACATTCTGTCCATCACCTGTTTTGTTTGCAATTGCCGCCATAAGTGCGCTGGGGATGCTCAGACGTGGGTCCCAGGCACTCCACACCACTGGAGTCAAGCTAGCCGGGCTGATGAGAGGTGTTACCTCGAAACCGGTCCGGTCCTCGGATGCTTGATTCCGTTCTGGGAAGGACATGGCTTTTGTAGTTCGGACTGGACTGGACTGTTCCCATGGGGCACAGGGTCAGAGCTGATTTGCATATCGACATTGTCTAACCCAGGGTGGTGTGGAGTGCAAAAAAACGATGGATTTGGGCCCAGATCTTTGGACTGGGGTGAATGTGTGACATTGATCCACATTCTGTCCATCACCTATTTTGTTTGCAATTGCCGCCATAAGTGCGCTGGGGATGCTCAGACGTGGGTCCCAGGCACTCCATACCACTCGAGTCAAGCTAGCCGGGCTGATGAGAGGTGTTACCTTGAAACCGGTCCGGTCCTCGGATGCTTGATTCCGTTCTGGGAAGGACATGGCTTTTGTAGTTCGGACTGGACTGTTCCCATGGGGCACAGGGTCAGAGCTGATTTGCATATCGCCATTGTCTAACCCAGGGTGGTGTGGAGTGCAAAAAAACGATGGATTTGGGCCCAGATCTTTGGACTGGGGTGAATGTGTGACATTGATCCACATTCTGTCCATCACCTGTTTTGTTTGCAATTGCCGCCATAAGTGCGCTGGGGATGCTCAGAAGTGGGTCCCAGGCACTCCAATCCACTGGAGTCAAGCTAGCAGGGCTGATGAGAGGTGTTACCTCGAAACCGGTCCGGTCCTCGGATGCTTGATTCCCTTCTGGGAAGGACATGGCTTTTGTAGTTCGGACTGGACTGTTCCCATGGGGCACAGGGTCAGAGCTGATTTGCATATCGCCATTGTCTAATCCAGGGTGGTGTGGAGTGCAAAAAAACGATGGATTTGGGCCCAGATCTTTGGACTGGGGTGAATGTGTGACATTGATCCACATTCTGTCCATCACCTGTTTTGTTTGCAATTGCCGCCATAAGTGCGCTGGGGATGCTCAGACGTGGGTCCCAGGCACTCCACACCACTGGAGTCAAGCTAGCCGGGCTGATGAGAGGTGTTACCTCGAAACCGGTCCGGTCCTCGGATGCTTGATTCCGTTCTGGGAAGGACATGGCTTTTGTAGTTCGGACTGGACTGTTCCCATGGGGCACAGGGTCAGAGCTGATTTGCATATCGCCATTGTCTAACCCAGGGTGGTGTGGAGTGCAAAAAAACGATGGATTTGGGCCCAGATCTTTGGACTGGGGTGAATGTGTGACATTGATCCACATTCTGTCCATCACCTGTTTTGTTTGCAATTGCCGCCATAAGTGCGCTGGGGATGCTCAGACGTGGGTCCCAGGCACTCCACACCACTGGAGTCAAGCTAGCCGGGCTGATGAGAGGTGTTACCTCGAAACCGGTCCGGTCCTCGGATGCTTGATTCCGTTCTGGGAAGGACATGGCTTTTGTAGTTCGGACTGGACTGTTCCCATGGGGCACAGGGTCAGAGCTGATTTGCATATCGCCATTGTCTAACCCAGGGTGGTGTGGAGTGCAAAAAAACGATGGATTTGGGCCCAGATCTTTGGACTGGGGTGAATGTGTGACATTGATCCACATTCTGTCCATCACCTGTTTTGTTTGCAATTGCCGCCATAAGTGCGCTGGGGATGCTCAGACGTGGGTCCCAGGCACTCCACACCACTGGAGTCAAGCTAGCCGGGCTCATGAGAGGTGTTACCTCGAAACCGGTCCGGTCCTCGGATGCTTGATTCCGTTCTGGGAAGGACATGGCTTTTGTAGTTCGGACTGGACTGTTCCCATGGGGCACAGGGTCAGAGCTGATTTGCATATCGCCATTGTCTAACCCAGGGTGGTGTGGAGTGCAAAAAAACGATGGATTTGGGCCCAGATCTTTGGACTGGGGTGAATGTGTGACATTGATCCACATTCTGTCCATCACCTGCTTTGTTTGCAATTGCCGCCATAAGTGTGCTGGGGATGCTCAGACGTGGGTCCCAGGCACTCCACACCACTGGAGTCAAGCTAGCCGGGCTGATGAGAGGTGTTACCTCGAAACCGGTCCGGTCCTCGGATGCTTGATTCCGTTCTGGGAAGGACATGGCTTTTGTAGTTCGGACTGGACTGGACTGTTCCCATGGGGCACAGGGTCAGAGCTGATTTGCATATCGACATTGTCTAACCCAGGGTGGTGTGGAGTGCAAAAAAACGATGGATTTGGGCCCAGATCTTTGGACTGGGGTGAATGTGTGACATTGATCCACATTCTGTCCATCACCTATTTTGTTTGCAATTGCCGCCATGAGTGCGCTGGGGATGCTCAGACGTGGGTCCCAGGCACTCCATACCACTCGAGTCAAGCTAGCCGGGCTGATGAGAGGTGTTACCTTGAAACCGGTCCGGTCCTCGGATGCTTGATTCCGTTCTGGGAAGGACATGGCTTTTGTAGTTCGGACTGGACTGTTCCCATGGGGCACAGGGTCAGAGCTGATTTGCATATCGCCATTGTCTAACCCAGGGTGGTGTGGAGTGCAAAAAAACGATGGATTTGGGCCCAGATCTTTGGACTGGGGTGAATTTGTGACATTGAGCCACATTCTGTCCATCACCTGTTTTGTTTGCAATTGCCGCCATAAGTGCGCTGGGGATGCTCAGACGTGGGTCCCAGGCACTCCACACCACTGGAGTCAAGCTAGCCGGGCTGATGAGAGGTGTTACCTCGAAACCGGTCCGGTCCTCGGATGCTTGATTCCGTTCTGGGAAGGACATGGCTTTTGTAGTTCGGACTGGACTGTTCCCATGGGGCACAGGGTCAGAGCTGATTTGCATATCGCCATTGTCTAACCCAGGGTGGTGTGGAGTGCAAACAAACGATGGATTTGGGCCCAGATCTTTGGACTGGGGTGAATGTGTGACATTGATCCACATTCTGTCCATCACCTGTTTTGTTTGCAATTGCCGCCATAAGTGCGCTGGGGATGCTCAGAAGTGGGTCCCAGGCACTCCACACCACCACTGGAGTCAAGCTAGCCGGGCTGATGAGAGGTGTTACCTCGAAACCGGTCCGGCCCTCGGATGCTTGATTCCGTTCTGGGAAGGACATGGCTTTTGTAGTTCGGACTGGACTGTTCCCATGGGGCACAGGGTCAGAGATGATTTGCATATCGCCATTGTCTAACCCAGGGTGGTGTGGAGTGCAAAAAAACGATGGATTTGGGCCCAGATCTTTGGACTGGGGTGAATGTGTGACATTGATCCACATTCTGTCCATCACCTGTTTTGTTTGCAATTGCCGCCATAAGTGCGCTGGGGATGCTCAGACGTGGGTCCCAGAAACTCCACACCACTGGAGTCAAGCTAGCCGGGCTAATGAGAGGTGTTACCTCGAAACCGGTCCGGTCCTCGGATGCTTGATTCCGTTCTGGGAAGGACATTGCTTTTGTAGTTCGGACTGGACTGTTCCCATGGGGCACAGGGTCAGAGCTTATTTGCATATCGATATTGTCTAACCCAGGGTGGTGTGAAGTGCAAAAAAACGATGGATTTGGGCCCAGATCTTTGGACTGGGGTGAATGTGTGACATTGATCCACATTCTGTCCATCACCTGTTTTGTTTGCAATTGCCGCCATAAGTGCGCTGGGGATGCTCAGACGTGGGTCCCAGGCACTCCACACCACTGGAGTCAAGCTAGCTGGGCTGATGAGAGGTGTTACCTCGAAACCGGTCCGGTCCTCGGATGCTTGATTCCGTTCTGGGAAGGACATGGCTTTTGTAGTTCGGACTGGACTGTTCCCATGGGGCACAGGGTCAGAGCTGATTTGCATATCGCCATTGTCTAACCCAGGGTGGTGTGGAGTGCAAAAAAACGATGGATTTGGGCCCAGATCTTTGGACTGGGGTGAATGTGTGACATTGATCCACATTCTGTCCATCACCTGTTTTGTTTGCAATTGCCGCCATAAGTGCGCTGGGGATGCTCAGACGTGGGTCCCAGGCACTCCACACCACTGGAGTCAAGCTAGCCAGGCTGATGAGAGGTGTTACCTCGAAACCGGTCCGGTCCTCGGATGCTTGATTTCGTTCTGGGAAGGACATGGCTTTTGTAGTTCGGACTGGACTGTTCCCATGGGGCACAGTGTCAGAGCTGATTTGCCTATCGCCATTGTCTAACCCAGGGTGGTGTGGAGTGCAAACAAACGATGGATTTGGGCCCAGATCTTTGGACTGGGGTGAATGTGTGACATTGATCCACATTCTGTCCATCACCTGTTTTGTTTGCAATTGCCGCCATAAGTGCGCTGGAGATGCTCAGAAGTGGGTCCCAGGCACTCCACACCACTGGAGTCAAGCTAGCCGGGCTGATGAGAGGTGTTACCTCGAAACCGGTCCGGTCCTCGGATGCTTGATTCCGTTCTGGGAAGGACATGGCTTTTGTAGTTCGGACTGGACTGTTCCCATGGGGCACAGGGTCAGAGCTGATTTGCATATCGCCATTGTCTAACCCAGGGTTGTGTGGAGTGCAAAAAAACGATGGATTTGGGCCCGGATCTTTGGACTGGGGTGAATGTGTGACATTGATCCACATTCTGTCCATCACCTGTTTTGTTTGCAATTGCCGCCATAAGTGCGCTGGGGATGCTCAGACGTGGGTCCCAGGCACTCCACACCACTGGAGTCAAGCTAGCCGGGCTGATGAGAGGTGTTACCTCGTAACCGGTCCGGTCCTCGGATGCTTGATTCCGTTCTGGGAAGGACATGGCTTTTGTAGTTCGGACTGGACTGGACTGTTCCCATGGGGCACAGGGTCAGAGCTGATTTGCATATCGACATTGTCTAACCCAGGGTGGTGTGGAGTGCAAAAAAACGATGGATTTGGGCCCAGATCTTTGGACTGGGGTGAATGTGTGACATTGATCCACATTCTGTCCATCACCTATTTTGTTTGCAATTGCCGCCATGAGTGCGCTGGGGATGCTCAGACGTGGGTCCCAGGCACTCCATACCACTCGAGTCAAGCTAGCCGGGCTGATGAGAGGTGTTACCTTGAAACCGGTCCGGTCCTCCGATGCTTGATTCCGTTCTGGGAAGGACATGGCTTTTGTAGTTCAGACTGGACTGTTCCCATGGGGCACAGGGTCAGAGCTGATTTGCATATCGCCATTGTCTAACCCAGGGTGGTGTGGAGTGCAAAAAAACGATGGATTTGGGCCCAGATCTTTGGACTGGGGTGAATGTGTGACATTGATCCACATTCTGTCCATCACCTGTTTTGTTTGCAATTGCCGCCATAAGTGCGCTGGGGATGCTCAGACGTGGGTCCCAGGCACTCCACACCACTGGAGTCAAGCTAGCCGGGCTGATGAGAGGTGTTACCTCGAAACCTGTCCGGTCCTTGGATGCTTGATTCCGTTCTTGGAAGGACATGGCTTTTGTAGTTCGGACTGGACTGTTCCCATGGGGCACAGGGTCAGAGCTGATTTGCATATCGCCATTGTCTAACCCAGGGTGGTGTGGAGTGCAAAAAAACGATGGATTTGGGCCCAGATCTTTGGACTGGGGTGAATGTGTGACATTGATCCACATTCTGTCCATCACCTGTTTTGTTTGCAATTGCCGCCATAAGTGCGCTGGGGATGCTCAGACGTGGGTCCCAGGCACTCCACACCACTGGAGTCAAGCTAGCCGGGCTCATGAGAGGTGTTACCTCGAAACCGGTCCGGTCCTCGGATGCTTGATTCCGTTCTGGGAAGGACATTGCTTTTGTAGTTCGGACTGGACTGTTCCCATGGGGCACAGGGTCAGAGCTTATTTGCATATCGACATTGTCTAACCCAGGGTGGTGTGAAGTGCAAAAAAACGATGGATTTGGGCCCAGATCTTTGGACTGGGGTGAATGTGTGACATTGATCCACATTCTGTCCATCACCTGTTTTGTTTGCAATTGCCGCCATAAGTGCGCTGGGGATGCTCAGACGTGGGTCCCAGGCACTCCACACCACTGGAGTCAAGCTAGCTGGGCTGATGAGAGGTGTTACCTCGAAACCGGTCCGGTCCTCGGATGCTTGATTCCGTTCTGGGAAGGACATGGCTTTTGTAGTTCGGACTGGACTGTTCCCATGGGGCACAGGGTCAGAGCTGATTTGCATATCGCCATTGTCTAACCCAGGGTGGTGTGGAGTGCAAAAAAACGATGGATTTGGGCCCAGATCTTTGGACTGGGGTGAATGTGTGACATTGATCCACATTCTGTCCATCACCTGTTTTGTTTGCAATTGCCGCCATAAGTGCGCTGGGGATGCTCAGACGTGGGTCCCAGGCACTCCACACCACTGGAGTCAAGCTAGCCAGGCTGATGAGAGGTGTTACCTCGAAACCGGTCCGGTCCTCGGATGCTTGATTTCGTTCTGGGAAGGACATGGCTTTTGTAGTTCGGACTGGACTGTTCCCATGGGGCACAGTGTCAGAGCTGATTTGCCTATCGCCATTGTCTAACCCAGGGTGGTGTGGAGTGCAAACAAACGATGGATTTGGGCCCAGATCTTTGGACTGGGGTGAATGTGTGACATTGATCCACATTCTGTCCATCACCTGTTTTGTTTGCAATTGCCGCCATAAGTGCGCTGGAGATGCTCAGAAGTGGGTCCCAGGCACTCCACACCACTGGAGTCAAGCTAGCCGGGCTGATGAGAGGTGTTACCTCGAAACCGGTCCGGTCCTCGGATGCTTGATTCCGTTCTGGGAAGGACATGGCTTTTGTAGTTCGAACTGGACTGTTCCCATGGGGCACAGGGTCAGAGCTGATTTGCATATCGCCATTGTCTAACCCAGGGTTGTGTGGAGTGCAAAAAAACGATGGATTTGGGCCCGGATCTTTGGACTGGGGTGAATGTGTGACATTGATCCACATTCTGTCCATCACCTGTTTTGTTTGCAATTGCCGCCATAAGTGCGCTGGGGATGCTCAGACGTGGGTCCCAGGCACTCCACACCACTGGAGTCAAGCTAGCCGGGCTGATGAGAGGTGTTACCTCGTAACCGGTCCGGTCCTCGGATGCTTGATTCCGTTCTGGGAAGGACATGGCTTTTGTAGTTCGGACTGGACTGGACTGTTCCCATGGGGCACAGGGTCAGAGCTGATTTGCATATCGACATTGTCTAACCCAGGGTGGTGTGGAGTGCAAAAAAACGATGGATTTGGGCCCAGATCTTTGGACTGGGGATCCACATTCTGTCCATCACCTATTTTGTTTGCAATTGCCGCCATGAGTGCGCTGGGGATGCTCAGACGTGGGTCCCAGGCACTCCATACCACTCGAGTCAAACTAGCCGGGCTGATGAGAGGTGTTACCTTGAAACCGGTCCGGTCCTCGGATGCTTGATTCCGTTCTGGGAAGGACATGGCTTTTGTAGTTCAGACTGGACTGTTCCCATGGGGCACAGGGTCAGAGCTGATTTGCATATCGCCATTGTCTAACCCAGGGTGGTGTGGAGTGCAAAAAAACGATGGATTTGGGCCCAGATCTTTGGACTGGGGTGAATGTGTGACATTGATCCACATTCTGTCCATCACCTGTTTTGTTTGCAATTGCCGCCATAAGTGCGCTGGGGATGCTCAGACGTGGGTCCCAGGCACTCCACACCACTGGAGTCAAGCTAGCCGGGCTGATGAGAGGTGTTACCTCGAAACCTGTCCGGTCCTTGGATGCTTGATTCCGTTCTTGGAAGGACATGGCTTTTGTAGTTCGGACTGGACTGTTCCCATGGGGCACAGGGTCAGAGCTGATTTGCATATCGCCATTGTCTAACCCAGGGTGGTGTGGAGTGCAAAAAAACGATGGATTTGGGCCCAGATCTTTGGACTGGGGTGAATGTGTGACATTGATCCACATTCTGTCCATCACCTGTTTTGTTTGCAATTGCCGCCATAAGTGCGCTGGGGATGCTCAGACGTGGGTCCCAGGCACTCCACACCACTGGAGTCAAGCTAGCCGGGCTCATGAGAGGTGTTACCTCGAAACCGGTCCGGTCCTCGGATGCTTGATTCCGTTCTGGGAAGGACATGGCTTTTGTAGTTCGGACTGGACTGTTCCCATGGGGCACAGGGTCAGAGCTGATTTGCATATCGCCATTGTCTAACCCAGGTTGGTGTGGAGTGCAAAAAAACGATGGATTTGGGCCCAGATCTTTGGACTGGGGTGAATGTGTGACATTGATCACATTCTGTCCATCACCTGTTTTGTTTGCAATTGCCGCCATAAGTGCGCTGGGGATGCTCAGACGTGGGTCCCAGGCACTCCACACCACTGGAGTCAAGCTAGCCGGGCTCATGAGAGGTGTTACCTCGAAACCGGTCCGGTCCTCGGATGCTTGATTCCGTTCTGGGAAGGACATGGCTTTTGTAGTTCGGACTGGACTGTTCCCATGGGGCACAGGGTCAGAGCTGATTTGCATATCGCCATTGTCTAACCCAGGTTGGTGTGGAGTGCAAAAAAACGATGGATTTGGGCCCAGATCTTTGGACTGGGGTGAATGTGTGACATTGATCACATTCTGTCCATCACCTGTTTTGTTTGCAATTGCCGCCATAAGTGCGCTGGGGATGCTCAGACGTGGGTCCCAGGCACTCCACACCACTGGAGTCAAGCTAGCCGGGCTGATGAGAGGTGTTACCTCGAAACCGGTCCGGTCCTCGGATGCTTGATTCCGTTCTGCGAAGGACATTGCTTTTGTAGTTCGGACTGGACTGTTCCCATGGGGCACAGGGTCAGAGCTGATTTGCATATCGCCATTGTCTAACCCAGGGTGGTGTGGAGTGCAAAAAAACGATGGATTTGGGCCCAGATCTTTGGACTGGGGTGAATGTGTGCCATTGATCCACATTCTGTCCATCACCTGTTTTGTTTGCAATTGCCGCCATAAGTGCGCTGGGGATGCTCAGAAGTGGGTCCCAGGCACTCCACACCACCACTGGAGTCAAGCTAGCCGGGCTGATGAGAGGTGTTACCTCGAAACCGGTCCGGTCCTCGGATGCTTGATTCCGTTCTGGGAAGGACATGGCTTTTGTAGTTCGGACTGGACTGTTCCCATGGGGCACAGGGTCAGAGCTGATTTGCATATCGCCATTGTCTAACCCAGGGTGGTGTGGAGTGCAAAAAAACGATGGATTTGGGCCCAGATCTTTGGACTGGGGTGAATGTGTGACATTGATCCACATTCTGTCCATCACCTGTTTTGTTTGCAATTGCCGCCATAAGTGCGCTGGGGATGCTCAGACGTGGGTCCCAGGCACTCCACACCACTGGAGTCAAGCTAGCCGGGCTCATGAGAGGTGTTACCTCGAAACCGGTCCGGTCCTCGGATGCTTGATTCCGTTCTGGGAAGGACATGGCTTTTGTAGTTCGGAATGGACTGTTCCCATGGGGCACAGGGTCAGAGCTGATTTGCATATCGCCATTGTCTAACCCAGGGTGGTGTGGAGTGCAAAAAAACGATGGATTTGGGCCCAGATCTTTGGACTGGGGTGAATGTGTGACATTGATCCACATTCTGTCCATCACCTGTTTTGTTTGCAATTGCCGCCATAAGTGCGCTGGGGATGCTCAGACGTGGGTCCCAGGCACTCCACACCACTGGAGTCAAGCTAGCCGGGCTGATGAGAGGTGTTACCTCGAAACCGGTCCGGTCCTCGGATGCTTGATTCCGTTCTGGGAAGGACATGGCTTTTGTAGTTCGGACTGGACTGGACTGTTCCCATGGGGCACAGGGTCAGAGCTGATTTGCATATCGACATTGTCTAACCCAGGGTGGTGTGGAGTGCAAAAAAACGATGGATTTGGGCCCAGATCTTTGGACTGGGGTGAATGTGTGACATTGATCCACATTCTGTCCATCACCTATTTTGTTTGCAATTGCCGCCATAAGTGCGCTGGGGATGCTCAGACGTGGGTCCCAGGCACTCCATACCACTCGAGTCAAGCTAGCCGGGCTGATGAGAGGTGTTACCTTGAAACCGGTCCGGTCCTCGGATGCTTGATTCCGTTCTGGGAAGGACATGGCTTTTGTAGTTCGGACTGGACTGTTCCCATGGGGCACAGGGTCAGAGCTGATTTGCATATCGCCATTGTCTAACCCAGGGTGGTGTGGAGTGCAAAAAAACGATGGATTTGGGCCCAGATCTTTGGACTGGGGTGAATTTGTGACATTGAGCCACATTCTGTCCATCACCTGTTTTGTTTGCAATTGCCGCCATAAGTGCGCTGGGGATGCTCAGACGTGGGTCCCAGGCACTCCACACCACTGGAGTCAAGCCAGCCGGGCTGATGAGAGGTGTTACCTCGAAACCGGTCCGGTCCTCGGATGCTTGATTCCGTTCTGGGAAGGACATGGCTTTTGTAGTTCGGACTGGACTGTTCCCATGGGGCACAGGGTCAGAGCTGATTTGCATATCGCCATTGTCTAACCCAGGGTGGTGTGGAGTGCAAACAAACGATGGATTTGGGCCCAGATCTTTGGACTGGGGTGAATGTGTGACATTGATCCACATTCTGTCCATCACCTGTTTTGTTTGCAATTGCCGCCATAAGTGCGCTGGGGATGCTCAGAAGTGGGTCCCAGGCACTCCACACCACCACTGGAGTCAAGCTAGCCGGGCTGATGAGAGGTGTTACCTCGAAACCGGTCCGGTCCTCGGATGCTTGATTCCGTTCTGGGAAGGACATGGCTTTTGTAGTTCGGACTGGACTGTTCCCATGGGGCACAGGGTCAGAGATGATTTGCATATCGCCATTGTCTAACCCAGGGTGGTGTGGAGTGCAAAAAAACGATGGATTTGCGCCCAGATCTTTGGACTGGGGTGAATGTGTGACATTGATCCACATTCTGTCCATCACCTGTTTTGTTTGCAATTGCCGCCATAAGTGCGCTGGGGATGCTCAGACGTGGGTCCCAGAAACTCCACACCACTGGAGTCAAGCTAGCCAGGCTAATGAGAGGTGTTACCTCGAAACCGGTCCGGTCCTCGGATGCTTGATTCCGTTCTGGGAAGGACATTGCTTTTGTAGTTCGGACTGGACTGTTCCCATGGGGCACAGGGTCAGAGCTTATTTGCATATCGACATTGTCTAACCCAGGGTGGTGTGGAGTGCAAAAAAACGATGGATTTGGGCCCAGATCTTTGGACTGGGGTGAATGTGTGACATTGATCCACATTCTGTCCATCACCTGTTTTGTTTGCAATTGCCGCCATAAGTGCGCTGGGGATGCTCAGACGTGGGTCCCAGGCACTCCACACCACTGGAGTCAAGCTAGCCGGGCTGATGAGAGGTGTTACCTCGAAACCGGTCCGGTCCTCGGATGCTTGATTCCGTTCTGGGAAGGACATGGCTTTTGTAGTTCGGACTGGACTGTTCCCATGGGGCACAGGGTCAGAGCTGATTTGCATATCGCCATTGTCTAACCCAGGGTGGTGTGGAGTGCAAAAAAACGATGGATTTGGGCACAGATCTTTGGACTGGGGTGAATGTGTGACATTGATCCACATTCTGTCCATCACCTGTTTTGTTTGCAATTGCCGCCATAAGTGCGCTGGGGATGCTCAGACGTGGGTCCCAGGCACTCCACACCACTGGAGTCAAGCTAGCCGGGCTGATGAGAGGTGTTACCTCGAAACCGGTCCAGTCCTCGGATGCTTGATTCCGTTCTGGGAAGGACATGGCTTTTGTAGTTCGGACTGGACTGTTCCCATGGGGCACAGGGTCAGAGCTGATTTGCATATCGCCATTGTCTAACCCAGGGTGGTGTGGAGTGCAAAAAAACGATGGATTTGGGCCCAGATCTTTGGACTGGGGTGAATGTGTGACATTGATCCACATTCTGTCCATCACCTGTCTTGTTTGCAATTGCCGCCATAAGTGCGCTGGGGATGCTCAGACGTGGGTCCCAGGCACTCCAATCCACTGGAGTCAAGCTAGCCGGGCTGATGAGAGGTGTTACCTCGAAACCGGTCCGGTCCTCGGATGCTTGATTCCGTTCTGGGAAGGACATGGCTTTTGTAGTTCGGACTGGACTGTTCCCATGGGGCACAGGGTCAGAGCTGATTTGCATATCACCATTGTCTAACCCAGGGTGGTGTGGAGTGCAAAAAAACGATGGATTTGGGCCCAGATCTTTGGACTGGGGTGAATGTGTGACATTGATCCACATTCTGTCCATCACCTGTTTTGTTTGCAATTGCCGCCATAAGTGCGCTGGGGATGCTCAGACGTGGGTCCCAGGCACTCCACACCACTGGAGTCAAGCTAGCCGGGCTGATGAGAGGTGTTACCTCGAAACCGGTCCGGTCCTCGGATGCTTGATTCCGTTCTGGGAAGGACATTGCTTTTGTAGTTCGGACTGGACTGTTCCCATGGGGCACAGGGTCAGAGCTGATTTGCATATCGCCATTGTCTAACCCAGGGTGGTGTGGAGTGCAAAAAACCGATGGATTTGGGCTCAGATCTTTGGACTGGGGTGAATTTGTAACATTGAGCCACATTCTGTCCATCACCTGTTTTGTTTGCAATTGCCGCCATAAGTGCGCTGGGGATGCTCAGACGTGGGTCCCAGGCACTCCACACCACTGGAGTCAAGCTAGCAGGGCGGATGAGAGGTGTTACCTCGAAACCGGTCCGGTCCTCGGATGCTTAATTCCCTTCTGGTAAGGACATGGCTTTTGTAGTTCGGACTGGACTGTTCCCATGGGGCACAGGGTCAGAGCTGATTTGCATATCGCCATTGTCTAACCCAGGGTGGTGTGGAGTGCAAAAAAACGATGGATTTGGGCCCAGATCTTTGGACTGGGGTGAATGTGTGACATTGATCCACATTCTGTCCATCACCTGTTTTGTTTGCAATTGCCGCCATAAGTGCGCTGGGGATGCTCAGACGTGGGTCCCAGGCACTCCACACCACTGGAGTCAAGCTAGCCGGGCTGATGAGAGGTGTTACCTCGAAACCGGTCCGGTCCTCGGATGCTTGATTCCGATCTGGGAAGGACATGGCTTTTGTAGTTCGGACTGGACTGTTCCCATGGGGCACAGGGTCAGAGCTGATTTGCATATCGCCATTGTCTAACCCAGGGTGGTGTGGAGTGCAAAAAAACGATGGATTTGGGCCCAGATCTTTGGACTGGGGTGAATGTGTGACATTGATCCACATTCTGTCCATCACCTGTTTTGTTTGCAATTGCCGCCATAAGTGTGCTGGGGATGCTCAGACGTGGGTCCCAGGCACTCCACACCACTGGAGTCAAGCTAGCCGGGCTCATGAGAGGTGTTACCTCGAAACCGGTCCGGTCCTCGGATGCTTGATTCCGTTCTGGGAAGGACATGGCTTTTGTAGTTCAGACTGGACTGTTCCCATGGGGCACAGGGTCAGAGCTGATTTGCATATCGCCATTGTCTAACCCAGGGTGGTGTGGAGTGCAAAAAAACGATGGATTTGGGCCCAGATCTTTGGACTGGGGTGAATGTGTGACATTGATCCACATTCTGTCCATCACCTGTTTTGTTTGCAATTGCCGCCATAAGTGCGCTGGGGATGCTCAGACGTGGGTCCCAGGCACTCCACACCACTGGAGTCAAGCTAGCCGGGCTGATGAGAGGTGTTACCTCGAAACCGGTCCGGTCCTCGGATGCTTGATTCCGTTCTGGGAAGGACATGGCTTTTGTAGTTCGGACTGGACTGTTCCCATGGGGCACAGGGTCAGAGCTGATTTGCATATCGCCATTGTCTAACCCAGGGTGGTGTGGAGTGCAAAAAAACGATGGATTTGGGCCCAGATCTTTGGACTGGGGTGAATGTGTGACATTGATCCACATTCTGTCCATCACCTGTTTTGTTTGCAATTGCCGCCATAAGTGCGCTGGGGATGCTCAGACGTGGGTCCCAGGCACTCCACACCACTGGAATTAAGCTAGCCGGGCTGATGAGAGGTGTTACCTCGAAACCGGTCCGGTCCTCGGATGCTTGATTCCGTTCTGGGAAGGACATGGCTTTTGTAGTTCGGACTGGACTGTTCCCATGGGGCACAGGGTCAGAGCTGATTTGCATATCGCCATTGTCTAACCCAGGGTGGTGTGGAGTGCAAAAAAACGATGGATTTGGGCCCAGATCTTTGGACTGGGGTGAATGTGTGACATTGATCCACATTCTGTCCATCACCTGTTTTGTTTGCAATTGCCGCCATAAGTGCGCTGGGGATGCTCAGACGTGGGTCCCAGGCACTCCACACCACTGGAGTTAAGCTAGCCAGGCTGATGAGAGGTGTTACCTCGAAACCGGTCCGGTCCTCGGATGCTTGATTCCGTTCTGGGAAGGACATGGCTTTTGTAGTTCGGACTGGACTGTTCCCATGGGGCACAGGGTCAGAGCTGATTTGCATATCGCCATTGTCTAACCCAGGGTGGTGTCGAGTGCAAAAAAACGATGGATTTGGGCCCAGATCTTTGGACTGTTGTGAATTTGTGACATTGAGCCACATTCTGTCCATCACCTGTTTTGTTTGCAATTGCCGCCATAAGTGCGCTGGGGATGCTCAGACGTGGGTCCCAGGCACTCCACACCACTGGAGTCAAGCTAGCCGGGCTGATGAGAGGTGTTACCTCGAAACCGGTCCGGTCCTCGGATGCTTGATTCCGTTCTGGGAAGGACATGGCTTTTGTAGTTCGGACTGGACTGTTCCCATGGGGCACAGGGTCAGAGCTGATTTGCATATCGCCATTGTCTAACCCAGGGTGGTGTGGAGTGCAAACAAACGATGGATTTGGGCCCAGATCTTTGGACTGGGGTGAATGTGTGACATTGATCCACATTCTGTCCATCACCTGTTTTGTTTGCAATTGCCGCCATAAGTGCGCTGGGGATGCTCAGAAGGGGGTCCCAGGCACTCCACACCACCACTGGAGTCAAGCTAGCCGGGCTGATGAGAGGTGTTACCTCGAAACCGGTCCGGTCCTCGGATGCTTGATTCCGTTCTGGGAAGGACATGGCTTTTGTAGTTCGGACTGGACTGTTCCCATGGGGCACAGGGTCAGAGCTGATTTGCATATCGCCATTGTCTAACCCAGGGTGGTGTGGAGTGCAAAAAAACGATGGATTTGGGCCCAGATCTTTGGACTGGGGTGAATGTGTGACATTGATCCACATTCTGTCCATCACCTGTTTTGTTTGCAATTGCCGCCATAAGTGTGCTGGGGATGCTCAGACGTGGGTCCCAGGCACTCCACACCACTGGAGTCAAGCTAGCCGGGCCGATGAGAGGTGTTACCTCGAAACCGGTCCGGTCCTCGGATGGTTGATTCCGTTCTGGGAAGGACATTGCTTTTGTAGTTCGGACTGGACTGTTCCCATGGGGCACAGGGTCAGAGCTGATTTGCATATCGACATTGTCTAACCCAGGGTGGTGTGGAGTGCAAAAAAACGATGGATTTGGGCCCAGATCTTTGGACTGGGGTGAATGTGTGACATTGATCCACATTCTGTCCATCACCTGTTTTGTTTGCAATTGCCGCCATAAGTACGCTGGGGATGCTCAGACGTGGGTCCCAGGCACTCCACACCACTGGAGTCAAGCTAGCCGGGCTGATGAGAGGTGTTACCTCGAAACCGGTCCGGTCCTCGGATGCTTGATTCCGTTCTGGGAAGGACATGGCTTTTGTAGTTCGGACTGGACTGTTCCCATGGGGCACAGGGTCAGAGCTGATTTGCATATCGCCATTGTCTAACCCAGGGTGGTGTGGAGTGCAAACAAACGATGGATTTGGGCCCAGATCTTTGGACTGGGGTGAATGTGTGACATTGATCCACATTCTGTCCATCACCTGTTTTGTTTGCAATTGCCGCCATAAGTGCGCTGGGGATGCTCAGACGTGGGTCCCAGGCACTCCACACCACTGGAGTCAAGCTAGCCGGGCTGATGAGAGGTGTTACCTCGAAACCGGTCCGGTCCTCGGATGCTTGATTCCGTTCTGGGAAGGACATGGCTTTTGTAGTTCGGACTGGACTGTTCCCATGGGGCACCGTGTCAGAGCTGATTTGCCTATCGCCATTGTCTAACCCAGGGTGGTGTGGAGTGCAAACAAACAATGGATTTGGGCCCAGATCTTTGGACTGGGGTGAATGTGTGACATTGATCCACATTCTGTCCATCACCTGTTTTGTTTGCAATTGCCGCCATAAGTGCGCTGGGGATGCTCAGAAGTGGGTCCCAGGCACTCCACACCACTGGAGTCAAGCTAGCCGGGCTCATGAGAGGTGTTACCTCGAAACCGGTCCGGTCGTCGGATGCTTGATTCCGTTCTGGGAAGGACATGGCTTTTGTAGTTCGGACCGGACTGTTCCCATGGGGCACAGGGTCAGAGCTGATTTGCATATCGCCATTGTCTAACCCAGGGTGGTGTGGAGTGCAAAAAAACGATGGATTTGGGCCCAGATCTTTGGACTGGGGTGAATGTGTGACATTGATCCACATTCTGTCCATCACCTGTTTTGTTTGCAATTGCCGCCATAAGTGCGCTGGGGATGCTCAGACGTGGGTCCCAGGCACTCCACACCACTGGAGTCAAGCTAGCCGGGCTGATGAGAGGTGTTACCTCGAAACCGGTCCGGTCCTCGGATGCTTGATTCTGTTCTGGGAAGGACATTGCTTTTGTAGTTCGGACTGGACTGTTCCCATGGGGCACAGGGTCAGAGCTGATTTGCATATCGCCATTGTCTAACCCAGGGTGGTGTGGAGTGCAAAAAAACGATGGATTTGGGCCCAGATCTTTGGACTGGGGTGAATGTGTGACATTGATCCACATTCTGTCCATCACCTGTTTTGTTTGCAATTGCCGCCATAAGTGCGCTGGGGATGCTCAGACGTGGGTCCCAGGCACTCCACACCACTGGAATTAAGCTAGCCGGGCTGATGAGAGGTGTTACCTCGAAACCGGTCCGGTTCTCGGATGCTTGATTCCGTTCTGGGAAGGACATGGCTTTTGTAGTTCGGACTGGACTGTTCCCATGGGGCACAGGGTCAGAGCTGATTTGCATATCGCCATTGTTTAACCCAGGGTGGTGTGGAGTGCAAAAAAACGATGGATTGGGGCCCAGATCTTTGGACTGGGGTGAATGTGTGACATTGATCGACATTCTGTCCATCACCTGTTTTGTTTGCAATTGCCGCCATAAGTGCACTGGGGATGCTCAGACGTGGGTCCCAGGCACTCCACACCACTGGAGTCAAGCTAGCCGGGCTGATGAGAACTGTTACCTCGAAACCGGTCCTCGGATGCTTGATTCCGTTATGGGAAGGACATGGCTTTTGTAGTTCGGACTGGACTGTTCCCATGCGGCACAGGGTCAGAGCTGATTTGCATATCGCCATTGTCTAACCCAGGGTGGTGTGGAGTGCAAAAAAACGATGGATTTGGGCCCAGATCTTTGGACTGGGGTGAATTTGTGACATTGAGCCACATTCTGTCCATCACCTGTTTTGTTTGCAATTGCGGCCATAAGTGCTCTGGGGATGCTCAGACGTGGGTCCCAGGCACTCTACACCACAGGAGTCAAGCTAGCCGGGCTGATGAGAGGTGTTACCTCGAAACCGGTCCGGTCCTCGATGCTTGATTCCGTTCTGGGAAGGACATGGCTTTTGTAGTTCGGACCGGACTGTTCCCATGGGGCACAGGGTCAGAGCTGATTTGCATATCGCCATTGTCTAACCCAGGGTGGTGTGGAGTGCAAAAAAACAATGGATTTGGGCCCAGATCTTTGGACTGGGGTGAATGTGTGACATTGATCCACATTCTGTCCATCACCTGTTTTGTTTGCAATTGCCGCCATAAGTGTGCTGGGGATGCTCAGACGTGGGTCCCAGGCACTCCACACCACTGGAGTCAAGCTAGCCAGGCTGATGAGAGGTGTTACCTCGAAACCGGTCCGGTGTTCGGATGCTTGATTCCGTTCTGGGAAGGACATGGCTTTTGTAGTTCGGACTGGACTGTTCCCATGGAGCACAGGGTCAGAGCTGATTTGCATATCGCCATTGTCTAACCCAGGGTGGTGTGGAGTGCAAAAAAACGATGGATTTGGGCCCAGATCTTTGGACTGGGGTGAATGTGTGACATTGATCCACATTCTGTCCATCACCTGTTTTGTTTGCAATTGCCGCCATAAGTGCGCTGGGGATGCTCAGACGTGGGTCCCAGGCACTCCACACCACTGGAATTAAGCTAGCCGGGCTGATGAGAGGTGTTACCTCGAAACCGGTCCGGTCCTCGGATGCTTGATTCCGTTCTGGGAAGGACATGGCTTTTGTAGTTCGGACTGGACTGTTCCCATGGGGCACAGGGTCAGAGCTGATTTGCATATCGCCATTGTCTAACCCAGGGTGGTGTGGAGTGCAAAAAAACGATGGATTTGGGCCCAGATCTTTGGACTGGGGTGAATGTGTGACATTGATCCACATTCTGTCCATCACCTGTTTTGTTTGCAATTGCCGCCATAAGTGCGCTGGGGATGCTCAGACGTGGGTCCCAGGCACTCCACACCACTGGAGTTAAGCTAGCCAGGCTGATGAGAGGTGTTACCTCGAAACCGGTGCGGTCCTCGGATGCTTGATTCCGTTCTGGGAAGGACATGGCTTTTGTAGTTCGGACTGGACTGTTCCCATGGGGCACAGGGTCAGAGCTGATTTGCATATCGCCATTGTCTAACCCAGGGTGGTGTGGAGTGCAAAAAAACGATGGATTTGGGCCCAGATCTTTGGACTGGGGTGAATTTGTGACATTGACCCACATTCTGTCCATCACCTGTTTTGTTTGCAATTGCCGCCATAAGTGCGCTGGGGATGCTCAGACGTGGGTCCCAGGCACTCCACACCACTGGAGTCAAGCTAGCCGGGCTGATGAGAGGTGTTACCTCGAAACCGGTCCGGTCCTCGGATGCTTGATTCCGTTCTGGGAAGGACATGGCTTTTGTAGTTCGGACTGGACTGTTCCCATGGGGCACAGGGTCAGAGCTGATTTGCATATCGCCATTGTCTAACCCAGGGTGGTGTGGAGTGCAAACAAACGATGGATTTGGGCCCAGATCTTTGGACTGGGGTGAATGTGTGCCATTGATCCACATTCTGTCCATCACCTGTTTTGTTTGCAATTGCCGCCATAAGTGCGCTGGGGATGCTCAGAAGTGGGTCCCAGGCACTCCACACCACCACTGGAGTCAAGCTAGCCGGGCTGATGAGAGGTGTTACCTCGAAACCGGTCCGGTCCTCGGATGCTTGATTCCGTTCTGGGAAGGACATGGCTTTTGTAGTTCGGACTGGACTGTTCCCATGGGGCACAGGGTCAGAGCTGATTTGCATATCGCCATTGTCTAACCCAGGGTGGTGTGGAGTGCAAAAAAACGATGGATTTGGGCCCAGATCTTTGGACTGGGGTGAATAAGTGACATTGATCCACATTCTGTCCATCACCTGTTTTGTTTGCAATTGCCGCCATAAGTGCGCTGGGGATGCTCAGACGTGGGTCCCAGGCACTCCACACCACTGGAGTCAAGCTAGCCGGGCTGATGAGAGGTGTTACCTCGAAACCGGTCCGGTCCTCGGATGCTTGATTCCGTTCTGGGAAGGACATGGCTTTTGTAGTTCGGACTGGACTGTTCCCATGGGGCACAGGGTCAGAGCTGATTTGCATATCGCCATTGTCTAACCCAGGGTGGTGTGGAGTGCAAAAAAACGATGGTTTTGGGCCCAGATCTTTGGACTGGGGTGAATGTGTGACATTGATCCACATTCTGTCCATCACCTGTTTTGTTTGCAATTGCCGCCATAAGTGCGCTGGGGATGCTCAGACGTGTGTCCCAGGCACTCCACACCACTGGAGTCAAGCTAGCCGGGCTCATGAGAGGTGTTACCTCGAAACCGGTCCGGTCCTCGGATGCTTGATTCCGTTCTGGGAAGGACATGGCTTTTGTAGTTCGGACTGGACTGTTCCCATGGGGCACAGGGTCAGAGCTGATTTGCATATCGCCATTGTCTAACCCAGGGTGGTGTGGAGTGCAAAAAAACGATGGATTTGGGCCCAGATCTTTGGACTGGGGTGAATGTGTGACATTGATCCACATTCTGTCCATCACCTGTTTTGTTTGCAATTGCCGCCATAAGTGCGCTGGGGATGCTCAGACGTGGGTCCCAGGCACTCCACACCACTGGAGTCAAGCTAGCCGGGCTGATGAGAGGTGTTACCTCGAAACCGGTCCGGTCCTCGGATGCTTGATTCCGTTCTGGGAAGGACATGGCTTTTGTAGTTCGGACTGGACTGGACTGTTCCCATGGGGCACAGGGTCAGAGCTGATTTGCATATCGACATTGTCTAACCCAGGGTGGTGTGGAGTGCAAAAAAACGATGGATTTGGGCCCAGATCTTTGGACTGGGGTGAATGTGTGACATTGATCCACATTCTGTCCATCACCTATTTTGTTTGCAATTGCCGCCATAAGTGCGCTGGGGATGCTCAGACGTGGGTCCCAGGCACTCCATACCACTGGAGTCAAGCTAGCCGGGCTGATGAGAGGTGTTACCTTGAAACCGGTCCGGTCCTCGGATGCTTGATTCCGTTCTGGGAAGGACATGGCTTTTGTAGTTCGGACTGGACTGTTCCCATGGGGCACAGGGTCAGAGCTGATTTGCATATCGCCATTGTCTAACCCAGGGTGGTGTGGAGTGCAAAAAAACGATGGATTTGGGCCCAGATCTTTGGACTGGGGTGAATTTGTGACATTGAGCCACATTCTGTCCATCACCTGTTTTGTTTGCAATTGCCGCCATAAGTGCGCTGGGGATGCTCAGACGTGGGTCCCAGGCACTCCACACCACTGGAGTCAAGCTAGCCGGGCTGATGAGAGGTGTTACCTCGAAACCGGTCCGGTCCTCGGATGCTTGATTCCGTTCTGGGAAGGACATGGCTTTTGTAGTTCGGACTGGACTGTTCCCATGGGGCACAGGGTCAGAGCTGATTTGCATATCGCCATTGTCTAACCCAGGGTGGTGTGGAGTGCAAACAAACGATGGATTTGGGCCCAGATCTTTGGACTGGGGTGAATGTGTGACATTGATCCACATTCTGTCCATCACCTGTTTTGTTTGCAATTGCCGCCATAAGTGCGCTGGGGATGCTCAGAAGTGGGTCCCAGGCACTCCACACCACCACTGGAGTCAAGCTAGCCGGGCTGATGAGAGGTGTTACCTCGAAACCTGTCCGGTCCTCGGATGCTTGATTCCGTTCTGGGAAGGACATGGCTTTTGTAGTTCGGACTGGACTGTTCCCATGGGGCACAGGGTCAGAGATGATTTGCATATCGCCATTGTCTAACCCAGGGTGGTGTGGAGTGCAAAAAAACGATGGATTTGGGCCCAGATCTTTGGACTGGGGTGAATGTGTGACATTGATCCACATTCTGTCCATCACCTGTTTTGTTTGCAATTGCCGCCATAAGTGCGCTGGGGATGCTCAGACGTGGGTCCCAGGCACTCCACACCACTGGAGTCAAGCTAGCCGGGCTGATGAGAGGTGTTACCTCGAAACCGGTCCGGTCCTCGGATGCTTGATTCCGTTCTGGGAAGGACATTGCTTTTGTAGTTCGGACTGGACTGTTCCCATGGGGCACAGGGTCAGAGCTGATTTGCATATCGACATTGTCTAACCCAGGGTGGTGTGGAGTGCAAAAAAACGATGGATTTGGGCCCAGATCTTTGGACTAGGGTGAATGTGTGACATTGATCCACATTCTGTCCATCACCTGTTTTGTTTGCAATTGCCGCCATAAGTGCGCTGGGGATGCTCAGACGTGGGTCCCAGGCACTCCACACCACTGGAGTCAAGCTAGCTGGGCTGATGAGAGGTGTTACCTCGAAACCGGTCCGGTCCTCGGATGCTTGATTCCGTTCTGGGAAGGACATGGCTTTTGTAGTTCGGACTGGACTGTTCCCATGGGGCACAGGGTCAGAGCTGATTTGCATATCGCCATTGTCTAACCCAGGGTGGTGTGGAGTGCAAAAAAACGATGGATTTGGGCCCAGATCTTTGGACTGGGGTGAATGTGTGACATTGATCCACATTCTGTCCATCACCTGTTTTGTTTGCAATTGCCGCCATAAGTGCGCTGGGGATGCTCAGACGTGGGTCCCAGGCACTCCACACCACTGGAGTCAAGCTAGCCAGGCTGATGAGAGGTGTTACCTCGAAACCGGTCCGGTCCTCGGATGCTTGATTCCGTTCTGGGAAGGACATGGCTTTTGTAGTTCGGACTGGACTGTTCCCATGGGGCACAGTGTCAGAGCTGATTTGCCTATCGCCATTGTCTAACCCAGGGTGGTGTGGAGTGCAAACAAACGATGGATTTGGGCCCAGATCTTTGGACTGGGGTGAATGTGTGACATTGATCCACATTCTGTCCATCACCTGTTTTGTTTGCAATTGCCGCCATAAGTGCGCTGGGGATGCTCAGAAGTGGGTCCCAGGCACTCCACACCACTGGAGTCAAGCTAGCCGGGCTCATGAGAGGTGTTACCTCGAAACCGGTCCGGTCCTCGGATGCTTGATTCCGTTCTGGGAAGGACATGGCTTTTGTAGTTCGGACTGGACTGTTCCCATGGGGCACAGGGTCAGAGCTGATTTGCATATCGCCATTGTCTAACCCAGGGTGGTGTGGAGTGCAAAAAAACGATGGATTTGGGCCCAGATCTTTGGACTGGGGTGAATGTGTGACATTGATCCACATTCTGTCCATCACCTGTTTTGTTTGCAATTGCCGCCATAAGTGCGCTGGGGATGCTCAGACGTGGGTCCCAGGCACTCCACACCACTGGAGTCAAGCTAGCCGGGCTGATGAGAGGTGTTACCTCGAAACCGGTCCGGTCCTCAGATGCTTGATTCCAGTCTGGGAAGGACATTGCTTTTGTAGTTCGGACTGGACTGTTCCCATGGGGCACAGGGTCAGAGCTGATTTGCATATTGCCATTGTCTAACCCAGGGTGGTGTGGAGTGCAAAAAAACGATGGATTTGGGCCCAGATCTTTGGACTGGGGTGAATGTGTGACATTGATCCACATTCTGTCCATCACCTGTTTTGTTTGCAATTGCCACCATAAGTGCGCTGGGGATGCTCAGACGTGGGTCCCAGGCACTCCACACCACTGGAATTAAGCTAGCCGGGCTGATGAGAGGTGTTACCTCGAAACCGGTCCGGTCCTCGGATGCTTGATTCCGTTCTGGGAAGGACATGGCTTTTGTAGTTCGGACTGGACTGTTCCCATGGGGCACAGGGTCAGAGCTGATTTGCATATCGACATTGTCTAACCCAGGGTGGTGTGGAGTGCAAAAAAACGATGGATTTGGGCCCAGATCTTTGGACTGGGGTGAATGTGTGACATTGATCCACATTCTGTCCATCACCTATTTTGTTTGCAATTGCCGCCATAAGTGCGCTGGGGATGCTCAGACGTGGGTCCCAGGCACTCCATACCACTGGAGTCAAGCTAGCCGGGCTGATGAGAGGTGTTACCTTGAAACCGGTCCGGTCCTCGGATGCTTGATTCCGTTCTGGGAAGGACATGGCTTTTGTAGTTCGGACTGGACTGTTCCCATGGGGCACAGGGTCAGAGCTGATTTGCATATCGCCATTGTCTAACCCAGGGTGGTGTGGAGTGCAAAAAAACGATGGATTTGGGCCCAGATCTTTGGACTGGGGTGAATTTGTGACATTGAGCCACATTCTGTCCATCACCTGTTTTGTTTGCAATTGCCGCCATAAGTGCGCTGGGGATGCTCAGACGTGGGTCCCAGGCACTCCACACCACTGGAGTCAAGCTAGCCGGGCTGATGAGAGGTGTTACCTCGAAACCGGTCCGGTCCTCGGATGCTTGATTCCGTTCTGGGAAGGACATGGCTTTTGTAGTTCGGACTGGACTGTTCCCATGGGGCACAGGGTCAGAGCTGATTTGCATATCGCCATTGTCTAACCCAGGGTGGTGTGGAGTGCAAACAAACGATGGATTTGGGCCCAGATCTTTGGACTGGGGTGAATGTGTGACATTGATCCACATTCTGTCCATCACCTGTTTTGTTTGCAATTGCCGCCATAAGTGCGCTGGGGATGCTCAGAAGTGGGTCCCAGGCACTCCACACCACCACTGGAGTCAAGCTAGCCGGGCTGATGAGAGGTGTTACCTCGAAACCGGTCCGGTCCTCGGATGCTTGATTCCGTTCTGGGAAGGACATGGCTTTTGTAGTTCGGACTGGACTGTTCCCATGGGGCACAGGGTCAGAGATGATTTGCATATCGCCATTGTCTAACCCAGGGTGGTGTGGAGTGCAAAAAAACGATGGATTTGGGCCCAGATCTTTGGACTGGGGTGAATGTGTGACATTGATCCACATTCTGTCCATCACCTGTTTTGTTTGCAATTGCCGCCATAAGTGCGCTGGGGATGCTCAGACGTGGGTCCCAGGCACTCCACACCACTGGAGTCAAGCTAGCCGGGCTGATGAGAGGTGTTACCTCGAAACCGGTCCGGTCCTCGGATGCTTGATTCCGTTCTGGGAAGGACATTGCCTTTGTAGTTCCGACTGGACTGTTCCCATGGGGCACAGGGTCAGAGCTGATTTGCATATCGACATTGTCTAACCCAGGGTGGTGTGGAGTGCAAAAAAACGATGGATTTGGGCCCAGATCTTTGGACTGGGGTGAATGTGTGACATTGATCCACATTCTGTCCATCACCTGTTTTGTTTGCAATTGCCGCCATAAGTGCGCTGGGGATGCTCAGACGTGGGTCCCAGGCACTCCACACCACTGGAGTCAAGCTAGCTGGGCTGATGAGAGGTGTTACCTCGAAACCGGTCCGGTCCTCGGATGCTTGATTCCGTTCTGGGAAGGACATGGCTTTTGTAGTTCGGACTGGACTGTTCCCATGGGGCACAGGGTCAGAGCTGATTTGCATATCGCCATTGTCTAACCCAGGGTGGTGTGGAGTGCAAAAAAACGATGGATTTGGGCCCAGATCTTTGGACTGGGGTGAATGTGTGACATTGATCCATATTCTGTCCATCACCTGTTTTGTTTGCAATTGCCGCCATAAGTGCGCTGGGGATGCTCAGACGTGGGTCCCAGGCACTCCACACCACTGGAGTCAAGCTAGCCAGGCTGATGAGAGGTGTTACCTCGAAACCGGTCCGGTCCTCGGATGCTTGATTCCGTTCTGGGAAGGACATGGCTTTTGTAGTTCGGACTGGACTGTTCCCATGGGGCACAGTGTCAGAGCTGATTTGCCTATCGCCATTGTCTAACCCAGGGTGGTGTGGAGTGCAAACAAACAATGGATTTGGGCCCAGATCTTTGGACTGGGGTGAATGTGTGACATTGATCCACATTCTGTCCATCACCTGTTTTGTTTGCAATTGCCGCCATAAGTGCGCTGGGGATGCTCAGAAGTGGGTCCCAGGCACTCCACACCACTGGAGTCAAGCTAGCCGGGCTCATGAGAGGTGTTACCTCGAAACCGGTCCGGTCCTCGGATGCTTGATTCCGTTCTGGGAAGGACATGGCTTTTGTAGTTCGGACTGGACTGTTCCCATGGGGCACAGGGTCAGAGCTGATTTGCATATCGCCATTGTCTAACCCAGGGTGGTGTGGAGTGCAAAAAAACGATGGATTTGGGCCCAGATCTTTGGACTGGGGTGAATGTGTGACATTGATCCACATTCTGTCCATCACCTGTTTTGTTTGCAATTGCCGCCATAAGTGCGCTGGGGATGCTCAGACGTGGGTCCCAGGCACTCCACACCACTGGAGTCAAGCTAGCCGGGCTGATGAGAGGTGTTACCTCGAAACCGGTCCGGTCCTCAGATGCTTGATTCCGTTCTGGGAAGGACATTGCTTTTGTAGTTCGGACTGGACTGTTCCCATGGGGCACAGGGTCAGAGCTGATTTGCATATCGCCATTGTCTAACCCAGGGTGGTGTGGAGTGCAAAAAAACGATGGATTTGGGCCCAGATCTTTGGACTGGGGTGAATGTGTGACATTGATCCACATTCTGTCCATCACCTGTTTTGTTTGCAATTGCCACCATAAGTGCGCTGGGGATGCTCAGACGTGGGTCCCAGGCACTCCACACCACTGGAATTAAGCTAGCCGGGCTGATGAGAGGTGTTACCTCGAAACCGGTCCGGTCCTCGGATGCTTGATTCCGTTCTGGGAAGGACATGGCTTTTGTAGTTCGGACTGGACTGTTCCCATGGGGCACAGGGTCAGAGCTGATTTGCATATCGCCATTGTCTAACCCAGGGTGGTGTGGAGTGCAAAAAAACGATGGATTTGGGCCCAGATCTTTGGACTGGGGTGAATGTGTGACATTGATCCACATTCTGTCCATCACCTGTTTTGTTTGCAATTGCCGCCATAAGTGCGCTGGGGATGCTCAGACGTGGGTCCCAGGCACTCCACACCACTGGAGTTAAGCTAGCCAGGCTGATGAGAGGTGTTACCTCGAAACCGGTCCGGTCCTCGGATGCTTGATTCCGTTCTGGGAAGGACATGGCTTTTGTAGTTCGGACTGGACTGTTCCCATGGGGCACAGGGTCAGAGCTGATTTGCATATCGCCATTGTCTAACCCAGGGTGGTGTGGAGTGCAAAAAAACGATGGATTTGGGCCCAGATCTTTGGACTGGGGTGAATTTGTGACATTGAGCCACATTCTGTCCATCACCTGTTTTGTTTGCAATTGCCGCCATAAGTGCGCTGGGTATGCTCAGACGTGGGTCCCAGGCACTCCACACCACTGGAGTCAAGCTAGCCGGGCTGATGAGAGGTGTTACCTCGAAACCGGTCCGGTCCTCGGATGCTTGATTCCGTTCTGGGAAGGACATGGCTTTTGTAGTTCGGACTGGACTGTTCCCATGGGGCACAGGGTCAGAGCTGATTTGCATATCGCCATTGTCTAACCCAGGGTGGTGTGGAGTGCAAACAAACGATGGATTTGGGCCCAGATCTTTGGACTTAGGTGAATGTGTGACATTGATCCACATTCTGTCCATCACCTGTTTTGTTTGCAATTGCCGCCATAAGTGCGCTGGGGATGCTCAGAAGGGGGTCCCAGGCACTCCACACCACCACTGGAGTCAAGCTAGCCGGGCTGATGAGAGGTGTTACCTCGAAACCGGTCCGGTCCTCGGATGCTTGATCCCGTTCTGGGAAGGACATGGCTTTTGTAGTTCGGACTGGACTGTTCCCATGGGGCACAGGGTCAGAGCTGATTTGCATATCGCCATTGTCTAACCCAGGGTGGTGTGGAGTGCAAAAAAACGATGGATTTGGGCCCAGATCTTTGGACTGGGGTGAATGTGTGACATTGATCCACATTCTGTCCATCACCTGTTTTGTTTGCAATTGCCGCCATAAGTGCGCTGGGGATGCTCAGACGTGGGTCCCAGGCACTCCACACCACTGGAGTCAAGCTAGCCGGGCTGATGAGAGGTGTTACCTCGAAACCGGTCCGGTCCTCGGATGGTTGATTCCGTTCTGGGAAGGACATTGCTTTTGTAGTTCGGACTGGACTGTTCCCATGGGGCACAGGGTCAGAGCTGATTTGCATATCGACATTGTCTAACCCAGGGTGGTGTGGAGTGCAAAAAAACGATGGATTTGGGCCCAGATCTTTGGACTGGGGTGAATGTGTGACATTGATCCACATTCTGTCCATCACCTGTTTTGTTTGCAATTGCCGCCATAAGTGCGCTGGGGATGCTCAGACGTGGGTCCCAGGCACTCCACACCACTGGAGTCAAGCTAGCCGGGCTGATGAGAGGTGTTACCTCGAAACCGGTCCGGTCCTCGGATGCTTGATTCCGTTCTGGGAAGGACATGGCTTTTGTAGTTCGGACTGGACTGTTCCCATGGGGCACAGGGTCAGAGCTGATTTGCATATCGCCATTGTCTAACCCAGGGTGGTGTGGAGTGCAAAAAAACAATGGATTTGGGCCCAGATCTTTGGACTGGGGTGAATGTGTGACATTGATCCACATTCTGTCCATCACCTGTTTTGTTTGCAATTGCCGCCATGAGTGCGCTGGGGATGCTCAGACGTGGGTCCCAGGCACTCCACACCACTGGAGTCAAGCTAGCCAGGCTGATGAGAGGTGTTACCTCGAAACCGGTCCGGTCCTCGGATGCTTGATTCCGTTCTGGGAAGGACATGGCTTTTGTAGTTCGGACTGGACTGTTCCCATGGGGCACCGTGTCAGAGCTGATTTGCCTATCGCCATTGTCTAACCCAGGGTGGTGTGGAGTGCAAACAAACGATGGATTTGGGCCCAGATCTTTGGACTGGGGTGAATGTGTGACATTGATCCACATTCTGTCCATCACCTGTTTTGTTTGCAATTGCCGCCATAAGTGCGCTGGGGATGCTCAGAAGTGGGTCCCAGGCACTCCACACCACTGGAGTCAAGCTAGCCGGGCTCATGAGAGGTGTTACCTCGAAACCGGTCCGGTCCTCGGATGCTTGATTCCGTTCTGGGAAGGACATGGCTTTTGTAGTTCGGACCGGACTGTTCCCATGGGGCACAGGGTCAGAGCTGATTTGCATATCGCCATTGTCTAACCCAGGGTGGTGTGGAGTGCAAAAAAACGATGGATTTGGGCCCAGATCTTTGGACTGGGGTGAATGTGTGACATTGATCCACATTCTGTCCATCACCTGTTTTGTTTGCAATTGCCGCCATAAGTGCGCTGGGGATGCTCAGACGTGGGTCCCAGGCACTCCACACCACTGGAATTAAGCTAGCCGGGCTGATGAGAGGTGTTACCTCGAAACCGGTCCGGTTCTCGGATGCTTGATTCCGTTCTGGGAAGGACATGGCTTTTGTAGTTCGGACTGGACTGTTCCCATGGGGCACAGGGTCAGAGCTGATTTGCATATCGCCATTGTTTAACCCAGGGTGGTGTGGTGTGCAAAAAAACGATGGATTTGGGCCCAGATCTTTGGACTGGGGTGTATGTGTGACATTGATCCACATTCTGTCCATCACCTGTTTTGTTTGCAATTGCCGCCATAAGTGCGCTGGGGATGCTCAGACGTTGGTCCCAGGCACTCCACACCACTGGAGTTAAGCTAGCCAGGCTGATGAGAGGTGTTACCTCGAAACCGGTCCGGTCCTCGGATGCTTGATTCCGTTCTGGGAAGGACATGGCTTTTGTAGTTCGGACTGGACTGTTCCCATGGGGCACAGTGTCAGAGCTGATTTGCCTATCGCCATTGTCTAACCCAGGGTGGTGTGGAGTGCAAAAAAACGATGGATTTGGGCCCAGATCTTTGGACTGGGGTGAATGTGTGACATTGATCCACATTCTGTCCATCACCTGTTTTGTTTGCAATTGCCGCCATAAGTGCACTGGGGATGCTCAGACGTGGGTCCCAGGCACTCCACACCACTGGAGTCAAGCTAGCCGGGCTGATGAGAAGTGTTACCTCGAAACCGGTCCTCGGATGCTTGATTCCGTTCTGGGAAGGACATGGCTTTTGTAGTTCGGACTGGACTGTTCCCATGCGGCACAGGGTCAGAGCTGATTTGCATATCGCCATTGTCTAACCCAGGGTGGTGTGGAGTGCAAAAAAACGATGGATTTGGGCCCAGATCTTTGGACTGGGGTGAATTTGTGACATTGAGCCACATTCTGTCCATCACCTGTTTTGTTTGCAATTGCCGCCATAAGTGCTCTGGGGATGCTCAGACGTGGGTCCCAGGCACTCTACACCACAGGAGTCAAGCTAGCCGGGCTGATGAGAGGTGTTACCTCGAAACCGGTCCGGTCCTCGGATGCTTGATTCCGTTCTGGGAAGGACATGGCTTTTGTAGTTCGGATGGGGCACAGGGTCAGAGCTGATTTGCATATCGCCATTGTCTAACCCAGGGTGGTGTGGAGTGCAAAAAAACGATGGATTTGGGCCCAGATCTTTGGACTGGGGTGAATGTGTGACATTGATCCACATTCTGTCCATCACCTGTTTTGTTTGCAATTGCCGCCATAAGTGTGCTGGGGATGCTCAGACGTGGGTCCCAGGCACTCCACACCACTGGAGTCAAGCTAGCCGGGCTGATGAGAGGTGTTACCTCGAAACCGGTCCGGTCCTCGGATGCTTGATTCCGTTCTGGGAAGGACATGGCTTTTGTAGTTCGGACTGGACTGTTCCCATGGGGCACAGGGTCACAGCTGATTTGCATATCGCCATTGTCTAACCCAGGGTGGTGTGGAGTGCAAAAAAACGATGGATTTGGGCCCAGATCTTTTGACTGGGTTGAATGTGTGACATTGATCCACATTCGGTCCATCACCTGTTTTGTTTGCAATTGCCGCCATAAGTGTGCTGGGGATGCTCAGACGTGGATCCCAGGCACTCCACACCACTGGAGTCAAGCTAGCCAGGCTGATGAGAGGTGTTACCTCGAAACCGGTCCGGTGTTCGGATGCTTGATTCCGTTCTGGGAAGGACATGGCTTTTGTAGTTCGGACTGGACTGTTCCCATGGAGCACAGGGTCAGAGCTGATTTGCATATCGCCATTGTCTAACCCAGGGTGGTGTGGAGTGCAAAAAAACAATGGATTTGGGCCCAGATCTTTGGACTGGGGTGAATGTGTGACATTGATCCACATTCTGTCCATCACCTGTTTTGTTTGCAATTGCCGCCATAAGTGCGCTGGGGATGCTCAGACGTGGGTCCCAGGCACTCCACACCACTGGAGTCAAGCTAGCCGGGCTGATGAGAGGTGTTACCTCGAAACCGGTCCGGTCCGCGGATGCTTGATTCCGTTCTGGGAAGGACATGGCTTTTGTAGTTCGGACTGGACTGTTCCCATGGGGCACAGGGTAAGAGCTGATTTGCATATCGCCATTGTCTAACCCAGGGTGGTGTGGAGTGCAAACAAACGATGGATTTGGGCCCAGATCTTTGGACTGGGGTGAATGTGTGACATTGATCCACATTCTGTCCATCACCTGTTTTGTTTGCAATTGCCGCCATAAGTGCGCTGGGGATGCTCAGAAGTGGGTCCCAGGCACTCCACACCACTGGAGTCAAGCTAGCCGGGCTGATGAGAGGTGTTACCTCGAAACCGGTCCGGTCCTCGGATGCTTGATTCCGTTCTGGGAAGGACATGGCTTTTGTAGTTCGGACTGGACTGTTCCCATGGGGCACAGGGTCAGAGCTGATTTGCATATCGCCATTGTCTAACCCAGGGTGGTGTGGAGTGCAAAAAAACGATGGATTTGGGCCCAGATCTTTGGACTGGGGTGAATGTGTGACATTGATCCACATTCTGTCCATCACCTGTTTTGTTTGCAATTGCCGCCATAAGTGCGCTGGGGATGCTCAGACGTGGGTCCCAGGCACTCCACACCACTGGAGTCAAGCTAGCCGGGCTGATGAGAGGTGTTACCTCGAAACCGGTCCGGTGCTCGGATGCTTGATTCCGTTCTGGGAAGGACATTGCTTTTGTAGTTCGGACTGGACTGTTCCCATGGGGCACAGGGTCAGAGCTGATTTGCATATCGCCATTGTCTAACCCAGGGTGGTGTGGAGTGCAAAAAAACGATGGATTTGGGCCCAGATCTTTGGACTGGGGTGAATGTGTGACATTGATCCACATTCTGTCCATCACCTGTTTTGTTTGCAATTGCCGCCATAAGTGCGCTGGGGATGCTCAGACGTGGGTCCCAGGCACTCCACACCACTGGAGTCAAGCTACCCGGGCTGATGAGGTGTTACCTCGAAACCGGTCCGGTCCTCGGATGCTTGATTCCGTTCTGGCAAGGACATGGCTTTTGTAGTTCGGACTGGACTGTTCCCATGGGGCACAGGGTCAGAGCTGATTTGCATATCGCCATTGTCTAACCCAGGGTGGTGTGGAGTGCAAAAAACCGATGGATTTGGGCCCAGATCTTTGGACTGGGGTGAATGTGTGACATTGATCCACATTCTGTCCATCACCTGTTTTGTTTGCAATTGCCACCATAAGTGCGCTGGGGATGCTCAGACGTGTGTCCCAGGCACTCCACACCACTGGAGTCAAGCTAGCCAGGCTGATGAGAGGTGTTACCTCGAAACCGGTCCGGTCCTCGGATGCTTGATTCCGTTCTGGGAAGGACATGGCTTTTGTAGTTCGGACTGGACTGTTCCCATGGGGCACAGTGTCAGAGCTGATTTGCCTATCGCCATTGTCTAACCCAGGGTGGTGTGGAGTGCAAACAAACGATGGATTTGGGCCCAGATCTTTGGACTGGGGTGAATGTGTGACATTGATCCACATTCTGTCCATCACCTGTTTTGTTTGCAATTGCCGCCATAAGTGCGCTGGGGATGCTCAGAAGTGGGTCCCAGGCACTCCACACCACTGGAGTCAAGCTAGCCGGGCTGATGAGAGGTATTACCTCGAAACCGGTCCGGTCCTCGGATGCTTGATTCCGTTCTGGGAAGGACATGGCTTTTGTAGTTCGGACTGGACTGTTCCCATGGGGCACAGGGTCAGAGCTGATTTGCATATCGCCATTGTCTAACCCAGGGTGGTGTGGAGTGCAAAAAAACGATGGATTTGGGCCCAGATCTTTGGACTGGGGTGAATGTGTGACATTGATCTACATTCTGTCCATCACCTGTTTTGTTTGCAATTGCCGCCATAAGTGCGCTGGGGATGCTCAGACGTGGGTCCCAGGCACTCCACACCACTGGAGTCAAGCTAGCCAGGCTGATGAGAGGTGTTACCTCGAAACCGGTCCGGTGTTCGGATGCTTGATTCCGTTCTGGGAAGGACATGGCTTTTGTAGTTCGGACTGGACTGTTCCCATGGGGCACAGGGTCAGAGCTGATTTGCATATCGCCATTGTCTAACCCAGGGTGGTGTGGAGTGCAAAAAAACGATGGATTTGGGCCCAGATCTTTGGACTGGGGTGAATGTGTGACATTGATCCACATTCTGTCCATCACCTGTTTTGTTTGCAATTGCCGCCATAAGTGCGCTGGGGATGCTCAGACGTGGGTCCCAGGCACTCCACACCACTGGAGTCAAGCTAGCCGGGCTGATGAGAGGTGTTACCTCGAAACCGGTCCGGTCCTCGGATGCTTGATTCCGTTCTGGGAAGGACATGGCTTTTGTAGCTCGGACTGGACTGTTCCCATGGGGCACAGTGTCAGAGCTGATTTGCATATCGCCATTGTCTAACCCAGGGTGGTGTGGAGTGCAAAAAAACGATGGATTTGGGCCCAGATCTTTGGACTGGGGTGAATGTGTGACATTGATCCACATTCTGTCCATCACCTGTTTTGTTTGCAATTGCCGCCATAAGTGCACTGGGGATGCTCAGACGTGGGTCCCAGGCACTCCACACCACTGGAGTCAAGCTAGCCGGGCTGATGAGAGGTGTTACCTCGAAACCGGTCCGGTCCTCGGATGCTTGATTCCGTTCTGGGAAGGACATGGCTTTTGTAGTTCGGACTGGACTGTTCCCATGGGGCACAGGGTCAGAGCTGATTTGCATATCGCCATTGTCTAACCCAGGGTGGTGTGGAGTGCAAAAAAACGATGGATTTGGGCCCAGATCTTTGGACTGGGGTGAATGTGTGACATTGATCCACATTCTGTCCATCACCTGTTTTGTTTGCAATTGCCGCCATAAGTGCACTGGGGATGCTCAGACGTGGGTCCCAGGCACTCCACACCACTGGAGTCACGCTAGCCGGGCTGATGAGAGGTGTTACCTCGAAACCGGTCCGGTCCTCGGATGCTTGATTCCGTTCTGGGAAGGACATGGCTTTTGTAGTTCGGACTGGACTGTTCCCATGGGGCACAGGGTCAGAGCTGATTTGCATATCGCCATTGTCTAACCCAGGGTGGTGTGGAGTGCAAAAAAACGATGGATTTGGGCCCAGATCTTTGGACTGGGGTGAATGTGTGACATTGATCCATTTTCTGTCCATCACCTGTTTTGTTTACATTAGTAATTCAAAGCACCTATTTCTTTAAAGTACAATTTAGATTAAAAAAAAAAGATAAGGAACACCAGTGTTAATAAAACGAGCGGGCAGTCCAGTTGATTGACTTACGTTTTACTCTTGTAAATATTTCAGTGCAAAGTGTGGTAAGGTGCAATGACCACAAAGAGGAACAGAGGCTCACTGCCTAGCCTGCTCTCTTCGAATTAATTTAAGCAAACTTTTAAGCAGTGCATGAATTGTATTCGCAAAGGAATTACAACTGTTGTGGGGAAATTCTTGAACTGCTAAGCTGGGAAGATACGTTTATTCATCTGTACAGCAGTCTGTCTCAATAAATACTGTTTCAATCCAGTCACCAACTCTGAGCAGTGTTTTCTGCTTTGCACAACTGTGTCCCGTAGTTACAGCTATCTCAGCTCCTGTTTCCTCTGTTTCACTGCTACTTTCCTGGCACTTTTTATTTTGTTGCGGTCTCATTTTCTTTGTGCAATAGTCTCTCTCAATTAAGGCTCTCTCATCTTCAATTCTCCTAACACTGCAGTCGACTGACAGTTATACACCCATGGCAGGCTCTTCTCTTCTTTGAATCATAAAAATAAGGGGGAGGTCGAAGTATATGCTAGCTCCACCCTCCTAAATGCAATGGTAAACCTGAAAACCCGAGATGCCGGGTGAAGAACCTAGCCAAAGGTGGAGCGGATTCTCACTCAATGTGAGTCAGGAAATCAGCAGGAAAGAAAATTTTCTTTCTTGAGTCCCCTCACTCACCAGGGTTTCCCCCTTGGTGACATGCCTCATCATAGGGGCCATCTCAGTCCTCTACGAACTGAGACGTGCTGCGACTTGCAGAATTACGTAGGAGCACTTTAGTGAAGACTATGTGTGGTGCAAAAGTGTAGTGGAGTGGACACAGGTAAGTTAAAAATACTTAGCTAGTGGGTGAAATATTCTATTCTTGCTCCTAGTTGGTATGTCTAAAAACGGGGTAAGATATTGGAAAAACCTAGCTATAATGGGTTAGGAATCCCTAGTATATAACAACATGTTTCGAGCATTCCCCAGAGCTCTTCGTCAGGACTACACAGGGACCAGCCCTGTGAATGCCACTTCTAAAAGACCTATATTCACGTAATCAAAGGAAATGAAAAATGAGACTGCGCTACAACTAATAGGCATGCATTAATACATACGATCAAGCATTGTCACGTAGTATTTATAAGGTAGCAAAATTGTGCCCCATGGTCTTGGGGGGGATGAGGGTTCTCGTGTTCATAATTTTGGCGGGAGTTCTCCTCACGGTAGTTCACCTAGTTGGGTCCCCTGCGGTCTGGAGGGGAACCAACTAGGTGACATACCCTAGATCCTATCTGTTTATTGCCGACTGCAGAGCCACCTGGGATCCTATCTATTATCTGCCCTTGCGAGGTGTCATCCTCGAGGCAGAGACGGGGTCCTTCATTCGCAACCATCAGGTGAGGGGTGGATTCATCCCTAGAGGTTTCTTGGCTACAGATACATTTAGAGATTCGCATATACATAAACACCTACACATCCAGACTAGGCTAGGTACACTTAGGCAAACAACTTAAGGCGCACATTTTAGGAATATGCAAGTGCTACTATTTTTATCTGAAGTGCTTATGTTCATCTCATTAGCACTATGGTAGAAATGTAGCTACGATTTACTATATTGGTACTAGCAATCTCTTTCATATGCTTCTGTCTCCTAATTGTTGCAGCACATATGTTTTAAACAAGGCTGACACTGGACCAATAGATTCTTATTGAAAAGTTGTAATCGGCATCCTGTGTATTTCCTGAGAGAAAGCAAGCAAGAGTGTCTGGGCGAAACATATTGCACTGCTTACCACGATCCCTGAGAAATCAGGTTTGTCATGTTCAGTTGTTGCCAGAGACTACTATGCACCACTGTTGGGGATGGTAGTGGCACTGTAGAGCTAGCTCGTCTATTGGATGACATATCCTGTGGGGGAGTTCGAAAGCAGTTAGGACACTAGGCCCTCAGTTTAGGTCATCCAAAACGCGCAGGTCCTTGGGATTCCTAGGTACTACACGACACATGAAACAATCTAGACTTGATAGAACCTGTTTCATGAGGTCATTCCTCTAGGGGTTCAGTGGCTTCCTAAAAGTTTGCAACAACAGAACATTCCGAGAGCTGCTAATTGGTTTCAGCTTCCACTTTCATAACTTTCCTTTGCAAACCACTTGTTCTTTTTTTTCTGTGAATAAGCGGCTTTAAAATAGCACCATGGTAGTCTCCAGTCTTGCAAGATAATCTTGGTGTTCTCATTGTAAATGATGGAAAGACCTAATTTCATTAAATACACTTAGTCAGCTATCTTTAATTTTGTGGATAGTGGTTTGACTCTCTTTTATATGTATTGTCCCTCCCTAATTAGTTCTCTGATGCAGTGGTTCTTAGCCTGAGGTCCAAGGACCCCAAGGGGTCTGCGACGCCTACTCAGGAGGTCTGCAATAGTTTTTACAAAATTAAATAATATTAAAATTAATATATAAAAATGAATAAAGTATGTTTGAATGAAGAAGCAAAACAGAAAATTGTGAACCCTTTTCAATATTTGATTATATATCATTGGACGAGGGAGGAAAGCTTGTACTGCTTGCACTTAGTTCCAGTTCCATTTGACGAGTCAGTGGTTCTCTGCCTCGGCAAAGAGCAGCGGGAGCATGGCTGCGACCCAGAAAGACAGAGAGGCAGCGAAGCGGTGAGGATAGCGGCAGGAGGGGCAGCAGGCAGCGGCAAGCAGCATAGAGTGTAGTTCGGCAGTGTGTTGAGGCTCCGCAGGAGATATTTCTAGGAGTACTCAGAATAGCCAATACCATCATTTCTGCTCTCTGCAGCCGCCGCTGCCGTTCATTGATTGACGATGCGGGTGTCGCGCTCTACATTGCACCCGTGCTAGCTAGAGCCTGCTGGCTTCGGGATCTGGAGCCGCATTATGAGAAAGAGGCGGACTTGCTTCCAGGAGCCACTTAAGTGAGCAACTCGAGCGAGTGAATATGGTGAGGAATTCATTTTAGTTGTTTAATTTTCTTGAGTAAATCTGCTTCTATCTACCACCGACGCTCGCAGCTTGCCATTTCTTTGACTGCCCTCACCTGTGCTTGGTTGGATTTTGGTCTAGAGCCTGGGTCTGGCACTTGGAGCTGATTTGTGAGGATGAAGGAAGAGAGCGGCCACCAATAGCTGATGGCTTCTGACCGAGAGCACGTGTGGACCGCAGAGGTGGCCCGACAAGGTTCGGGTGTGTGAGAAGGTGGCCTGATATGCAGTGGTCACTATTCTAGTGAACACTATGTATCAGTCCAGCAACCCTTATTGATGATTGGTTGTAAGTCAACCTTATAGACCAGCTATCCTAGTAGCGTGGATACGAGCAGTCTAAGGCTAAAGACTCGAGAGGGCGTGTTAAGCCAGCTGTTATACCACATATACCCCTTGAACACCAAGTGAAAGGACACCACACAAGTGTTATGAAAATAAACAGTTATTTATTAAAGATCACAACAGCCCTGTACTCTTTATGAGGACAGGGTACTAAGCACAAACCAAAACTCTTACAAAAATACTTAAGTTAGCACAGTATATACAAATGCCCGAGGGGCACGGAAAACCATATACTAGAAAAGTGGAATGCGAAATTACTAGCAGGTAAGTACAGTACTAATAGGCTGAGGAATCGCTAGGACTTAACTATAGAACCTTCAGATTACTTATAGGAGGCCTAGGGGACTCGGGTGCAGTGTGTGCACTCTCACGCGAGATGCGGGACAAAGTCTATGGTAGCTAGTAATTGCAAAGTTAGTGTTCTCGGGCGAACCCGACCTGGTAGGGAGAAAACGAAAGTAGATTCTGACCCTTGGATAGTGAGGCTATGCTGGGGCACCGAAATGCCGAAGTTACCTAGCCCAGGGGCTGCAGCTGCATAGGACTCAAAAGACGTCGGGAATCCTCGTTGACGGACCAGGAGCCTGGAAGAAAGAAGTTGCTGGCAGGCGACCAGTGAAGAAAGTTCGGTGGATCCAAGCCTGGATCGATGGAAGATGACACCTGAAAGCAGAGGGGACCAAGTTCGAGACTACTAGCCAGTAGTCAGTGGGCACCAGGAGGGCACCGGGTGGTAGCCACCTCGACAAGGCGTGTGGGTGACGCTGGGCTCGGAGATCTCACGGACCAGGAGGCGTTGTCGGCGACCAGGAAGGAGGATCGAGCTGTCCCACGAAGATAGAAGCTGTCGGCGTCGCTGGACCCAGGATTGGGCAACAAAGCCTTGGCAAATTCAAGCCCACGCGGTGGACCTAAAATGGCGTCTGGAGTGGACCAGGAGGGTCCGGGGTGCCTCTCTTGAAGAAGGAAGCAAGGGCCAGTCTGGAGCAACCAGACCAGCAGCAGTGATGTCGTCGGGCGTCGTTCAGAAGGCCACAAGCCAGCCGGCTAGTAGCCAAACAACGCGGTGCACAGCAAACAGCAGAAGGGCCCCACGCAGATCGTGGAGATGCAGGGAGGCTGATCTTGGGTGCTGGTGCTGCGCAGGGTTGGGGCTTCTCGGACCCCAAAGCACTCACCAGTGGAAGACTCGGTGGGCTTGTTACGAAGAAGTCGTGCAGTCTTGGCGATCGTCGGTCCCTCGAGGTCTCGTCGCACTCACGGTTCTCAGCTTTGCTGTAGAGGTGAGTAGAGGTCAGAGGTGCCAGGGAAGCCGGGTCTCGTCGAGCTGGGTCGTCGGATTCGTGAAGAAGGACTTGCAGCAGACCGCAGTGTTCTTAGGATGGTGCCCGCTTGATGCAGGGTGACTACTCCTTAGCCACAAGGGAGAATCTTGAGGAAGAAATCTTGAAGTCCTTTCGAAGAAAGTCGTGTCTTGATTCCAAAGATGATCTAATTTGAACAGGGGGCCCGCTCCCATCTTTATACTAAAAAAGGGGGCTGACCCGGTGACTAGGTCCTGCCTATGGGTGGGACTAGGTGGGGGGTGGTTACACCCCTCAGCCATGCCGGACTTCCCCAGGCCAGGGGCTGGTGTGCCCCTGGAACTGGTTCAGACCGGCCTATGCGTAGTGAGCACCGGAGTGCCACTCAGCAGTCACCTTCCTGAAAAGCCCTGCCTACCCAGGATACACAAAACCATGTCTGGGACGGTGCTAGCACCGCCCCTGACAGGAAACCCTTTGTCCAGGCTCCCCTCGCTGGAAGGACTCCCAGCTGCAGGGGGTCAGACTCGTGTCTGTGGTGGCAGCATCCATTTTGTGGAGCTGAGGCTTCAGTTAACTTTAACCGGGGTTCACAGTTACATACATGTCGTGTCCCTCTAGAAGGGTGGAATGCTAACCCCGTCGCCAGAATTTGCGAGGGGTTAGTATTCCAATTCGTATGACACCTTACTTGACATGTTTTGATAAAGCAATACCAAAGTTAGCATTTAACCGCAAGGATTATAATGCACTTAAGAGTATATGGTATGCGATATCATGGAACAGCTATTAGGACTTGGTTCCGCAAGCTGCAGACAGGCTCAGCTCATGCCAGAGCACCATCTCACACGATTCCAAGCACTCTGCCTTCAGGATTGTCAAGGCCTGCCATAGGAGTGACTGATAGGAACCCGTGTGTCCATTTTAGGGTTAGGTATAGGTATACTACACCTACAGCAAAGTGTGGTTACACGACTTTGCCCCAGCTGTCGTGCAGCCAGTTGTGTCAAATTTAGGAGGCCAGCCAGGGGTGGCATAATACATGCTGCAGCCCCTGGCAGCCCTGGGTACACCTATGCCCTGAGTTACAGGGTCTGATAAGGTGGCCCAGTACCAATTGGTAAATGCACCTAGGGTACATGTCGTAATTTAGAAAGAGAACAGCCAGGCTGTGGGTCTGATTGGCAGGCCCACAGCCAGAGAAAGTCGTAAACCAGTGAAACAAAAGCAAAAAATCTGGGTGATCATAGGATTGCAGACCCTACTCTCCTACATGACCCCCCCCCAAACTTTGGGACAATAAGCTAACCTTGACCAGGTGAGTCTTCTTGTTCTAAGTGGAAATATCTGGAGAGTCCATCGGCATTGCCATGATCAGTACCAGGTCTATGTTCCACTGTAAAGTCCATCCCCTGTAGGGAAATGGACCACCTAAGCAGTTTGGGGTTTTCACCCTTCATCTGATTTAGCCACAAGAGGGGCTTATGGTCGGTCTGAATCTTGAAGTGAGTGCCAAACAAGTATGGCCTCAGCTTCTTCAGGGCCCAAACCACAGCAAAGGCCTCCCTCTCAATAGCTGACCAATTCTTCTCTCTGGGGGTCAGCCTTCTGCTTATAAAAGCAATGGGCTGGTCTCGACCATCAAAATTCAGTTGAGAAAGAACAGCTCCCACACCCAACTCAGAAGCATCTGTTTGGACAATGAATGGTTTGGAGTAGTCTGGACTCTTAAGGATAGGTGCTGTGCACATGGCCTGCTTTAGGTCATCGAATGCTTTTTGACAGCCTGCTGTCCACTGAACCTTTTTTGGCATTTTCTTACTTGTCAGTTCATTTGATGGTGTCACAATTGAACCATAGTTCCTGACAAACTTCCTATAGTAACCAGTCAGGCCCAAGAAAGCTCGAACCTGAGTCTGGGTGGTTGGAGGAGCCCAGTCCCTGATTGACTGTATTTTGCTCTCCAGTGGTTGAACCTGGCCTCCACCTACAAGGTGGCCCAGGTATACAACCTGTGTCTACCCTATCTGGCACTTGGTGGCCTTGATAGTGAGGCCTGCTGCTTGCAGAGCCTCTAACACTTTCCTCAGGTGGACCAGGTGATCCTCCCAGGTGGAGCTAAAGACAGCAATATCATCTAGATATGCTGCACAGAAGTCATCCAGCCCAGTAAGGACTTGATTCACCAACCTTTGGAAGGTGGCAGGTGCATTTTTCAGACCAAAGGGCATTACCACAAATTGATAATGCCCACCAGGGGTTGAAAATGCTGTCTTGGGCTTGGCATCCTCAGCTAACCTGATTTGCCAATACCCAGCTGTTAAGTCAAATGTGCTTAAGTAGTTGGCAGAAGCCAATCTATCTATCAGCTCATCTGCCCTTGGTATTGGGTGGGCATCAGTCTTAGTGACTGCATTGAGACCCCTGTAGTCTACGCAAAATCTCATCTCTCTCTTACCACCCTGGGTGTGAGGCTTTGGCACTAGAACTACTGGACTAGCCCAAGGGCTATCTGAGGGTTCAATGACTCCCAACTCCAACATTTTCTGCACTTCAGTTTTTATGCAGTCTCTAACATGATCAGGCTGCCTGTAGATTTTACTCTTAACAGGTAGGCTGTCACCAGTGTCAACCTCATGGGTGCACCAATTGGTCTGACTGGGTGTCAGAGAGAACATATGTCTGAAAGACTGAAGAACCTGTTTACAGTCTTTCTGTTGATGCTCAGAGAGGCTGCCACAAAAGACAACACCATCTACTGACCCATCATCAGGATTCTGAGTGAGCAGGTCTGGGAGAGGGTCACTCTCTTCCTCCTGTCCCTCATCTATGGCCATGAGCAAGCTCATGTCCTTCCTGTCGACATATGCTTTGAGCCTGTTGACATGGAGCACCCTGTGGGGGCTCCTGGGAGTTCCAAGGTCCACCAGGTAGGTGACCTCTCCCTTTTGCTCAAGAATTGTGTGGGGCCCAGACCATTTGTCTTTGAGTGCTGCTGGGGCCACTGGCTCCAACACCCACACCTTCTGTCCAGGCTGATAAACAGTCAGGACAGCCTTTTGGTCATGCCAAGCTTTTTGAAGTTCTTGACTGGCCTTAAGGTTTTCTGATGCCTTCTCCATATACTCAGCCATCCTGGAGCGGAGACCAAGTACATAGTCCACTATGCTGGTTGCAGGCTTTTTGAGAGGTCTCTCCCATCCTTCCTTCACCAAACACAGGGGGCCTCTCACAGGATGCCCATACAAAAGTTCAAAAGGGCTGTAGCCAACCCCCTTTTGTGGGACCTCTCTGTAAGCAAACAGAAGGCAGGGAATCAGGACATCCCATCTACCCCTGAGCTTTTCAGGTAGTCCATGAATCATCCCTTTTAGGGTCCTGTTGAACCTTTCAACAAGCCCATTGCATTGTGGATGATAGGGTGTAGTGAATTTGTAATTGACACCACATTCCTTCCACATAGCAGTTAAGTAGCTTGACATGAAGTTTGCACCTCTGTCAGAGACAACCTCCTTAGGGAAGCCCACTCTGGAGAACACTCCAACTAGGGCCCTTGCCACTACAGGTGCTGTAGTGGTCCTAAGTGGAATAGCTTCAGGATACCTGGTGGCATGATCCACTACCACCAGTATAAACTTGTGCCCTGATGCTGTCTGGGGTTCCATTGGACCAACAATGTCAATCCCCACTCTTTCAAAGGGCACCCCCACCACAGGCATTGGTATAAGGGGGGCCTTTGTTGTGCCACCTGACTTACCACTGGCTTGGCAAGTGACACAGGAGCGACAAAACTCCTTGGTATCCTCATTCATGTGAGGCCAGTGAAAGTGTGAGACAAGCCTGTCCCAAGTCTTTGTCTGGCCTAAGTGACCTGCTAAGGGAATCTCATGGGCCAAGGTAAGTAGGAAACCTCTCTGAGACAAGGGTACAACCAGCCTCCTGGTCATGCCAGGCTTGGGGTCTCTTGACTCAGTGTACAGGAGTCCATCTTCCCAGTATACCTTGTGGGTACCTGTGGCGTTCCCAGCAGCCTCAGCAGCAGCCTGCTGTCTGAGGGGTTCAAGAGAAGGGCAGCTTAACTGGTCCTTCCCCAGATCTTCCCTTGAGGGTCCCCCTGAACCCAAGAATTCAACTTGATCAAGTTCAAACTCTCTGGGCTCAGTTTCCCTCAATTCCTGTAGGTCAGCCTCCTCTGAGACTTGATCCTCAACCTGGGGCAAGGGGGAAGGCACAGCCTTAACCCTGCTGCTCTTCTTCTTGGAAGGTGTCTGGTCCGTTGTTCCAGGATCCAGCACCTGTTCAGTGGGGCATTTCCTGACCTGTGACCTGGTCACAGCAAACACATGTGCTGGCAAGCCTAACATTTCCATGTGAGTCCTCTGCTCCACTTCTGACCACTGTGATGACTCCAAATCATTGCCCAACAAACAATCCACTGGGAGGTCTGAACTAACTACAACCTTCTTTTGGCCAGTTACCCCTCCCCAGGAGAAAGCTACAATTACCATACTGTGACTGGTAGTGACATTGCTTGCATTGGTCACCAGGAAATCTGTACCTGGCATGATCTGTCCAGGGTCCACAAAGTTAGGTGTCACCATGGTGACACTGGCACAAGTGTCCCTATAGGCCTGAGCCATTTTTCCATTTATGAAAGGTGTCTGTCTGTATTTGCCCAAACTATTGGGACTTATGTCAGGGGACATATCCATATCCCCTGTACTGACAAGGACAGCCTGAGTGAGTGTACTAGGGGGCACAGGTGCCTTAGGGGCTGCAGTGGCAGGAGTCTGCCCTCCTCCTTTCTTGGTGCACTCACTAAACCAGTGAGTTTTACTTTTACAGTATTGGCATTGGCACCACCTTTTAGATTGGCCTTCTTTCTTCTTTTGGGGAGCCTGACCCCCACCCTCTTTGGGTTGTTGGGGACCTGTCGAAGACTTCTGGTCATTTTGTTCCCCCTTAGAATCTTTACCCTTCTGGTCTGCTTTCTTCTGACCACCTTGATTCTGGCCCTGGTTCTGTTTAACTCTTGTTCTAACCCATCTGTCTGCCTTCTTTCCCAATTCTTGGGGAGAGGTCAGATCTGAGTCAACAAGATGCTGATGCAACAACTGGTTCTGACAATTGTTTAAAATTTGTTCTCTCATCATCAAATTGTACAATCCTTTATAATCAGTAACCTTACTGCCCAGCAACCAGCCCTCAAAAGCCTTAGTGGCACAATCTACAAAGTCAGACCAATCTTGAGACTGAGTTTGCTGGGTATCCCTGAACAGCACCCTGTACTGCTCAGTGGTTAGGCCAAACCCTTCAACCAGTGCATTTTTCAAGACTTGGTAACCATTAGCATCCTCCACTCTTGTAGTGAGGAGCTTGTCTCTACCTTTTCCTTCAAAGGAGAGCCACAAGATAGCTGCCCACTGACTTGGGGGAACACCATGCACAGTGCAGGCCCTCTCCAAAGCAGTAATCCATTTGTGGATGTCATCCCCTTGCTTAAAGGGGGGCACTATCTTACCAAGGTGTTTTGTATCAAAACTCTTTTCCCTATTGCTAGGTACAATGCTGCCACCAGTGGGGACTACCCCACTTAACTGTTGCTCTCTAGCAAAGGCAAGCCTTTCTTTGGCCAGGGCAAGTTCTTCCCTTTCAATCCTCAGATTGGCTGCCCTTTCCTTAGCTTCATACACTCTCCTCTGAGGGGATGTCATCCCTCTTTGAGAAGAGTTGTGAGAGCCATTCGTTTGAAGGGATCTGCCAGAGCCTCTTGATAGAGATCTGGCTCGTCCATTCCCAATGTTAAGCTGACCTGATAGTGGCCCCAGGGGTCCCCCAGTACCACTGTCATGTTTGCTTAAGTTGGACCTGCTTAGTCTGACGACTTCTACCTGTCCCTTATCTGCCTCATCCCCAGAGGGATCCTCATCCTCATCCTCCTCTACATCTTCATTCTCAGTTGAGAGGTGGATGAGGTCAGGGTCTCCTCTGGTTCCCTCAAGGGGAGGCATGCCTCCTTCTGGATTAGAAGAGCTAAGAAGGGTCTCAGCTTTTCTGGCATCATAAGTCTCCAAGAGACCAATCAGAAAGGAAGTTGTGGGGTTAGACCCCTGTTTGATCTTCCTGGAGTGACACACCTGTCTCAACTCCTTGAAGCTCAGTACAGTATATCTTGAAGGGATGACCTGTGGAGGGTCAGCTGACACAAGGGGAGACTCAGAGTTTCCTCCTTTGTCCGACATACTGTTTCTAGTGTGGTGTAAGTGATGCACCTACCTACACTATGTGTTTACCTACTGATCCCTTGCTAGAGTTGCAGCCAAGGTGTGCTAAGCCTTGAAGAGCTGCAACAGCTGGTTCAGTAGAACTCAGAGTATTCTAAGCTTAGTTATATGTACTAACAGTACTTATGTGATCTTTCAACAAGATATTCTTAGGATACGTGTGGTAAAACAACAGCAAGCTCAAATCCCAACCGCTGCTCACCAATGTGAGAAGGTGGCCTGATATGCAGTGGTCACTATTCTAGTGAACACTATGTATCAGTCCAGCAACCCTTATTGATGATTGGTTGTAAGTCAACCTTATAGACCAGCTATCCTAGTAGCGTGGATACGAGCAGTCTAAGGCTAAAGACTCGAGAGGGCGTGTTAAGCCAGCTGTTATACCACATATACCCCTTGAACACCAAGTGAAAGGACACCACACAAGTGTTATGAAAATAAACAGTTATTTATTAAAGATCACAACAGCCCTGTACTCTTTATGAGGACAGGGTACTAAGCACAAACCAAAACTCTTACAAAAATACTTAAGTTAGCACAGTATATACAAATGCCCGAGGGGCACGGAAAACCATATACTAGAAAAGTGGAATGCAAAATTACTAGCAGGTAAGTACAGTACTAATAGGCTTAGGAATCGCTAGGACTTAACTATTGAACCTTCAGATTACTTATAGGAGGCCTAGGGGACTCGGGTGCAGTGTGTGCACTCTCACGCGAGATGCGGGACAAAGTCTATGGTAGCTAGTAATTGCAAAGTTAGTGTTCTCGGGCGAACCCGACCTGGTAGGGAGAAAACAAAAGTAGATTCTGACCCTTGGATAGTGAGGCTATGCTGGGGCACCGAAATGCCGAAGTTACCTAGCCCAGGGGCTGCAGCTGCATAGGACTCAAAAGACGTCGGGAATCCTCGTTGACGGACCAGGAGCCTGGAAGAAAGAAGTTGCTGGCAGGCGACCAGGGAAGAAAGTTCGGTGGATCCAAGCCTGGATCTATGGAAGATGACACCTGAAAGCAGAGGGGACCAAGTTCGAGACTACTAGCCAGTAGTCAGTGGGCACCAGGAGGGCACCGGGTGGTAGCCACCTCGACAAGGCGTGTGGGTGACGCTGGGCTCGGAGATCTCACGGACCAGGAGGCGTTGTCGGCGACCAGGAAGGAGGATCGAGCTGTCCCACGAAGATAGAAGCTGTCGGCGTCGCTGGACCCAGGATTGGGCAACAAAGCCTTGGCAAATTCAAGCCCACGCGGTGGACCTAAAATGGCGTCTGGAGTGGACCAGGAGGGTCTGGGGTGCCTCTCTTGAAGAAGGAAGCAAGGGCCAGTCTGGAGCAACCAGACCAGCAGCAGTGATGTCGTCGGGCGTCGTTCAGAAGGCCACAAGCCAGCCGGCTAGTAGCCAAACAACGCGGTGCACAGCAAACAGCAGAAGGGCCCCACGCAGATCGTGGAGATGCAGGGAGGCTGATCTTGGGTGCTGGTGCTGCGCAGGGTTGGGGCTTCTCGGACCCCAAAGCACTCACCAGTGGAAGACTCGGTGGGCTTGTTACGAAGAAGTCGTGCAGTCTTGGCGATCGTCGGTCCCTCGAGGTCTCGTCGCACTCACGGTTCTCAGCTTTGCTGTAGAGGTGAGTAGAGGTCAGAGGTGCCAGGGAAGCCGGGTCTCGTCGAGCTGGGTCGTCGGATTCGTGAAGAAGGACTTGCAGCAGACCGCAGTGTTCTTAGGATGGTGCCCGCTTGATGCAGGGTGACTACTCCTTAGCCACAAGGGAGAATCTTGAGGAAGAAATCTTGAAGTCCTTTCGAAGAAAGTCGTGTCTTGATTCCAAAGATGATCTAATTTGAACAGGGGGCCCGCTCCCATCTTTATACTAAAAAAGGGGGCTGACCCGGTGACTAGGTCCTGCCTATGGGTGGGACTAGGTGGGGGGTGGTTACACCCCTCAGCCATGCCGGACTTCCCCAGGCCAGGGGCTGGTGTGCCCCTGGAACTGGTTCAGACCGGCCTATGCGTAGTGAGCACCGGGGTGCCACTCAGCAGTCACCTTCCTGAAAAGCCCTGCCTACCCAGGATACACAAAACCATGTCTGGGACGGTGCTAGCACCGCCCCTGACAGGAAACCCTTTGTCCAGGCTCCCCTCGCTGGAAGGACTCCCAGCTGCAGGGGGTCAGACTCGTGTCTGTGGTGGCAGCATCAATTTTGTGGAGCTGAGGCTTCAGTTAACTTTAACCGGGGTTCACAGTTACATACATGTCGTGTCCCTCTAGAAGGGTGGAATGCTAACCCCGTCGCCAGAATTGGCGAGGGGTTAGTATTCCAATTCGTATGACACCTTACTCGACATGTTTTGATAAAGCAATACCAAAGTTAGCATTTAACCGCGAGGATTATAATGCACTTAAGAGTATATGGTATGCGATATCATGGAACAGCTATTAGGACTTGGTTCCGCAAGCTGCAGACAGGCTCAGCTCATGCCAGAGCACCATCTCACACGATTCCAAGCACTCTGCCTTCAGGATTGTCAAGGCCTGCCATAGGAGTGACTGATAGGAACTCGTGTGTCCATTTTAGGGTTAGGTATAGGTATACTACACCTACAGCAAAGTGTGGTTACACGACTTCGCCCCAGCTGTCGTGCAGCCAGTTGTGTCAAATTTAGGAGGCCAGCCAGGGGTGGCATAATACATGCTGCAGCCCCTGGCAGCCCTGGGTACACCTATGCCCTGAGTTACAGGGTCTGATAAGGTGGCCCAGTACCAATTGGTAAATGCACCTAGGGTACATGTCGTAATTTAGAAAGAGAACAGCCAGGCTGTGGGTCTGATTGACAGGCCCACAGCCAGAGAAAGTCGTAAACCAGTGAAACAAAAGCAAAAAATCTGGGTGATCATAGGATTGCAGACCCTACTCTCCTACAGGGTGCAGTCTGTGATCTCATCTGGTGAACCTGTCTCGTTCGGTCAGTATAACACAACAGTGTGGATTTGCTGCAGACTTCCTGAGGGGCTCTTGTGGATTGATCTGGATTACTGAAGGGAAATTAAGAGCCCATTGAGCCCATTGAGGTGCAGGCCCCCTTCCAAAATGTGCCCAGACCTAGAGTATTTGAAAGGAGTTTTGTACCCTGTAAGAGGTTGGGGGAACTATATGATCAGGTAAGTAGAGGCACCTTTTCCCCCGATTAAGAGGGGAAAAAAAACACCAACCCTCAACATCTCTAAATAAAATGGAAGTAAAACTATCCGGGAAAAATCAGTTGTTAATATCCCCAATGATACGTATATTTGGGAAACCAAAGAATACTCCAAATAAGTTTGAATTCACGAAGGACCCAATGGGAGCCATGTTAACTATACAACCAGATTCATGTACACTACAAACTCCAATGAAACCGCTGAGTGAGGCAAGAATAACAAGATCAAATCAAGGATTAGGTACGCCTGACCAATATGAGGGGATCAAATACCTAAAATAAAGGAAGAATCGGCCAATCAATGGGGGCAAATAACTGATTTGGAAATGTTAACTGTCCCCTTAACCTCACATTTGCAGCCCGGGGACTTAAGTTCATCTGAATTATTGTCGGGAGTTGCTCAACAGTTATTGTCATCGGCTGCACCACTTCCAATTAAAGTATCAGTAAAAATTAAAAATGTAAACTCTGGAGTGGAACCTATGGCCTTAACTCAAACAAACCAGGTATATCAATGTAGCCCCATTATAGGAGTTGATCCGCATAAAACAATTGGAACCAATAACTTATCACAATCTCGTCAAATAAATACTAATATAATTTTGAACGATACGAAACAAAAAAGGAGACTGGAGAGTCATAAGCTGGGTAATGGAAATCAAGATAATATGCATGATTATATTTTTAAATCAGACAATCTGCAGTGTTGGAGAACACCCTACCAAAATAATGATCATAACAGCAGGTCGCAACATGCACAGTTAAATAGAAAAGAGGAAGAACAACTAAGCGCCTATTGTGAGAATATTAAACAGCACCCTATGGAAAGCAGACAAGTGAGCCTCTAGAAATTGGGACCCCGGGGCAATCTGGGACCAAATTTGCAAGTGACATTAGAGGCACTAATGTACCAATCAAATAAAATGGAGGTGCAAATACAACTTCTCAATATCATGGCATCTTTAGTAGCGGGAATTCACCAGAAGCGAGCCAGATTAAAGAACCTAGTAATATGGGCTCAGGCACAACTAGTAGCACCATATCCAGATTGTAATTGTGCACAGTTGATTAATACATTGGCTGAAAGTCCAGAAGTATTAAATACAATAATCAAGGATTTAAGATGACATTTACAAATGAATGGAAATAAAGATTATTCGATTGAGGATGTAGAAGAAAAAAATGAACTACAAGCAACAATTTAATCCTTCAAAATAACATGGTTTTAATGGACATAAAGAAGGAGGAGGTAGAAGAAGAGAAATCAGCTTCTCTCGTAACATGCCCAGTACCCCAAATGTCAAAAAGACAGAGGAAAAAACAACGGAGAGCGAGGAATAAGGTTAATTTCCTCTGAAAGCAGTAATAGAAAATTGATTACAGAATTTAAACGAAGATATTAAAGCAACTCAGAACCAGCCTGATAAAGTTACAGAAGTAAGGAACCACTTTTCCCTTTACTCAATAAAAAAACGCCTGAAGATAACATCGTAGACGTAAGTAAGGCCATTAATGATCTAACAGACCGACCTAAAATGTAAAAACTTGAAGACCAATACCAAATTGTCAAGCTAGAAGTTGAGGTAAATAAAATGATGGCAAAGCTGGAATTATTGAAAAAAGGAAAGAATAAATCTAATATTAAGGGTACTATGACTGATCAAGATAATTTGGGCGCATCGGAAAATAAGTGGAAAATCGAGGTACAGCAGAAGCAGGTTATTGATGGAAGCAAGAATCATTAGACGTTGGAAAGTTTAATTAAGAGTCAACAACCAACCATAC